>NC_142216.1:8410000-8722500 GCF_049639895.1 Pseudopodoces humilis
CACTGATCTGAATCACTATATGATTCCTTATGAGCAAATATATCTGGTTTACCAGCTTCCTTCATGCTGCATAACTGCAGTTCTACACATAACTAACAGTATGCAGTGTTTTAGCAGTTTATATTTATTCTAATTAAATGTAGCACGATTTCCTTTCAGATGCTGCTGTCCTGAGTGAACCATAATGTAGAGATTCATGGTTCTGCTTAAGGAATACTGCAGACAATTCTGTATTTAAATCACTAATTATCTTATGTTTATAGATAACCTTGCTGAATGCAGCACTCCAGTGTACTTTTATTGAAACGGTGTTTTTTTTAGACAAGTTTTAAAAAGATCAGTAGATGCAAAAGACCTGAGCCTCACAAGTTTTATTAGATATAGTTTAACATAAAAATAAAACACATACAGGAAATCCACTCTGCCTAATATCTCTGCTTTAACAAAAAATACCTCATCCCCCTCCAATATGGTATTCACCTAGCATTAAATAAATAGTAAATAACATTTAGCTAGTATAAAAGATTGCTTACCCTGACTTTACTTTAAAAAAAAAAAAAAAAAGGGGAGGAACAAAATTTATTCCTTATATACCTTGAGTGAAGTTAATGTTATCAAACAAGAAATGAATCTGGTCCAATAAACACTGCTGTCAGATAGTGGCACATATATCCACACAGACCTGTTAAGCTTTGTCTTTCTGTATTCCAGTACAGTTCATCGCTCAGCAGAAGAGCACTGTCCTGGGACTTGAATGACATAAATTTTGTTGTTATATCTGGCATTAGCTTGATGGATAACTCTGAACTAGCTTTATCCTCTGCTTTCACATCTGTATAATCTAGATATACATCCCCATGTGCCTACCCATGTCAGAAAAGTGCTTTCCCACATAGTACAGGATGCCACAAAAAGCTTCAGGACTCTCAAGCAATAGGAAGGATTCTCACTCGCACTGCACAGCCCAGTCCCCTGAGCAGCTCCAGCCCCGGACAGCTCCGGACAGCTCCGGGCAGCACGGCCTGAGCAGCTCCACCCCGGACAGCTCCGGGCAGCACGGCCTGAGCAGCTCCACCCCGGACAGCTCCGGGCAGCACGGCCTGAGCAGCTCCACCCAGGACAGCTCCGGGCAGCACGGCCTGAGCAGCTCCAGCCCCGGACAGCTCCGGGCAGCACGGCCTGAGCAGCTCCAGCCCCGGACAGAGGATGGCCAATCGATGACCTGAGATGCTCCAGCACCGGACAGCTCCGGACAGAGCACGGCCAATCGATGACCTGAGATGCTCCAGCACCGGACAGCTCCGGACAGAGCACGGCCAATCGATGACCTGAGATGCTCCAGCACTGGACAGCTCCGGACAGAGCACGGCCAATCGATGACCTGAGATGCTCCAGCACTGGACAGCTCCGGACAGAGCACGGCCAATCGATGACCTGAGATGCTCCAGCTCCGGGCAGCACGGCCAGGCCCCGCCACCTGCGATGGACACTCCACAAACCCTGCAAGAGCCAGGGCTGCACTCTGCTCTGGCAGCAGTGCGGGCACTGGTGTATGTACGCAGACAGAAAGACTGACAGAGTTGTTCTAGAAATCAGTGTTCAAAGTACAACACTCTTGTTATTCACCAAGAAATGCCAGGAAATTCTGAATTCTCTCAAACTGATTTTTATAAAAATTTACCAATTGCAATCAAATTCTACCAAGAACTTCAACATCCCTATTACACATAGAAACTCTATTCTAAAAGCAGTGTTTTCTACTTCCTTGAAGAAACAACTTACCCTCATTTCTTCTTAATCTTACAAGTATAATTTTCAGCTTCTCTCCCATTCTCTAAAATTTAAGCATCTCCCCCCGCACTGAGTTCCAGTGACTGCAGCTGCCTCCACCCTTCTACCTCAATCTTTTGTCCACGTTCAAGTTCTCTAACCACTTCCACTTGAAGAGAAAGCCAGAAAGGCCAATACACAAACACTAAAAGACAATACTGGAATAAACTTCTGAAGGGACAATGGAACCCAGAAGAAGATGAAGACAGATCTCCAAGCTAAAAACCACATAAAATTTATGCTGTGCAATTTCAAATGAAATTGTGTACACAGCTGAATTTCCTGATTAGATAATTTCAAAGCAACCTGCAGAGACAGACAAGTATCACTTACCTCTATCAATCCCTGTGTTAGTCAGAACTCAAAGTAAGCTCTGATATATTGTAACCTTTTTCAAAAACTAATCTGAAAATAGTTACTCTGACAGTAATTTTTAATAAAATATTTTTCTATCTACCTGGGAGAAAGCAATCAGTGAAGTAAATTTATGACACAAAGTTCATTAAGAGGACAGCTAAGATCACAGAATTAATTGATGTCCCCGTGTACCTATTTAATGAGAATGATTTTCTGTTACCCAGGATTACAAGCCAAGTCACAGAAGTGGCAGATAAAGACCAATCTACTGCCTGCCAAAGCCACTATTGAGTAGCTTAGCAATTTATCTGTAAACTGAATTTTGAATCATATCTTAGCCTTGGAAGTCATTTAGACATTAGCTGTTCAGTCCAAACGTGTAATTCAATTTTAGCTGCCAACCTGCTACAGCAAATCCTGCTATGGTAACTCCTGGAGTTATCTAGCTGATGACAGACTGCTTACTCAGAGTAAGGACTTGGTAACTCTGCACCAATTAGACCGTTTCTAGAGCTAGAAGAGTTAAGTGGTGGAAGTACAGAAAATCACACTGGAGGCAGCAGCATCACCTTAATTTTACTCTATGCCAACTCTGCTTTCTTGTTTTGGTTGAAATCTATAAAATGTGTACTTTGTAGACCACAGATGTTTGATTTTCAGATAGTTTGATTCTTCCAGGGACTTTGAGGGAGCTCCTTCTATTTATGCTGGCCAGACACCCAGTCTTTCAGGCTTCAGTCCCACAATGTCCTCCAAAAGGCAAAAGGAAGTGTTTAATGTAACTGGTCTGTCATGTACTGTGGTTCTTTGTCTAACAGAAAAGGAAGATAAGCAATAAAAGAATCAAACTCAAGCCTCACTAAGCCTTTGACAATTAGGCCATCAACTTCAACATAACCAAGACTTCACTACAGCTCCTTTGGACAAATCTGGTTTAGTTACGTAAGGAAAGGAATAATCCAACAGTACTTGCATAAGCAGATGTTATCTGAAAGAAAAAGGTTTTCATACCCCAGATGTAATATTTGAGCTTCACTTTCCTCATCAAGTCCTACTTCTTGTAAAAACAGCTCAGCTGTTCCACCCCAGCTTCAGACAAGCTTGCATTTTATCCTCAAAACACGCACACATTGATAAAGACACACTGACTGGAATTACATATCTCTAGCCTCAAGGTTAAAACCGTAAGTATAAAGAAAATAGTTAAAATTTCTGAGGAACTCCACCCCCACCCTCCCCCCCCAAAAAAAAAAAAAAGAAAAAAAGTTGGTAATCTTTTGACTGGTGACCATCTCCCTTATGGTCGAAACAGAGTATCATACATATGCTTTAACTTGTAACTTTTGGCCCTACAGAATAATGGACCTTTTTTCTCAACACTAACCCTGGACAACTTAACTAAAATAAAACTGGTATCATTTACCCACAGATACCTGAGCATGATAGCAGCTCTCACACTAAATAACATCAGAACTCAGCCTCCTATAATGACTTTCAATCAACCCATTTTATCTTTCACTGACATATGGCTCATTTGTGTGATATTTTTTTCCTTTATTTTTTTTTCCTTTCATTAATTTCTCAGGAATCTGACAAAATTACAAAATTTAAATTTGGATTAAAATAAGCTCCTATGGAAAAGAAACCCACCTGGGTAGAGGGCAGGACAGGGGCAAGCAGCAGAATACATGAATGGTTACACTAAAGATGCATAAAACATGTTGGAGAAAACTTTAAATCTACAGAATTCCACAACAGGGAAATGATTTGTGACTGCAGTCTGCAGAACCCTCCTGTAAGTGAGGAAACGATTGAAGTTATAATTTGAAACGTAACACAGAAACTAACACCTTAGTTTTGTACTGACCTACTTAACTTTAGAGTCTTAGGTAATTCCGAGGGAAGCTGGATAAGTGTCAGTTAATTAGAAAAAGCTGGATCTCTGTACCTTCCAAGTTAATTATTCAGACATAAATGCCATTATTTTTCCCCTTGTCCACTGCAAAAGGAAAGTGTCAAGTTTGAGAAGGTTTTTTTAGAAAACATATCTCCTCTGTTGTAAGAAGCTGATTATGCATTACACTAGCAGAGATTCAGTCTCATGTTTTCCTATTCTTTTAAATTTCATGCAAGTACATCTCAGCTGTACTTTTCGATCCCATTTATATTCCAGCCTTGTTCCTCTGTTGAGTAAGAATTGCTCTAAGAGACAACCTATGCCTGGAGTGCCTGGGTAGACTTATAAATCACATTTCAACTCTGTTGTACTGCAGATCCACTGGAATACACACACACAGTCTTCACCTTCAATTAAATCTCAAGGTGGGCTTGGAATGATAATCTCCTGGGAAGCCAGCCTGAGGTGCCTGTGTCCTGTCACAACCCAGCCGCTTGGTACATCCATTACCCAGCCAGCAGATATTCTTCAAGTGCACTGTAACCTTCCTTATGACTAAATTTACTACAAATAATTAGAGCAGGATCTGAATGGTTTCTCCAGGAATGTATGTACTGAATGTACCAGTAATTGCACCACAGAAAAACCTGTTTACGTTTGAGGTAAAAAAAGAAAAAAGAGATGTTCTGTAAATAAATTGATGGCAGAAAAATACTTCATTCTTCCTGTAGACCTAAATACAATATATAAAAAAAAAAAAAGAAAATGTGATATCAAATCCCTGGTAGAGAGACACATTGAAGGCAGGTGTCTGCCAGGGAAAGGACAGCAGAAAGAGCCCAGTCTACAGAAATGACCTCTTACCTCAAAAATCCCGCCAGAGTAGAAGATATTTGGGTGTCACAGATCAGGTTCCACCACACTGTATGGATAAGGAGCAAGACAATATCCAGGAGGAGTTTAAATCTCATAGACCAAGACCTTTAGAATCTCCAAATCCAGATTCTTTTGTTGCTCTTCACTACATCATAATCTCTTTTAAGATACAAGCTACATGTTGAAAATGAAGTGCTCATTTAGATTACTTTTTAAAACACAACTGTGGGTAGAGTAATAACCTTATCCCTAAATTTATCAGAGTAATAACCTTATCCCTAAATTTATCAGTGAAATTATTTTTTGTCACCAATTATCTATTGATTTATCTCATCTTGACAAAATGCTGGATTTGGTGTCCTTATCTCAATAAACATTCTGAAGAAAATCCACTCCTTTGCAATGACTTTTGTGTGAGTAAATTAATATATTGTATCATTAATAATTATTAATTAATATATTGTATTGTTTTAAAACAGGGTCTTTTCTCCTATGATGCTGGAAGCCCTTTGGATCACAAACTCCATAAAAATCTTCCATGGATTTTACTGATTAGAAGTTCTCACAATATTCATAATTAAGTGGTCCCTTCTATATTTGTACATATTTACTTCTTCAATAGAAGCAGAAATCTTTCATTTTCTGCATTCCTACAATATATTTTCTCTCCTCAGAGTAGCATTACTTTTGTTATTTAGAATAACTCCACAAATCAATGAAAATACACAGGTTTTCCCTCTCATCTATTTCAAGTTGAGCTGCCAGAACCCAGAATAAATTTGTGTTAGCTCTCAATTCCACGACCTTCCACTTTGTACTTTTAAATTTCATTTCATTTCTATTACCTGAGTTCCCAAGGTCTTCCAATTCTGCCTGCTTGGTATTCCAACCCTTCTCAGTACTGGTCATGTCTTCCAGCTCCCTGCTATCAAGTTTCACTACCACACTTCTAATTTGGGGCTAAAAAAATCAGAGAAAGGTAAGTGCCAACAAGGGGAAATGCAGTGAAGAAATGTGAAGAGCCAGCCCAAATGACAAAACTCATCAGTGGCAAAACTGGAACAATACAAATCCCCCAGTTCCTAATCCTGTATTTGTTTTGTCACCTAACACTGCACTTCTGATCAGGTGTGAGGAGGAATTTGCAGGGTCAGAAAGGTGATGTCCATTAATAGCTGACAAAATTGTCCCCTCAGTAGTTTGTGTCAGAAGTCTATAGTATCTATCTAATCTATTGATAACCATCTTCAACATGAATAGTTATGTGTAACTATTTCTCCCCATTAAGTCTGAGCAACATATACACACAGATGATTACATTTCATGCCTTGCTTCTTAGGCTTGCACAGTCTCAAAGCATCTCCAGGCATAGAATGCATGGGGGTTTTAACATGATAGTCTGAACTGAAACTCTGTAAGCAATAAAATTTAGAGAAACAGCTTAGTTAATGCTCAGAACGTGGTCTGGCAGCCTGCCATGCATAAACATGCACTGAAACCAGAGTTCATGCCAAGATTCTTAGCTTTCAACTTCATAGAAATTCCTTGTGTGGTTTATAGTAGATCCTCTTAGTTAATTTAACTTTTTTCTTCCTTTTTGCAGTTTAATCCATAGCTAGTTGAACTTATTACCTCTTTATATATCAACATTAATAATGTAATAGACATAACTCCAAGTAGAAGTAATAGAATTAGTCCGTTCGTATAATTTTGATTAAAGACAGATTTAACACTAAAATGACATTTATTCTGTGCCTTCTGTGCCAAGCCTCTACGAACACAATGAGGTGCTGCAGTGTGACCTGTTACAATAACAGGTATGTCTACCCCTAAACAATAAATGCTTCCTAAAGCTCATAAGAATTCACTTCACATTCAGCTATCAAATCTATTCTGAAGCTCCTCTCAAGCCAAAAGATCCCTCTCAACAGGTTTGATCAAAAGAGTGAGGCCTTCATATTTGGGTTCAGGGTATCAGAAGGTCTAATTTGACTTTCATAATTCAGATGTCTGCTTTTCCAAGCCTCATATCTGCACAAGGCAAATAGCTGGAGGTCCTCTCTAGAGTATGCACCTTGTTTACTTTTTTTCTTTCTCCAGTAATAATTACATTGATTTAGTTTATATTTTATAGAAACTTACTAGTCAGTTACTTAAGTATGTACCAAGCCACATTCAATATATGGATTAGGTGAATAATAAATTCCATATTACCACAGATTCTGAGTTCCTTCCTTTCTTATTTCTTATACAGCTTCAACATACAGTTGTGAGGAAGAAAAAATACTATTATCCCCAGCTATAAAATGCAACTTAAGACACAGTTAAAATATTTTCTTGTATCACACAAAGTCCACGGCAGACAAGATAAAAGGGGTGAAAGCCAGACAGGAATAACAGGCTCAGATTGCACTTTGAACTTATTAATACCATAGAAATTACACCATTATTTATGCTGGGCATATGTAAAATACACAAGATTTTCAACAGCAAATGTTTTACAACAGATCAGTCACATTGGTCTTTATTTACAGCTGTTTGGTTTTATATGGAGAGTTTAATCAACAAATTGTGTTCAAATCACATTAAAAGATTGTGTTGTAAACATTTTACAACACAAATTTGTCTGCTATTTTAGACACATCCCCTGAGGCCTTTGGAAAATGATGACACATTTCACACTATTGAATTCAGTCACGTTTAAAAACTTAACATGATTCTGTTGCTGTAATGCAGATTTCAAATTAGGTGTACTTCTGTGCTCCCTTTTCACAGAAAAGTAGTGACTGCTGAGACAGTAAGCGCAACTACCATGCTGCCTTTGCCCAAAAGAAATATGGATCATACTAAAAAAAAAACAATCAATAGCTTCTCCTCAAATTAGGCCATATTGGCCCATAGCTCAATAAGGCTGACCAACCAATTGATTTTGAAAAGAATAACTGAAAAAGTTAAGAAAAGCTTGATTTAAAATTTTATATTCAATTACACATCATCTGGGTAAGCAACTCACCCAGTACTGCAACATTATGACAGATTTATACGCACATCTGTGAGTGCAGATGTTTGTGCTGATGCACATAAAGTGGCCGCACCCAAATGCATCAAATCTCAGCTCCACACCCTCAGTGCTTCCACCCACCATAGAGAAGGGCACAGTCATGTAAATATTTCTGCAAATATGTTTATATAACATGACATAAATTTCAGAGAGCAGCTAAGAGTAACTGTTAATTACTGCTACCTTGCCTCTGCTGATTTACGAGGTACAAAGCAGGGCTTCTGCCCTGGAGTAACTGCAGTGCCAGATCCAAAAAAGTTTTAACTGCAACACCACTTCTGTATTCCAGCCTCCTGAGAGGCCTATGCTGAGAACCTCATGTAGACATGATGTCTATAAAATTAGTTTATTAGTTTGGCAATGAGAGGAAGAGGGAAGATAATTTTCCTAGAAATCAACACTTTTCCATGAAATGCTGGTCTAGTCCATCCACAGCAATTAATACTGTTATGATGCATCTCATCAGGCAGCCTTTTAAGAAATGTTTTAACAAATATTTTAACAATCTATCCCCAACAGCAAAGCCATGAAGCTAGGACCAGATTTCTTCTAACCACATCTCTGCATGCAAGAAGTGTGCTGTCACTGCTACACCTGCTATGCTGGCAGCAACTCTACCTATGCATGTCTTCATCTGCAGACACACAACCTCTCATGGAAGATTACGATCCAGTAAATCAATTTGGTTGAAGACAAATAATTAAAAGCTTAATTACCTATGTAAGCTTTTTATATTTTCTTTTTGGAAAAGGCTTAGTAGGAGAAAATTAGTAGCCTCTGTTAATTTGCTCCATAAAAGGTTTCATGAATAATCACATGTAACATGCTAGTTTTGAAGTAATTAAATAGAACCATTAACACGGCCAGATAGAAAGATACCTAAGCTTTGCATGAACTTTATACTATTTGTTTTTGCTTGGTAGACCACTGGTTAAGGTTGGTTTTACTTTTCCATAGAATGATTCTTCCTATATAAAAGAGTTTTAAGGTTTTATGGGGTTTTTTAGCATTTTCAGAAGGTCTAAAAAAGCATTCCTAGCTGGGAAATCTCAAAATATTAGAGGTATTCTTCATGAATATTTTCCACAGAAAGAGGAATAGTTTCTCAGGACTTATGAGACTGTGTCTTGGGAAAGGGGACAAGAAAAGAAGTTGCAAGACTCCAGCTTTAAAAAGAAAAGAAAGAGGGAACTGGAAAAGAAAAATTATATAAAGAGGGAAGCAGAAAACATAAAAATTACATAAATTTAAATAAAACCTTTAAGCCTTGTGATTAACATGGGGCCTCCATTTAGAAGGAGACTGCTGAAAGATTGCTCACTAGAAATCTGTCTCTAGTTAGAAGTGTTTTCAGATTCGTGTGTCAGCTCTTCATTCAATTTACCATTTTCAAATGCTGCTCAATTCTCACGTCAAGTGGGATGTAGAAATTAACGAGTGAAATCCTTAACCTCTGTTCCCCAGAAGACTAAATGAGATATTAACAAAGATTCCCCTGAAGTCTGGTAAAATTAATGTCTACTGTGGAATCCCCTCTTCTGTATGGGAACTCAGCAGTCCCAGTAGGTGGATGTGATCGGTGACTGCACGTGAAGACACACTCCATGACAACTGTTAATTGATACCATTGCTAAGGCCAGACTGTTATGCTGAGATTCCAAGCAGCATTTCTTACACAAAGATGACCAAAACTACAGAAAAACACAAGGAGAATAAGCTAAGCAGAGACACGCCACATTTAACTGCAATACTTGTACTTCCCCTTTGCAAAGTCAGATACAATTTTAGGATCACAGAGACAAAAGCAGAGCATCGAAGTTTGACTTGTTAATATCCTATAAAAGACCAGGATTCCTAAATAAACAAATTCTTACAGAAGGGTACTACCAGAACTGCTAGCTAGCTCCAGCCTTTCCTAGAATCTCACTGTGGCCATGGTGCACAAATCCCAGACAATAAAGAACATTTAACCTCATTGTGCTCATGATCAACATGAACAGTAAAGCTTCCATCACACAGTCTTGGGCAGATTGAAGCAGGGTTTTCTGTGTGTGCTTCAAAAAAAGCTTTTTCAGTGTACAAACAGCAAAAGGAAAAGGAACGACCTAAATGTTACTTTTATTTTTAAAAAGTTTAATTTTCCTTTCTGCTGTCATTGAATTAATACACAATTGTATTCAAACTAAGGGAAGTCTAGAATTTATTTTGAGCTTAAGAAATTCATTTGTTTTATACAGATAACACATGATAATACATCTTGAAGATATCCCTTTTTCCAGACAACAGAGAAAAAAAGAAAAAAAAAAGAGCCAAAGCACTGCTTCCTCCAACACTACACCAGCCTCAAAGATCTCTACAAGCAGAATTGACAATAAAATCCTTTCCACAAAAACTACAGACACGAAAAGCTTCACTGTTTACCACCTTGTGGCTTGAACTGGTAAGTATTCCTTCTTACACACACACCATTCCATCATTTTTCAGTTAAACAGACTCTTAAGCAGCAAGCACTGAAACTTCACTCAAAGTTCCTCCCTAGAGGTAAATCGAAGACCAAAGGAACAGTGAGATTGACACGGAGCCCAGGCTGCTCCAATCGACGGGGTAAATCAAGACAGCCAGGACTGTCTGTCCAGCTCCCAGACAGCTCTGAACATCCTTCACACAGGCAGCAACCGGTTGCCCAAGCTGCAATTCTCTTCTACCCACAGCTCTTCGCAGCCAGCAGCCCCCTGGAAAGGATGCTACGGTCAACAGAACAAGAAACACGCGGTAAAGGGAGATGTACTTACATCCCGAAATTTGTTCCAGTACTTGTCTTTATCATACTGTGAAACGGTGCTCAGCCATTTGTCGTTGTCCAGAAAACTGCCATGATTGCTGTTACTCGTGATGATTTCAGGATGCCGGCTTTCCACTTGCAGGAAGCACCAGGCAGCGATCACCAGCACCCCCGACATCTGCAACGAGAGGAGAGGAGCGGAGCGGAGAGAGGAGCGGAGAGAGGAGCGGAGAGAGGAGCGGCGAGGGGCAGCAGCGGCTCCTCGGCCACGGAAGTTTTGAGGGGTCCCAAGCTGGGGCCACTCGCCCCTCACGGCCCTCGCCAACTTCTGGCTGCGGAGCTGCCGGCTCTGCCGAGACCCGCCGCGCCCGCCCAGCCTAGAGGGGCGGGGAACAGCATCAATAACAACAATAATAACAACAACAACAAAACCAAAACGGGCCACTGGGGCCGGGCGGGGAGCAGTCAGGAGACAGCAGCACGGCGGTACGGAACCGCAGCCAAGCCCCCCGCGGGCGCAGCCAGCGCTGGCTCCGCGAAGTTTGGCTGCCAGGGAGGAGAGGAAGCTCCTACCTCCGAGCAGTGCCGCCGGCCGGGGCTCCCAGCACCGTGCGCTGCTTGTCCTCCTGCTGCTGCTGCCGGTGCCGCGGTGCTCTGTGGCTGAGCCCTGCGCGGTGCCGCTGAGCTGTGTGCGGTTCCGCTGCGCCCTGCGCGGTGCTGCCGCGCTCCGTGTCTGTGCTGTGGCGGTGCCGGGGAGCTGTGTGTGTGCGCTGTGGCGGTGCCGCTGTGTGTCTGTCTGTCTGTCTGTCTGTCTCTCAGTCTGCCGGAGCCCGCGCGGAGCCGCTGCCCGTGGCGGGTCCCGAGCCCGCCGTGTCCGTGTGGCGGGGGCGCGCGGGGCGGGCGCGGCCGCGGTCTGGCGCCCCCTGGCGGGCGCGGGGCGCGCTGCAGCGGGGGCGGAGCGCGGGCAGCGCCGCCGCAGGGCCGGGCCCGGCCGGGCCGAGCGAGCCCTGAGGCGGCGGGAGCGTAGGACTAGAACGGCTCAGGAAGAGTTTAAATACCGCAAAGGCGGCTGCCGAGGAGAGGGTGGTGGTTTCTTTTCGGTGGTGCCCAGAGGCAGGACAAGGAGCAATGGCCATAAATTAAACGCAAGTTTCACCTGAAAATGATGAAGAACTTCACGGGGAGGGTGCCTGGAACTGGCTGCCCAGGGAGTGTCCCTGTACGGAGACATTCAAAACTCATCTGGACACATTCCTGTGTCACCTGCTCCAAATGACCCTGCCCTGGCATTAGAGTTGGATTGGGTGATCTCCAGAGGTCGCTTCCAATCCAAACAATTCGGTGATTTGGTGAAACCTGAGGAAGGTGTCTGAGGATACCTGGAGAGGGTGCCTGTGATCATATCTGGGCACGATCTCTTGGGAGAAATCGTCAGTGAAGTTTTCACTACCACTGCAGTCTGAAGAGACATTAAAGTGACCTTAAAAACATAAAACCTCCATCAAACCCAGCTTTCATAAGCCCTGGGAAGAGTAAGACTGTCTTGAATCAATGGTCTTACAATTTACAGAAGCAGTGACATTTCCAAAGCCCAGAGGTCATTCCGGGTTTCTTCAGAGAAGGAGCTCCCTCCCTGGGTCAGCGCATCCCACACTGGGAAGGTTTTGCTCCTGCACTGGGGAATGGCATCAGACACTGCCCAGGTCATCAGAGGGGTGTAGTGAGAACCAGCTCCTGTTGTTAAAAAGGGGCAGGAAACATACCAGGGGAGCTACATCAGTCTGGAAATTGGGGTGAAAGAAGGAGACCTTCTCCAGAGATAAAAAAGAAAGTTCTCCATTATCAGTGGAGGAGGTGGGAGGAAGGGGCTGACTGGTTTCCTACATCAGGGAACTCATCCCCTGATATATCATATGATGCCCAAAAATGAGGACATATACTTTTGATGGTCATTTTAAATACAGCTGTGACTACTGTTCCATATGACATTTTTCAAATATGGTTCATTAAACTGTCTTGTAAATAATGTGTTTTCTCTCCAAAAAACTGTCAACAAGGTTAATTCCACATTTCCTGACAGACACATTAGGCATTTCTTTAGTTATACAGAAAAGGGTCATGTTTATTTCTTTTTTTACTGCTGCATATGAGCACTGAATGCAGGATACAGATCTGTTCCTAAATTGGATTTTAAATGCAGTTCCCAAATATGATGTTACCTCAATAAAATCCTCTGGGATTTAAAAAAGCTGTGAAGTTTTATTAATTTTAACAGCAAAGAACAAATACATGCACGTAAGTGCCCCGCATTGAATCCTCCCCTTGGTGCACATAGAAACTAATGAAAACTACATGCCTGCAGGAGTGCAAAATATAACCCAATAAAAGCAGCAAATAGAAGAAATCCAAACCGAAGCCCTGCAGATTTGGATGTAAATCCTTACCTAAAAGCCTTGCTCTGCCCTCCCTTCTACAATGGACTGTACTGTTTTGCTGAAGGTGGCCCAGGGCACAAATTCCTCTCAAATCTCTCTCTGTTGTGCACCAGCCATCCTAAAAACTGTTCATTTCAGTAGGAGATAAGGTTTATATAACTAGCACCTGGCAGGGTCAACACAAGCTTCCTCCCTTCTTACTTAGATTAACGGGGTACTGTTCAGTTTATTCTGTATAGGCTTTTTCTGTAAGGCTTTTAACAATAGAGAATTTGTCTCTTCTGCACAGACATTAAATATCTTTCACCATTTTAAATCTGATGGTTAAGAGATTTCCCCTGTGACCTTACAGAAATCCATGACCAGTCAGCTTTACAGAGTTCCATTTGGTTCGTGTTTCACCCCAGCTACCACTGAATTTCAGCACCACCAGGCACAAACCCCATTACCTGCTAAATATTTGGGGACTTTTATGCACCATGACAGTTTTGCATAGATGCAATAATTACTGCTTTCTTGATCCCGCTGGAGATACGACCAATTCAATTCTTCCCTGACCAATTCTTCAACTCATGAAATCCTAGGCTTGGCTGGTAAAAAGCAGCAGAACATTGTTTTCCCCCAAATCTGCAGGAGTTCTACCCATTATATATTTATAGGAGCAGTTAGTTCACCCCTGTAAAACACACTTGTTAGCACAGTGAACCAGGCTCAGTCCTTTGGTGACCTCAGTATGTTGACTTCACTGAGTATGAAATCGGCTGCTCTGCTTGCCAGTCGAAGACCTGAATGATAAATTACAGAAACATTGTCTATAAAGTGAGTAATTACTTACGTGTAGAATTTGTGTCAGAAATGTGTCTTCATTTATTTAATTACTTCATAATCCCATATTCAACACAGGGCTAATCTTTCTTGATCCTATAAAACACAGCCTTCCTGTTTAAGCCTGATAGCAATCTCTATCATTCAGCAAATGCAGTGTTTCACCTCCACACTGTTTATCATCCATGACTAGAATTGAAACACCCTTGTTGGCTGGTTTTTATTTTGGAACAGTGCTATAGATGCCTCTAATTCTCATCCAAAAAAACAGTATTGCCTGTTGTGGATGACTCGAGTATTTGGTATTTTGGATGTTAACAGCTCCTTTGTTCCAAGTTAGAAGAAATGCTGAAGAGGTGAAAACATTTATATTCTTCTTTTGTTTTTCCTCTTCTTACAGCTGTATAAAGTGCCACAGTATTGATTTTGGATATTATTTGATAATTCAACTGTAGAAATCTTTTTATCAGAAGTTGTATTAACAACCATACCCTGCCAGCTTCTCTGTGCTGTGGCCTGTCCAGGTTTGTTCTGGAAGCAGAGCCCTCTGGTGCAGAAAGCGTTTCACACACACAGGAATTAAGGGACAGATCTTGACTAAGACTAAACTGCTCATGCAGAGGAATGTCTTCGTTCTTTTAATAGGGCACTTTGGAACTCTTAGTTAACAAACAGAGCCTTCAGCACCAGCCTTGTTGGCAGCAGAAACACAAACCAAGGATGACTGGGAAACCAAGTCAGGCACTCCTGCTTTCCCTGAAACTCCCCTCACATGGTCTCACATCAGAGCCTGTATCCAGCAGCTGTGTACCCAGCAAGGTAAAGTCCGTAGCAATAGCATAAAAACCTTAGCATGTGCAGGATTTTACTTCCCCCATTTATATTTGGCAGCAAGATTCACTTTTTCACCAGCTTGATTGCTTCCACCGTTCATGAGGCAGAGGCTGCAGCCCTTGTAGTGGCACATAAAAGCTTCTGTGGACTTGTATTCATGGTTTTCCCCCTTCTCTTGTGAGCCACAATTCCACTCACCTTTTTTTTTTTTAAAACATTCAATAAGGAAAGAAAATCTTTAGAGTGACAAATGTTTAAAGTGTATTTCTTTACTGTACCAGAGACCTTCTTGATTGGATTAGGAAAATTCAGCACTGGTAATTTAAATGGATTTAAAAATACATCACTACAAAGGTGCATGCAGTGGGACAGACCTTTATTTAACAACCTTTTGTATCTTCCATATATTGCCATATCCTCTTAACAGACAGGAGTTTTATTTCCTCCTGTGAGTCTCAGAACGGCAGTTTCAGCTTTGTTAGCTCTGCTGGGCAATTGTGCAGAAAAAAACCCCAACTAGTTTAACCTGTGCGATATCAGTGGCTTATACAAACTTCCTGAGACATTTGTTCATTTTACAACAGGCCATAATTCTTCCTTAAAAATACTACAAATGCAGGTTCTGATTTGACCTCTTTATTTGCCTCTGCTACTGGCCTCTGCTCCCCTGTGACAGCCGTGTTTTATTGCAACAGTGCCTGGAATTTTGCAAGAATTTGCTAAATGTTTTCCACCAAAGGTGCTTCGAGTATGTCCCATGGCAGGAGAGTTACAGATTTCTAGCAAGCAAAGTGTCCCCAGTTACTTTGGCAACATTGCAGTTGGTGCAATCCCCCATGTTCTCATCCTTCTGAAGCACTTAACCCCAATGTCAGTGATTTCACTGAAAGAGAAAACATCCAGTGACCTGGAAATATCATCGTGTTCTGCAATCTATTTGCTGGTGTTAGTTGTAATAACCCAGATTAAAGTGAGTTGAAATAATGGCAAGTCTTGGACAAAATAAAAGCTGAACACAGTTTATGGTAGAGAGTTTAAGAGACAAAATAATTCAAGTAAAAGAACTGTAACAAAATTAATAAATAAAATTATTTGTCACCTAAAAAAATTAGAAGGTGGTTTTCTATGTAAGTCTTTCTCAAGTTGTAAATCTGTCTTGCCTTCGTCTGTCTAGAAGTGAGAAGAGAAAAATAAGTTTAAAATTGAAAAGACTTATGTTCACATAAAATGTATAAACAAATACAAGGTTACACTTAAACTGAAAAATGAGATTGAGGCAGGTAGGTATTCACAATGTTTAACTTGTGTCTTCTGAGGCTAATCCTCAATTTCCCCTGTCATCAGGAAAAAGAAACAAGTCTTTCTGAATGATGCCTTAGAATTGAAGTCTGTCCTGGCCACTGTGGATTGTTTTGTGAAGGATGTTATCAACAAAGAGCCTACAAAACCAGAGGCACACTAGGTGTAAGGTAGGCCTTGTGATTGCTGTCCTCAGGACCCATAGAGTAACTTAAAAAATTACTTAACTGACATGAATCAATCTTTTTGGGTCACATCAGAGCATTCATCAATTTAAAGACTAAGTATTTAATGGAAAGATAATCCCTGCATATTTGACAAATGGTTTCAATTTTTTATCTTTCTAGTGTGGGTGGTGATCATGACAAAAGTAATTTTATAGTATTTCACAAAGTCCCTTGTAAAATGGCAACTGTATTTTATAGTGGCTTTTATTACTACTGGAACTTTTACTAGGAATTACATCACAAAAATCAGTTAACATAAATACTGCAGTGAAGAGGTTTCGAATTCACTATTTAATGCCAGAGTTAACTCTGACAATGCAGCCTTCATTTTGAGATGGAAAAGGTCATTAGAATTAAATTTGTCCTCAGACTTTTTACTTAGCTGGGATGAAACACTTGTGTGAAATTTTGTAGTTCTCTTCAACCTGGAAAATATAATACCATGATCTGCCACTGTCAAGCTGTCTTACAGGGTTGCCTTAAGCCTTTCTATAATATATGAACAGAAACAGAGATTTGGAGATTAACAAATCTGGATGTGGAATAGAAAATGTGTTTGTTCAATATTTAGCACAGTAAGATCTGTTTTGAATATCTGCCAGGCACCACAGCAGAAGACAATAGTAAATAACACTACTTACATTAGCAGTCAGCTTTCAGAAATTAAATTTGTGTGGAAGATAGAGCATCATTAATGCCAGAACTACATGCACTAAATTTGCTTTCATGTAAGTGTTAAAGAAGACTCAAGTGTGCTTGTACGTTCTTTTCTCCTCCTTAAACTTTCTCATATTTCCCCATTTTACTGCAATTTTTCTTTGATCTTTAATACAACCTTAAACAGCCTTCACATTTTTAGCTCTTTATGGTTCTTTACGATAATTTCTTCTATTCTTCCCTTTCTCCTTTTGTTTACTTCACTCTTGTTTCCCCTTTTCCCTTGTTCATATAACCACATACTAAAATCCTCACAAAAGCAGCAGTTTTCCTGCAGCTCTTGGAGCCAGTGCTGCCTGATGGACAAGGAGTCGCAGAACATCTTGCAGCTCAGAGACCAGGCTTGGCATCAGCCCAGCTGCATATGGTTATCATCAGATGTGAATCTGCTGAGTAATGTGGAAACAACTGGAACTTGGGATTTATTGTACCAAATATTCTGGCTCTCACTAAACCTTCTTTTCATTAAAGAAAATAAAATAGAAGTGTGGATGTCTATAGATAAGGACAATAAAGATGAGCCACAGCTGACCATAGTGGTTTGCACACTCATAAACCCTCTTCAGGTTTTGTGGTTTCAATGCTTTCCTGTGGGGGATAATGTGAAAATGTGCTGGATTGAAATGCTCTCAGATAATGCAGGGAAACAATTTTCATTCTGTCTGTCACTACATTTTAGGTGTGAAGCTTAAACTCTCTAGGGAAGCTGACAATTCTCTTTGCCAATAACTTGGACCCTTATGGAAAACCCAATGCTTTTTTACACAACCACCAAATCCCTTAAACCCAAGTGCTTGAGACTACGACTTTGAGAAGGAAGGAAGGCAGGCAGTGGGTGTGGCATTAGCTGGAAGAGGTGAAGAGGTTCAGGTAGGATTGACCTCAGTGGCTGCTGGGAGCCAGGGGAGCCCTAAGAAATTTGAGGATTGTGGACCTGATCTCTCAGGTGTGGCATGAGGGTTCTGAAAATCTGATTCTCAGAGGCAGCTTCAGGCCTTGGGGTAGGAAAAGGGAAAGGAAAAGGAGAAAAGGGAAAAAGGAAAAAGAGACTAGTCAGTTCTCTTGCTTTGGAGACCATTATGTCTGCAGAAACCTAGCAACAATTTTCCAATAGGAAAGTAATTTTTCTATCTCAATCAGAGTAAACACTTTTCCTAAGTACTTCGCTAGCTCAAACTGAATACAGAAATTTTTTTACCATTGCCAGAGGACCTGAAAAATAATCTTTTGAGATTGTTTTTCCTCATCTACAAGTGCAGGGCTCTTGTACACACACTCCAGAATATTGGGCAGTAGTGCAGCAGAATGAAGTGCACCACTTGATTATATAGGTTTTTCTGAATCTGGTTCATAAAACCAGCCTGTCTGACCTCAGATTAAGTAAAAACTGCAAATTCCAAATATACACCTGAGATCCCCCTGAAGAAAAATATTAATACTATTAGCACAAGTCAGCTCTACATGTTCCTGGCCCATATACTTTTAAAAATGAGATTATTAAATTGTTAAAGAGGCAAAGATAGTGACTCCCCAAGGCTTCATAGAAGAATGTATGAAGATATACACAAAGGTGACTTTAGACATTAAAAACTCTAAGAGTAGGTCTGAAGTCTTGCCTCAAATGAAGCATGTGCTATTAAATATTGTCACCTAGGCCAGCAAGAGAGACCACACTGAGTGAAAGAGCACATTAGGAGACAATCACCAGCACACTGATGCCACATAAAAAGAATTGCCTGTCCTCTGCTGTCCTCTCCAACAGGAGAATTTAACAACAATGTCTAGAAACAAGTATATAATGTTTATATTATTCTGTCCCTCTCAGCAGCATTCTTGCAAGAAACTACAATTAAATAGGTAGTCCTATGTCTCAGTTTATTTTGTTACATATGTAAATATTGATAAGCTCAATAAACTGCTTGGTACATATAGCTTCAGATGAAGCCATTAATTTGAAATGTGGCTTCAGATTCCTGCCCAGTATTTTTCATCATTCATAGTCCAAAGGGTTGCTGGGAGAAAGTGTCAAAAGAACAAAGAGCCTGCCCAGACAGACTGGACTTGTTTCCAGACTTCATACTATAATTAAAAAAAAAAATAAAATTGTTTAATGACTTGCTGATGTTTTATTCAACAGAAGACAGAAAACCTGTTGGATGTTCAAAATCTAAAGCTGCACACATTAGGACACAGAGCTACACAAGAAGGTGGAAAACCAGCACCATGGTTTGGGTCCCAGATGCATCCCACAGCTCTCACCCAAGGCTTCCCTGCCTCTGAAACCCAGACAGAAGGACAGAGGGACACCCATACCTGACTCTTGCTGATCTACTGTGACAGCTTCCCTCTTCCTTCTTAGGGGTAGATGCAAACTCCTGTGCTCCCTGCAAAGGACAAGGACTCTACAAATCCTGGTGTATGCCTAATAAATACACAGTGACAGGGAAGCATATGGGATACAATTCAGTGAAAGCAAAATGTTATTTAAGATCTCTTGGGAAAGCACTGAGTAATGAATTGTTCTCAACTGCACAGAAAAAATAAAACCCCCTCCCTTTTTAAGGCGCAGCATAAAGTTTTACACTGATGAAGACAATAAGAAAAAAAACCCTAACCCCCAGAAAAGAATATGGAGTGTTTTGGTTAATTTTACCAAAAAAGTCTCTTGGGAAAATGATACCTAACTTATATTCTCTACTCATTTAAGGAACTCATACACTTCCTAAATGCAAAGGACAGATTCTTGGAAGAGCCTTTAATCAAAGTTCGTCATGTCAGTACCAGGTGTTACAGCATGGATACTGGACACTTTGACAAAGATTGATAGAGCATAAGCAAAAATACTAAGAGATGCCAGTAAATTAACCCTTTGTCTGGATCCTGTTGGGGATTCTATTTCAGATTTAGTTCTATTGAATGAAGAGTGAGATAATTTAAATGAATCAATTCATATTCTCTAGGGCTCAACTGTTAGAGTTTTAAGATAGCTAATAATTCCATGGAAGTGGAGTCATACATATTTATCCCAACTCCTACACCTTCAGTAATCACTTCTTGCACTCTCTCTTGCACTGGTGTAGCAGGGGCTTGGAAGGATAGAGACAGGAAGGACTCTGGCTTAATAAATGCAGGATGGATATAAATAAGCACTGTCTAGCACTAATAGGCTGTGCAGAGAACTCCCAAAGGAGACATTGCTTGAGACTCTTAAGAAGAGGATGATTAAGGCATTGGTGAATATACTCTGGGGAACTATCCTGCAGTGGCAAAGAAATGGCTAGTAGACAAAACAGGTAGTTTCTAGCAACTTCAAGGCATGGAACTCTATACCCAGCAGCCATTCAGACAACTCCAGAGAGGCAAGGTTATTTCCTGTGTACATAAAATTCATGTATGGGAATCACAAACTCCTCTATTCAGCATATAAATGCACACAGTTGTGTAATGTTAATACCGAATATAAATAAACAGTGACAGAGATTCACACAAAAACTGCCAAGGTATTGCCCTGGATGTGTCGGAATGCAAAGTGGGATATGGCTGCTCTGTATTACACTGAGTTCCATTTTTGAGTTTTTCCATATTCTTCAAGGGTTGAACAAGTTTTTGCAATTTATTTACTCTTAGCACTAAAGAGTACCAATGGTGAATTTGCATCCAATTCTTAATCCAAATGGACTTTCCCAGCAATTAAAATCTGTATTTAAAATGCAATTTTAATATTGTGACATTCAAAAAGCCAAAGGTTTTCTCTGATTTTAAGTAGAAAGAGGAAATAATGTATTATTCAAGCTCCAGAGCTTGCTTAATGCACGATCAATTTTGTTAAGTGTTGCTTAGCAATGGATTATGAGTGCAGATCCTGAATATTAATGTAGGATGGGTATGGCAGCAATTTCTGTGAAAGTACACTTTAAAAAGAAAGGATTTTCCTGGTGAACCACAAACAAATAAATAAATACCTCCAGAGTTCCATACACAAAAGGAGGCCACATCTTCACCTCTTGCATCATTTATTGGCCACTAAGCCAAATAGCAGCAGTTTTTGGATGATCTTTGCTGTTTTCCAGATATATACCCAAAATGCTGAGAGTCTGCTCCTAAACTCTGAGGTAGATCCAGACTTTTACAATGGCACAGGATTAAGGCAAAGCAATGGGATCAAAACCTGGGTCATAGTTTTCTTGTGATATTTTATATCTGCAATCCATACATTGAGTTGTTTAATTATATATATGTATATATGTAAGACTTCTCATGGACAGGGATGATGTAGTTGTTCCTCATAATCAGAACAAAGATTTGGCATTTAGCTACTTCTGGTTTTAGTATAAAAGAAAGTGCCCATCACCTCGTGCAGAAAAATCCTATTTTATCCTGTATTCTACTTTTATATGGTCTGTAAAAGAGAGGACACGCGGGCCATGCTGTGCTGGGAGAATGATGGGCTCCTGGGGGAACAGGAGCCACAAAGCCATGCAAGAGTTGCAGCTGAGATGGGAGTTCCAAGGTGGGTTTGCTTTGATTTAGATTCCTAGTACAAACTGTGCCTGCCCCACCCATCTGCAAACAGCCTCCTCTGACAGCACTTTCTATCAATGGCCTTGCTCTAAATACAGACCTCTCCATGTTCCAGGTTTCAGCAGAGTTGGTCATGAGGATTGCAACATCTAAGCCCAGCTTTGGCAAGCACTAAAGATGGCAGAATGTCATTTTGACCTTTTCCATGGCACACATTCTCTTTTGTTTTTATAGCATTCGTTACTTGAATTTATAAATATTTTTTTTATTAAACTGAAACAATATACAGATTTTTTGTCTTATGCCATCATTAAATACTCCTACATGTATATTCTACATTGGTCTTTTAGCTAAATTTTTTCTGCTTTTTCACAGGCTTCATCATACAGAATGAAGTCTGAAGCATACTAAGATCATTGTTCTAGAGATTTCCTAGCATCTGTGTACATGAGTCTTTTGGGACATTGATGTTAATTTACTAAGTCTATCTTTGCTAAAGATGGAAATTTATAACAAAGTACTTATTTGACTCTTATTGATTATTGTCTAATTTGTGTGAACAGGTTCTGCCTAATAAAAGAATAACTTTTTCAGTATATTTGTTCCTAATTCTCTACTTTCCATGCAACTTGGGAAATCCTGCTTGTGTGTGTTTTTCTCCCCTCAGACTCAGCTTTATTTAGGAGATCTAATTTTCTTTAAATGTAGATTTTAATGAAGTGCAGATTTGGTTTTATGCATTTCTTTGGGGAGCTGAGGAGAACAATATATATGTATGCAGATGTGAGACTGTTGATCCTCAGACCCCTTTCAAGTCCTAATTAGATTGTAAACTTTTCGGGACAAGGGCAGCCTCACAGTCTGCATCCAATACCTGTCTGCTATCTTCAGCCTTAATATTAAAAATAATTACTAGTGTTTATATTATAATATCAACCAGGGGTTTCAGAATTCATACATAAAATATGAGACAATCCCTGCCAGAGCTCTAATAGCAGAAGTTATTTCAGCAAAGCACCTAAACATAGATGTGACCTTGTGGGTAAACTTAGAGGCAGCTTCAGGGATTTTCTCTTCTTTTTTTTTCTTTCCCTGTTTGTTATTTTTCCTTCTTCCCCTCCCACTGTGGCAGGGTATTTAAGAGAAGCAGAGCAGTAAAAGAAACTCAGGAGACACAGCCATCTTCCATCTTCGTCACAACTTTGTTCCTTAGCAGGAGGGAGAATTACTTGCCTTTTTATTTTGAAAATGTTGTGCTAAGGTTGAATATCAAAGAAGCATGATACAGTATCTCAGCTTGACCATAAGTGACTTCCTTCTTCCAGATTCTGCTGCACAGCTAAAATTTTAGGTAGTTCAGGCTCAGAAATTCAGTAAAGACCTTCAGAGATATCTTCAGAGAAACCTTACTACTTGAATTGGATAGCCTGACTGCTTAGGGCTCAGATAAGCAGCAGAAACGCTCATGGCCTGTTTTTTTCATGCCTTTTTCTTGATTGGTAAACCCTAGATAGCATTTATTTACTCTTCCATTCTCATGAGATAACATATGGGTCTTTTTATTTGCTTAGTTTTGCTTTCAGAGAGCTGCATTAATTCCCTGATACTTTGGACATTTGTCTTGCATTGCAGTTCTTGGCATTTTTCTTGTGTCTCATCCCATGGGAAGGAAGTGGGACTCAGTGTCAGCCTGTAATGTGAAGGTAGCAATTCTATTGAGGAACTCCAGTGCATCTGTTCAGGGTCCTCTGCTGACTGAGTTAGGTGTGTTCAGCTGTGTCCAAGGCTTGCCAAGGTAGGCAATGAATAATTTCTTTATGGAAGGTTCTGGATCAGGAAGCATGGTCTGAAGAACCACAGTTTTCTGCAGCAGGAGCCCAGGTTCCATCATTTTGAGTTCTCACTACGACATGTAAAGAACAGGAGTTTTCACCTGTGACTTTCTTTACCACAGCATCACTGCATTCACTCCCAGCACACATCTGTACATTTTTACAGTGCTCAGCAGGCACCTTCCACATCCATCCAGCTGTGCATCACTCCCCACACGCTTGTTGAATGGCAAAGCTGCTCTGTGAAATCAACATCTGCCCAAACACAGTTCCTGTCTTCAAAATTCAGCTCTGTTGCACAGTTTAGCATTCACCATCTCCTATCTTCAGCCCTATCTTCAGTAATTGCTGTGATGTATCTACCTATGATAAATTTAATAAACCTGGGTCAAAGCAAGTGCTGGATATCATTATGGACAGGACTGTGCATTGACAAAAATTGCCAGTCAGGTCTAATTCCAGAATTCATATTTACAAGGTGCAATCTTACTCATGAAAACAGCCTCCCTGAAGTCATTGTTTATACTCTTTTTAGTCAACATTTCTCTGTAAATATGAATATGAAAAGCAGTTTTAAAATGATGTGATTTGTTCTCCTAAATAAAATTTTCCTTAAAATGTATCTGAGTAGCTGAGTTAGGGTGGAAAAAAAAAATCAATCTCTGAAACTAGGAAATGATGCTATGACCTTTAGTTATACATTTCAAATTAGGACTGTGTCACATTGAATTTGCACATAATCAGACTGGATTGCAGAATTTAACTTATTATTCAGTCTGTAGTCTATAACAATTAGGCTCAGAATTTGATCCCAGTATATGGGGTACACATATTTTATGGCAGGCATTGACCAGAGAGAACAGAACACAACTTTCACTTCATCATAGAGAGGTGCCAATCTAACTACTCCCTCATCTCATTCTCCTTTTTCATCTCTTCTCAGTCAATTCTGTATCCCAGAGGTACAAACTGCTTTAAGAACTGACTTTAGGAACCAAAAGTTCAACTCTGCTTTCATGGGAGGGAAACAAAGTTCTCTTTTATTCATTTTTTATTCATATTTTATTCTCAATTATTCATATTTTATTCTGTCTATGAACTGTGTTTGAAGAAGAGATTTTAATTTTCATTTGTTTCTCTTGTTTTATTTTCATTGGGAATATAAGTTGTTTGTAATTGCCATCTCTATCTGTAAAAACAATTTTAGCCAATGAATTTTGCTACCACTTACGTTGCTGTATCAAATGTCCTTCATCTAGCATAAAAGCATCAAACTTAACTGGATTTTTGGTATTTTTTCCCCCCTTTTTTCTTTTCAGATGGAGAACCATGCCAATTTTTTGGTAGTTAGTTGTTTTTAACTCTTCTGTACTTTTATGCTTTTGAGTGTCAGTTCCTATGTGTAAACATCAGATTCAGCAACCAAATAAGATGTATTTTGCACAGCAACTAAGAAAGATTTTGTCTCTTTTCAGGAGAATACAATTCCTGTCTCAGGCTGGCTGACGAGAAGAAGTGTCTAATTGACACATAAATCACAAAAATATACTGGCATGCTTGTCTTCTGTCAGAGCAGGGATTTAGAACCACCCTTTTATTTATTAAATCCACAGTGTTTCTTTACCATTAAGGAAGAAATATTAAGCAATTCTTCATCAAGTCCTCATGTCTTCATCATGGCTTGAAGAGAAGGGACCAAGCTAAATCCCAGAGACACTGGTTAGCAGAAAGGCTTTTACTTTATCTGGGAGGCTCAGATCCACCACTGTGAATACAGATTTGGCAGCTTATGACTGTATCTTGAACCAGGGATGGTTAATTCTGGAAGAAGCTCTCCTGTATCACAAGAACACCTCTTCTGTTAAAGGGTGAGATTTAGAACACTCTCATTAACTCTGTGCAATGTTGCTGTTGGAGAAAATGGTACAAGAAACACAGCTGGGTGCTTCCAGAGAGAAAACAATGTGCCTCCTTCCTTGAAATGCACAAGGCATCTCTTGTACTATAATTCCAGGCTGGATCATCTGCCAGTATAAGAAGACACAGTGCATAATTAAAATCAATAGTGATGTGTTGATTTTTGCCTGCTGGAGATCTAGTTCTCTACTTCAAGCATCCAAACACCAGAAGGAACTTGGAGGCAATTTAGATAAGAAACAGCAACTTCACTAAGAGCCAACATAACTTATTTCTGAGGGAAGGTATGCAAAACATTCCTAAAGAATGGATCATAACATATTAAGGTTCAGGATGATAGGAAGACCTTATTCCTTATAGGGATGTGTTTTGTTAAAAGGTAGTGCATCCAAAGGGAAGAACAGGAAGAAACTTAGAGATGAACAAAATTCAGAGGGGTAAAACTATAATGAATAAGAGCAAATATCTTCAGTGGCTTTGGTAATTGAACATGCCAGAGTTTTGTTAAGGATAATGATAAAGATATGCAGCTATGATGCTGAAATTAGAGGCAGATAAATCTCTAAAAACATTCTGTATACACTCAACTTTGTTGGAATGTTTTGCACCTTTTATCATCTGAAAGTTTTGTGTGATACAGCATTTTATTTATATTGTTTTATTCTATTCAATAAGAGCAGATGATAATCTGTTTAAAGAGCATTTATCTATTCTTTCTTGGATTCTTTTGCAGGCCAGCCCTGTGGGTCAGCTCCAGAGAGGGCACACAAAGTATCACCTAATTCCCATTAATATCCCTTTGTGGAGCTGTTTCATCATCATTGTTAGATAAAGAAAAATACTTAGAAGGTGAGCAGGGCACATGGTATTGAATAAAAAGAAAGAGTGTAAGCCCATTCCAGGATCCTTCCAGGAGACATCCATAATGCTGAATTCCATTTGTTAGAAAGCTTGACCAGAAAAACAGTAGTCTGATTTTTGCTGTATGGTGCAAGTGCTGAGGAAAGGGAAGGAAAAGTAGAAATGTGTCTGTGTGCCTCCCACAGCACCCTACCATTCAGAGCCAGGAAACAGAGAGGAGTGAAATCTCACCTCAGTTCTGTCATTCCCCACTGTTACCTCTCCTCAGAATCAAATATGGATTTGATTGATAGAGAATAGGGTAGAAAGTCCCAGGAGCACTCTAATTAAACAACTGAAATGGCAGCATCCAAACAGCAGTGGCAATTGAATTTTCATGATTTCATGATGGCAAGCATGGAGTTAAACATAAAAGCCCAGTTATAAGGAGAGATGGACAAAAGCCAGAAAGCAAAAATTTTAAAACCATAAATTGAGATTGTGCTGGAAGTGGTGAGATAAAAGCAAGAGGAGCACCTGGCTCTATAAATGCAGTAGTTACTTGAAAGAGAATGCCTGTGAGTGTTTTATTAAAATTGGGTTTTTATTATAAAAGCAGGGGCTTATTTAATAAGTATTCCTCCTAAAGACTTTAAGTGTCCTCTGTCCATGCAGTCTACATTCCAAGGTTATCAGAAGAACTGTTGCCATGGGCTGAACTCAATTTAGCACATGCTTTTTTGTGTGGTGAGTGGATGTGAAAGGGATTCAGCAACACAAATCTGTCTGTGTTCTGAATGAGAAATGAACTTTTGTTAAAGATCTTGCAAACCTCAACTACAGCTGCACAATACTGATACCGCCAGGCAAGAGAGGATGACCTATTTGTGTCTGTCTGAACTTTGTATTCATCTTTTGATCACAAGCAATGAAACCTGAGGCAATACACCAAACAGGAAAATGTAAAGAAGTGAGAATTGTATATTTAATTGTCCTTATATGCTCTTTAGCTTCAGATTTTAATCTAAGATTTTCCACTTATAAAATCTTTTAACATCTAAAAATACTGTACGCTTGTGAGATTTTTAATCATTACTATGAACAAGGAAAGTTGGAACACTGCAGGCAGAAGGTTAGAAAGGCCATGCATTGTAATGTAAATTTCATTGTTAGGATCCACAGAAATATATTTCATTTTTCTAAAGAGGAAAAAAAAATCCCTGAACCCATCATTATCTGGATCCATGGCACAACAGAATGGAATAAGACATTTTGCAAAAAGCCCTACCATCTCCCCCCCCCAAGTATTTGTGCCCTACAGCATTTGTGCACAATCCTTGATCAGGATATAAACCTGTTCTATTGGCTTATGTGCAGATTATTCAAGAACTAGAGAATAAAGAGAATGTTTATTTAAATGCTGCAATATGGTCACCGCAATCTAACAGTATCTAATGATACCCTTGCTCCAGTTCAAACCTCTACACCACAGACAAGTTCTGAGATCCATCATTCCTGGCATCATTTCAACCAAGACAGGGGAGACAGAGCAGGATGTTTTCTCTGGGCCCACTGCATGAGATACCCCACAAGAAACACTCTGGGGTTTAAAATATGCTCCTCTCTTTATGCAGTCTGACATTAGCAAAGAAAAGAGCAGCTTTGGTATTATCTAAAAAACCCTGCTTAAAGGGGGAAAAAAAAAAAAAAAAGTGAAAATTGAGTTGCTTAAATATTTTTGCCACTCAGGTTTCTTATTCATAGTTCCAGGTATTTTCAACAGTGCTCAGTGCTCTGCTTCCATACAGCAGCTCTCAGATTGTGTCTTTCATTTGCCAGAAAGTGTAAAGGGAAAGATGGACACAGTTCACCTAACTAGGCAGCAAAAGACAGTCTGAAGCTGTTAGCTCATCTCACAACTCAGGTTATTATTTACTTAGATCAATGGGGTCTGGAGATTATTACCATCACGGTCTCTTGTTCACTTCAGGCACACATTCTCATCAACTCTTGTTATGGTCAAATAAGTGGTTTGAGACTGTTCCCCCAAAATTCATTGCTTTTAAATCAGTGTCTGTATAATCAGAACTCCTGCATGAGCACTCACAGGCTTGCTGCAGCAGCTAGGCTGTTACAGAGCTGGTATTTTGCTTCCTGGTTTTGTGTAGGAGTTCCAGAGTTCTCCCAGCGGGTAAGGAGTGGCAATGTGGGAAACCACGGGTACAGCTGAGCTGCTCAGTTTGCAGTCCAGCCCCAGTGCCACTCCTGAGCCTGGTTCTCACTTTGAGGCTACTGGGTAACATTCTCCAGCCTTTACCTTGACTTGACCAACACACAGAACACTTGGAATGAGCCCTGGAGCACAACATAACACAATACCTGGAGTCAACAAGGATGAACATCTCAGTGTATGAGCTAAGACCCATACGTGGTGCATAAATGACGGCAGGAGCTGGCTCTTTTCCTCTCTAGGCAGAGCAGAGATCCTTTCCCCTGTTGCTCTCTAGCTCACTCTTTTAATAGCTTTGTTTTGTGCCAAGTCCTATAAAACACAGCCCAGACTCACTGCAGTGTGTGAGGCAAACTGGGTACACAAGTCACACAGCAGCTCATAAGTATTTTTGTTAGCTGTGTAGAGAATGCCATGTTATTACAAGGTAGTCACATTCATGATCATTAAAACAGTTCCCTGTAATGGCCATATTATGTTGTGACACTCTGTTATACTTCTGAGCACATACTCATCTCAGAGTTAACATGCCTGAAGATATTTTCTGTAAGGCAGGTACACCTCAATGTTTAGATCAATAAAAAGACTCTTAAATTTGGTACTTGTGTCTTTTTATGCATGAAATTGTACTGAGTTTCTCTCTCAATATACGTATAACCAAGAGAGTTAACACAGTTGTGGGAATTTCAAGTACTGCATTCACAAAAGTTAACTTATGGAAGTCGAAACCATATAGCACCAGGGGAAATAAGTTCAAATTCTGAGAATCTCAGATCAAAAGATCCATGTGTTAGGATTCTGCTAGAAAAAATCAGTTGTGAGAACAGAATGAAGCTCCTTCCTGAGAAAACAAGTGCCACAAAAGAGTAGGAATATTTAGTAAGATAATTCTGTCTCCAGCCCAGGAGTAGCCTGTTGCTGGAGTCACAGTGTTTCACTGTGAATATTAAGGAGCAGCCTGGATGTCACCACACAACTGTCCGCATTAAGTAGAAATGCAAGGGCATGAGATAATGACGTGAAGGTGGGGAAATCAAATCCCCAAGAAGCGGGCAGGAGACTGGACTCAATGACAAGAAAAGTGCAGCAGCACAGTGAGAGGAGTAGGGAAGGATGGCTTGGACCCTCTCAACTAGAGGGAAAGCAAATCAGAGAGGATATAAATCTTCCAAATGCCATTCAGGGAAAACATTGATTCAAAGCATCATTTGGTTTTCACATAACACAGTGCACACGTAAGAAAGATGGTTTAAAGGAAAAGCTGGTGTGGTTAGTAGGAATGAACGTTAGGAAGGAAATTGACAATTTTTAGAGCCTCTGATGTGGCTTTCCTGGTTTGCCTGACTCACTTCTCCCAAGTACAAGAGTTGAGAGCCAGCTGAACATGCCAGCAGTAGACTTTGGGTTTCCCTCCCAACCATGACTGGTGTCACACTGTAGAATTGTTCTTTTTGTCTCTTTGAACTCAAGGCCAATCCAACTTAAACAGCCCTTTCTCACTTAAGGTGAGAGCCACCCACAAGTCTGAGTGAGGGGTAGTGCCAGGAGGGAGCTTGCAGCTACACAGGCACCCAGCCTCCAAATTCTCCAAATTACCCAAAGGCTCTGGCCCACTCTGACTCTAAAAGCCACATATTGAAACAATATGATATGAAACAATACTATATGATATGATAACTGAAGGGTGAAAGGGCATGAAGGTGAAGATAAGTGAGGAGAAAAGCCTGAAGAAGAATGTCGAGGAAAGGTTTATCCTTTCATCTCAGCTTTGTTTCACACTGTATGTAGCATGGAAATAATCATGTCAATGACAGGCAAAGCTGCTGGGAGGATGCACATTCTGTTCCATGGCAGCTTTCAAGGTTTGACAGTTTTATTTCACAGTGAGCAGGAAAGGGACCAAAGCCCTGTGAGACCTATAATGAAAAAAGCAGTGTCAAAGAATTCAATTGCTGATCAAAACCTGAACATTTTAGCTCTGAAACATGTGAAAATGCAGTCTTCCTGTAAGGCTTGCCTTTCCTGTAGAAGTCTGAGAATTAAATTCCTGGCCTCTTCATTCACAGTATACCTGGTTTGGAGGTTGTTTTTGTTTGTTTGTTGGGTTTTGGTTTTTTTTCTATAGTGTACAATAATCTGTCAAAAGAGGAATCCAAATCTTTTTCCTGGCATCCCATGGTGTCCTAACAAGTTCTTTTTTGAGCTGGTTTCCCTTCCCCATAGCACAGGTTTCCCTCCATTGTGTACTATTCAGGGTTTCTGTCATGTTTCTATGACGTTATTTGTACAAGAGTCTCTGAACAGAGCCTAGATTGACACAAGGACAGGTTACCCAGCACCTGTGAGCATTTACTTCTCCATTTTCTCTGTGTCTCTGGCAGCTGTTGCAGCAGGCAGAATATTCCTATCCATGGGGTAGCAACAGTGCTTTGAAATAGGCTCACACCAACAGGCTCACAGTGGGAACTGACCTCTTACCTGCTGGAAACCTTGGAGTCTTTTTGTGTCCACTTTGGAGCAAAGGAGGGAATTACAAAGTCTCAGCAGTGGAAGCAACACAGCCGATTCCTCAGAAATGTGCAAAGAAATTTCCTTGATTAGGAAAATAAAAACTTAAATAATGCACCCAAAGTTAACAGGCTCAGGCTACTTTGCAAGTTATAAATATTCTTGGAGAGTCATCAGCATCTTTCAAAAGCACAAGAAGTTTTGCTTTGTTAGGATTGCTGTTGCGCACATATTGCAAAGCATCAAAAAGAAAGTGGCCTGGCATGGTTTCTTAGAGCTGAATTATTTACATGAAAGGCTTGTGAAATTAGATCTTTTCTCTGTAATCAAAAGACTTTTTTACAATTATATGAAACAAAATGCTTTCATGGAGCATATAAGTCATTCCTGTGTTTTATCTTTATACCCCGTTCCTTTAATTTCATGGCATGATGTGGACCTCAGTTGAATCTGGAAGCCTTTTAGCTCTGCAGAAACACTGCCTGGAAAAAGTATATATCTGTGATGATGTGCACATAAGAAGAAGAAAGAGATATACTGGTTTAGAACTCTTCACTCCTTTGACCATTTTCTTTGTTTCACTACTATTTTGTCGCCATTTCTAGACAGTGATGTAACACATTACAGAAATATAACTTGAACCTTTGTTAGTTGAAATAAAAACTTGAGTTTATTATCTATAATCTCTTAGTATAATTCCAAAATTATAGCACTGAATAAATGTACAGCTGAAGGTTGATGGTCATCATTAAAAGAGCACCCTTTTGATCATCATTTGATCTCAGTCCAAATCATGTATAAAAAATATAGCAAATAGTAAAAAATATCAACCTAGAGAGTTTGGTTTTCTATGAATTAACATGATCAGGAATCAGAGCAAGGTTCCCATAAGTCAACTTACTATCCTTCATTTATTCTTATTTGTACCAGATTTGTAGGACTTTGGGTCAACTTGGTTTGCATTTTTTTAATATTTTCCTCCTCCTCAAGTACCTTTGCAAGCTTCTGTCTTATTTTTCAGTAGTCCTGGTGCTGCTTAGCTCCCAGGCAATCTGAATGGGAGAAAATTCAATCCATAAACTAGAGAAAGGAAATTGACCATCAAAACAGTGACCTTTCAAAAGTGAAATTGCTTCAGAAGAAAAGGGTACTGGATGACCAGAACATTCCATTTTCCAGGCACAGATTGCAGTGGCTTTACATAGAGACTGCACCTGGATGTAGCAATGTGGTCTTCAAAAAGCAATGTGTGATGCAGTCTGTATTTTGGAGAATCTCCCACTGCTGTGCAGTGTCTGAAGGCTTATTGTGTGGATACTCAGAACCAGAGCAAGATTATTCTCCTTTTAAATGTAGTTTAATAATGTAGTGAAGTTTTTCTGAATCTTGGAAGCTGTCAGAAAAACTCTTCATGCATGGTCAAGCAAAACATTTTAATGTTAGGTAGAATAGTTAAGATGTATAGTATAATTATTCAGAAGTTTTGCTTTTATTTTAGTCTTTAGTCACAAGATCTGACAATTTACTACAGAAGATGTACTCGAGAATTAAACAGATACATTTGTGGTGACAAACAGTTTATAAAAGCTTTTGCTAAACTGGGACATGCCTGTGCTGGAGTGTTGTGGTGTGGGAATTTTTAAAGCATTTTTGGAACTTTCTAAAGAGCACAAAAGTCTGCTTTTTTCATCTTCTGCAGATTCATCAGAGTTGCACGTATAGTTTGCACATTTATTACCTTATTTATGACAACTTCAAACGTTTTTTTTAACTTCTAATGAATCATATAGTGAGTTATGGCTCTGGTGAATTACCCAGAAGTCATGCCTCTGAATATATAAAAGATCAGGATGGAATGTCTTCTGTTTCCAAGGGCAATTGCTCATTAGCTGTTTTCAGATCTGCTCTGCAGGTATTTGCATTTTAAGAAAGTGAGTGGTCTTTTCAATGGGCCACCATCAGTCTTCATGTCAGCTGCAGCAAGCAACATTTCCCTGCATTGTTTTGTGGTGATAACTAAAGGGAACACTTGGGACTGTATTTATTTAAAATTGTATTGTTTCTGAAAGAATTGGCTTGAGTGCAGCCTGCCTAACTATATGATGCTTAGGATGTTATAAATTTAATTCACGTTGCTGCAATGAAGAGTGCTTGGTAGAACAGAAGGAGGGTGTTATATTCTCGGTAAGCAAAGGTGAAGGCACTTAAAAAATAATTTCCCTGGTCCAAAATACAGTGATGGGTGTTCAGCCAAAGACAATTAAAAACCTTCCCTCAAGAACAGCTCTTCCAATGCTGGGATATTTCTGCCCACTCTCTCTACTGTGGATGAAATATCCCCCTTCTGAGTAGCTGAACCATGGACTGATTACTAACAAAGGAAAGTAATTTTCCCATCCTAGCACTTTCACAGGTATAAGAAGTAGTTTCTTAACATTTCTGTTCATCTTCCACTTAATTTTCTTCTGTCAGAAACAGAAGCTCAACACAGTTTGAAATTTCAACATTTAATTCAACCTGTTTTGAAAAGCTGTTATCACCTGTTTAATGGGTTTTACTACAGAAGGTCTCTTAAACAGGCAAAGAGGGACTATTAACACTGAACATAAAAATTGCTTTTCATTCCCTCAGTGGTAAGATTCACTTCAGCCTCCTGTTTTTGACTCCCTGACACAGCATTTCTTATGTTAGTTTATCTTCTAGGAGTAGAAGACACTTAATGGTTACTAAGCTGCCCTTCAAGAAGAATAAAAAAATTAATTTGGACTGAGATAAAATATAAAGACATTTGTATTTAAAGAGTCCAATTTAGTCTTAAGGCTCCAATAGTGACTAATAAATCCTCAGTTAGAGGCAATTGTTAACAGTGAGTTTTGTCTTACGTTCTCCATACAAATGAAAACTTTCATTACTTGTATATGGATAATCAGCTCCTATTGTGCTCCAAAATAACACGATTTTATAAAACTTTGCTTAATTTTGCTTGCTAGTCTCAGAATAATCCATGGTTACTGCAGCAGGAAGAGTATATGCAGAGTTACAGTTTGGTCACTGGGTGATGAGGATCTTAAAACCAGGCTCAGTGTCAGTGGGCTTTAGGTCAGTACCTCAGGCCTGAGTATTTCATGTGCCATTAATTTTGTGTTGGATGAAATGAAAGGTCAGGCCCCAAAGCAGCAAATAATTAAGCAACAGAAACACTAATATCTGCTTCAACACATCAGCTCTAGTATCTGTGGGGGAATTATAGTTAACTTAAGGGTGAAGAGAAAAGGATCCCACCTTCTTCTTCAGTAACCCGCCTTGCTGAGAGAGAGGAGTTAACAAGCTGAGGACTTATTCTTGCTACATTTCAGTTTCCTTGGACATTTTCAATAAAACTACTTTTTCCTTGGCACAGTGTCATGCCATGTCTCATCTGAACCCCAGCCTGTGTGTTTTGTGTCTGACCTAGGAGGGGCTGATGGTGGCCTTTGTGGACTTAGAGCAGGCACCTTGTGGCAGACAGGAGCAACCTTATGGCTGGAGCTCGCCTGTTCCCTGCTTGAGGGGGCATCGCTTGCACTGTCTTGAACTAAGTTTTTACATTCCTCACTGAAATGGTGCAATGATAGTAACTTAAACAGAAGGCTATAGGTCTAATTTTCCATAAATCTATTTTCTTACCCTTTGTAAATCCAAACTCTGAAAGCAGTAATTGTGAATGCTACAACATGGACAGGACATCTAAAGCACCATAACAGCCACTGTGATGTCTTTGGCTGAGTCAAGCACATTCTTGACAGAAACATCAACTCTACCTTCTTTTCCCTATTAAAATAAAAATAAAATAGCTTTAGCAGTGAAGGCACATCCAGAGATTAAACTCGAACTCTTGTGTTTACTTGAGATGTCTCAGTGAATTAATCATCTCACTTTGTTAATTAACCTTGCTAGTACCATTAAATAACAATGTGGTTTCTGTTCATCCATGGAACCAAGGCTGCTTGGTACTTATTTGACTACAAAGACTCCTACAATCACTCCCCAGAGCTGTTTTATGAGAGGGACCATGAAAGAGCTTAATCATAGCAAGGTGATTTATATTGGTCTGTTTACAATTGCTAATTTCCAGGTCAATAAAGCAAAGCAAAGAAACTTGAGTCTGGACTCGGAAAACAGATTAGGAAAACGAAGAGCTAAACCTTCTTGTGCTTTTGAAGCATTTGTTCCCTTTATATAAGCAAAAATTTTGAACCTAGCTTAGTGAGGCTCAAGTACTCTTGTGAGCTCTTTTGTTCTCAGCAACATATGAAAACACTAAATTGTGGAATATTGCTCTTCCTTTCCTGTCCAGTTTCTTCTTACAAACCCAGAAAAAAGGCATAATTTAATCAAGTACCAGCTTTTCTACCCAGAACCCATTATTTTTTTTATGAATTATTGCTCCCCTAGAAGTGATTTGTTAGGTACCAGAATCTCCTGGGTGGGAATCAAACAAGGAGGATGGTTTTCCCTTTAAATACACAGCCTCAGACAAAAGAAATGCTCAAGTTCACATGCTTGGAAGCTTTCCAAAGAGCATCCCTGGGTGCAAGCTCAGGAGGATGCCCAGGTTTACATCTTTAGCAGGTTTGGGAGTGGAATGCCAGGAGAAGTCAGGTCTCACAATGAAAATGTCTGCAAGCTGTTACAGTACTTCAGTCTTCACAAAAATGGGAATACAATCCCTGCTGTTTATTGTAAGACTCTTGCTGCTCTCAAACACAGCATTGATCACAGCATCAATGACCCTGCTAATACCTTGCCTTTCAACCAAATATTGGTGCTGCAGGTCAGATCAAATCAGAAACAAACTCCAGTTTGCTTGGGTCAGACTGTACCAATCCTGGAAGAGCAGCATCCTGATTAGGTCTGGAATTTAGTGTCATCTTCCTCCTCAAGAAGAAACCATGGGATTTGTATCTGATTTTTCTGTTTTGCACCTTTCTGTCTTTTCAAGGTAAGGCTTATTACCAAGGGTTTTGCATTTCCCTGTTGAAGATTTAAGTTTTTAGATTTTGTTTGTTTTCACATGGCTGGAAAGCCTCTAAGTAATTATTTTTGTAAGAAGCTTTTCTGCTTCACCTCCTTTAAATGTACTTTTTTAGCAATAAATAAATAAATAAAGAGAGCAAATAGGGATCCAATCTGTCTCATTTGTAAAACAGACCAGAGAAGGCCATAATACTTACATCTGTACCCCTTCTTCCTTAGAAAAATCAGCTGCAAACCACAGAAAAAGAAAGAAGGAAAAAAAAAATGAATGATTGGTAGGAAATCCATTAATCTATTTTAAGAGAGGAAAAGATTGGCTAACATTGAATAGTCAACAAAACAAAACTCAAATTGAAACGATTCTCTTGAGGTTCTATTGAGAAGTTTGCTCTGGATAATCCTCCTCAAAGACTCATCTTACTCTGCAAATACAGGGACGTTTCCTCTCCTCCTGTATCAGTGAGATGCATCTATAGCTGTCACAGCCATGACAACAACAGGAATTCCTTGGACCTGCTCTGTTTTAATGCCAAGGAATTCAGGTGCTGGTAGAATCTAGCAGAGAGAAGAGGGCAAAATACTCAATTCTCAAATAATCTTGGCTGAAGTAACAACAACAAGGTCATTTCAATAAGCTAGAAGAGCCATTAATATCTTGGCACCATGATATTTCCCTAGCAAGTCAGAAGGGAAGCTTAAATTAGGGATTATCTGGAACCAGTTAAACTGAAACAGTGTCTTTTTATTTCCTCCATGACAGGACTTCCTGCTCAGCACAGATGGCTTTGTCAGTCCCACTCTAACAGAGCTTTTCTTCCAGCTCTGCAGCAACCCATCTGCCAGGATTATTATTCTTTTGTCACAAAGGAAATAATGTTTCTTTCCCAGGCACAGCCACGGATATCTATTTTTTAAAGCCAGCTCCTAGTTTTTAATTACAATACATTTCCCAACCTAACACCCTAGAAAGGCTGCAAGAGTAATGAAAGATAATTCAGCTTTATACACAGTGACTGTAAATACACATTATTCATTCAGTCTTAAGAAGTAAAAAAAAGTCCAAGACATTACCTTGAAAAGCAAACAATGGCTCTTTTTAATAAATAGGTATCTTCTTCAGCAAGGGATATTATGTTTATTAGAAAATCATAGTTCATGGGTAAAAAAGAACATCTCCTGCAATTCTTTTCATTCCACATTTTACCTCTATTATAGTCTCATAAGAAAATATTTGAATAATTTAATGAGAATTTTTTCACATGATATACTTAGTTTTCAAACATAAAATAATATAGCAATAAAGTCAAAATAACATCATACAGCACCATCTGGAACATCAAATTACTGTATTTGAAAGCTTTGACTAAAACTATTTGCTACCTGCTGCAATCTGCAGAAAATACCACAAAAAATGATCCAGTTAGAGGAAGGTCATCACACAGACCTCATTCCAGGGATAAGCCTGCTGCAGTTTAGAAATGCACATTTCTGCTTCTGACTGAAAAAGGTATCCTGTTGGGAAGCCAGAGGAAGATAAAATAGGTACAGCTATTTGTATGAACAATCTTGAACTGGGGAGCTATAGAAAGTATATATTTGCTCTGCCACCATGGAGCCTGGAGTAGAAATCACATCAGCTCCTTTCCCAGCCTGGCTCTTTGCCCACACACAGCCTGCCCTGCAGGGATGCCCTGGAGGCAGCTTCAGCCAGGGACACTGTGGAACTGGAGGAGTCTGGAGCAGTGCCAGGGGCTAAACAAACTTTTAATCATTCACAAATACTTATTTGTGTATTTAAGTTTTTGTCCTGATTAGAGATGTGGTCATGGGCTCGTTTGTAGAGGTGGACAGTCCCAAACCCAGGCCTCTCTAGTCCTTCACTGTCAGGGCCTTAGTTCCCCCTTCTGCCAGCAACAGGAAATGGAGACACTTTCAATGAGGTCCAGCATCCAAACATCTACCTCCATTAACTCCCTAAAGCAAGAATGCAGAGAAAAAAATTCAGTCTGATAGTGCACTGGGAAACAAGAAAATCCATGTTAAATAAAATACATTTCTTTAAGTTTGGTACACAAACTTAGCAACATTCTAAATATGCCTTGAGTTCACTCACATCTTGTGACTTGTCTTCCTAGAAGCAGCCATATGAACTAAAATCTCACTGTTTGTGGGAGCAAATACCAAGTTCTATACACTAGAGAGTTTTATAAAGACACTGCAGCCCTGTGCAACACTGTCGTATCTACTCTGTGAAAACTGTGTGTCTTCATCTACTGCTTTTGAATATTATACTGTAATTCCAAATTCTTTTTGAATCAGTGCTTAATCAGACTATGATATTTGTATCAGCATGCTCTCCCTCATGAACTTCTCTGCAATCCCTGGTTTATTACATTGGTTGAGCTCCTTATTTTTTAATATGTTTGAGGAGGACAGGAATTCCCTGCTTTAAAGGCAAAGTAAGACTGAGAGCAGTGAGACCCTAGGAGTCACTATTGAAATGTTTGCATTTGCAAAGAGAGGAGCCTAGCAGGGACTTTCACAAGTACTTTACAAAGTCTTTTCATTCCCAGTGGATTTAGAATCCATTTCTCTCTGGACATTTCTGCAGGGAGTGAGCTCTTTCTTCCCTCAGGCCAGCAAGCCCTGGGGTGGCTGGAGGTTAGGCAGCTCTCTGAGCAGAGCACTGTGCTCCTGCTGAGAGTTGTGATGGATCTGCTCAGGCTCAGCCTCCAGTCTGCCTCTGCCAGACATCTCATTACTGTAGCTTGGAGCAGTTGTATTCAGGTCTGTCTAAAGCCTTTTGGGAGATGCTCCCTAAATCCTTGTCACTGAGCCACCCTCTTACTCTAAATTCACAAATAAAGCTGTCCCTGCTGAAAACCCAGGGAGAAATCTCTGTAGACTGCAACATGTGTGGAATAACTTGACCCTTTGGGCTTCTGCCTCTAAGTAGTAGCAAGACCTTAATGTGCCAGAGCAGTTTAATGTCAGATTTTAGTGATCCATTAAAAAAGGGGAAATACATCTTGCAAAATTGAAATCCACATTTAGACATGGTTCTTATGTACAGTGTCTCATGACCTGGGTGAAGACCTTTCCTCTAACCCAGTCATTGAAACAACACAGCTGACTGCAGAAAATTACTAATTTATTTCACTCTAATAATTTAGAGCGATGTCTTTTTATGGTGTTTTTTTGTTTGTCTGTTTGTTGGTGTTTTTTGGGTTTTTTTTAATTCTGCACAGTTTATGCTGCTAAGGTTTTCCCATGGACAAGGTGGTGTGTTCTCTGACATTACAATTCAACCTATTGAACCTGCCTGCTCAGCCCTTTCTTCTTTTGTCACACTGGGACAGCTGAACAGACCAAGAAACCAGTCCCTCAGAAACAGGGTGACCCTTCAATTGGCTGGTGGAGCTGGAGGTTCCAAAAGCAGAGACCTGTTCTCCTGGGGGAGTTTATTATGTGGAGGAAAGGTTATGCACGGTAAATTCCACCAGCAGAGAATGAGCCCTTTGCACACATAAAGGGACACACTCTTTGGAAATGTATAGCTCCATTTAAAACTAAATTTAAAAAAAGCTCTTAGAGATATCGAGTGCTCTGTGGGAGGAGATAAAGGTATTAACTTTCTGGACTATTTTTTTGACAAAGGAGGGGTTCTACTTTTGTCTTTGCAGAGACACTCTATCCCTCAGAGACTCTCCGGAAAAAAATGAGTGTGACAAGCAGTGGAACTTTTTTCTTTTTTTCCTTCTGATGAAGTCTTCAGGGATTCAAATAAAAAGTGCTGAGAGCTTCCTGTGGGATGGCCAAACAGAAAACTGTCAGTGAGGCTGCTCAGCACTTTGCTGCTTCCCAGGAGCTTTTCTCTCTTCAGGTCACCACGTTGTTTTACTAAAAGCTGATCCTATTAAAGTGAGGGATTGTGCACATACACATCCACAGATCCCTCTGCACCAAGGAGGAAGACTGAGGAATCTCTCTGAATTTGCACAGATTGCACAAATCCAAATTGATGTCTGCAACTGCTGCTCTGCAACTTTTGGTTACCTTACATCCTAAAGAATAACCAGGTCTTTCTGCCTTCAAATTTCCTCAGTTTTCAAAAAAAGGAATCAAATTTAACACCATCGTTAACCACTCTTGACACAGCTGGAATTTTGATGCCTCATCAAAACCTTTGATTCCATCTGCCACTGATGTATGTGAAATTACATTAACCTTTCTGGATTTACTATTTACCTATATAGTGATCTGGGATGCAAAGATGTATTTAGCATTTCATTTACCAGGTGCTGCTAAAGTTCAGTTTGCTCAGTAATCACATCTCTTCCTTCTATCCCTACACATATGAATAGTTACAATGTTTATTTTTATTATTTACAGAAGAAATCCAACTCACATTTCAACTAGAACTGTGCAGGAAGTTATTTTGTCTCACCACACAACAGCTTCTGTAGCCATCTATTCAGCAGTGATTTTTTGTCCAAATCCTTACTGTTACTGGAAAGTAGAGACCATAACCAAATGATCAGATGTTGGTCCCTTTTCAAGGAATATTTTCTTGTCTTTAATACGGATTGCTGTTGATGCTGGGCATCCACAGCCACACGTGGAAGGGACTAGATGGAGAGTCAATAAGACTCACTGCTGACCTGCAGCTAAAGACTTCAGAGTTCTATAAAGGACTAAAAAATAAAAACTCCAAACTAAAGAACAAAACCCCAGCAGACTTCTCAGTGGGAAGAGAGCTTTGGGAGTATGAAAAATCTTTATTGGAAATTATCAGTGTGAGCAGCCACTGGTTGCTGAGGTTCCAGTTTGCCCTTAGGCTGATTTATTATAATCATAGAATGTTTTGTGAGGGAAAGGACTTTGAAGATCATTTAGATTCAAGCCCCTGCCATGGGATTCATTCCCCATCCAACCTGGCTGTGAACACTCAGAGGGATGGGGCAGCCACAGCTTCTCTGAGCAACCTGTGCCAGACCTCACCTCCCTCATAGGGGAGAATTTCTTCCTGATATCAAATCTAACCCTGTCCTTAGTCTGAAGCCATTTTACCTTCTGTCACTCCACGCCCTTGTCCATGCCCTTGTCTCAGCCTGCCTTTGTTTAATGTCTCTGTGCTGCTGTACAGAGTGGCCTCAAGGTAAATGAGTCACCTGCAGCCTCCAAGAAGCTGTGGTGTATGGAATATGTGGGGGAGATAGAAGAGGACCCTTCATTTGCAACCAGCTGTTTAGGAGTACCCAGGTGCTAACCTAAAGCACAGTTTGGCCTCTGAGAGTAAGACACACAAATATCTTTAGAAAAGCAAAAGCAACTTTGCTTTGCTCTCAGAAAAGCAAAGTGTAGTTTTCAAATTCTCAGTTCTTAAAACATTCCTTATGCTTCAAAGTACTTTCCTTTAAAGATTCTCAACTCTCCCGAGAATCATAACTGTCATTATTTTTAAATGCAAGTTTCTGTCTTCTAATCTACTTAGATTCCCTGAACCCCATACCAGTAACTTCTAATACCTCAGAAAACCAAAAGGCAACCCAATTGAATCTAATTTTAATGGTTTTTAAAATCCCCAAATATCTTTCTGTTCTGGGGAGCTTGATTCTCAAATTATTTTAGAAATTATTCTTTGTATGCCTTAAACCATAACAAGGAGAAAGAGAGAGAGAGATTCAGAATAAGAGGCACAGATACTGGACTGAAGGAAGCCAAGGAGCATCCTCATGACAGACAGTCTGGATGAAGAAGCTGGGGCAGGGAACTGAAATTACCTTTCTACTATGCAAGAGACTAATGTCAACCTCATTAACAAAGTTTCCAAATCTGATGCCCTCTCTAGTCCTTCATGTTGCTTCCTCTAGAGTACTCCCTGCAGAAAAATATTCCAATAGCACTAGGGCCTTACAGGATAAAAATCTTTTCCCTTGAACCCTATTACTTAGCATTAATCTTCAGTGGAAAACAAATGATTAGAAGAACTTGTTGATAATTCTGGCATTACAAATTAAAGTGCAGTGGTGGAGAGATAACCTGCTTGTCTATTTTCTCCTTACATCAGTTCCCAATTGATGCAGATACATTAACACTAATAGAGCCACTCCTTATTTGCTCCAGTGCAGCTGAGCAAGAACTCCCTCCTTGTCTTTGTCAGACCTGCAGTACCATTTTTGGGATCTTGGCTTCTGTGTGGAAACAGCCTTTGGTCATTATAAACTCATGAAATTAGACCTGAGAAAGCCTAGTGATGCCTCCAGCTGATAACTCTTCAGAAGGTGCTTTACTGAAGCGAGCTGAGTCATCTGCATTGTCAAAAATAAACGCTAAAGACTTAAAAAAGAAAAGTAATGGGACAAGTAATGTGTGTACTTTCAATGTAAGTATTACAAGGACTTTCTAGGAGATCCAAACTCTATTGGAGACAAATGGGTTTGAAATTGTTAAGATTTCAGGGAAGATGTGGCTGCAGGACAGCTTTCAACACAGGGGATCTGTCTCAACAGATTTATCTCCTTGTTTTGAAAAAGGATTTGGTGATGTAGGGCTGGGGACTCCAAGGCTTACTTATACATTTGAAGTAAATAATCAGTTTTCTTACTACCATGCTGCATGTCTGATTCTCTGTATGAAAAAGCACACTGGTGTTACTGCTGATGTAAGTAGGAACTGATCATTATAAGCAGTCAGAAACCAAAATAGTGAGGAAAATAATCTATTTCTTTCCTTGTCACACAAAATTATAAGATTATGTATTACAAGAGGTGATGCTTCAATGGTTAGAATTAGTTTCTTTAGAAAAAGTCATTGTAGAAATCCTACAGTGTGGAGGATTTGTGTTGACAGAGTATTCTACAACTTTTGAAGTCCTTTTCAATTTGGACTCCATTATTCTGCATCATTCATGAAGTGCTTTGAAGTGCTTGCATACAGAAAAGACCACACATAACTGCAGAGACCAAGTTATCCAAGCTGACTAAATTTTTGCATCCATGACTTTTGCTGAAGAAAAAATTAGTTTTCAGGCTAGGAGAGTATAATTTGGTAGACATTATAAGGCTGTAAAATAACAGCAGCAACCTTTAAATGCTAAATATTTGCAGAACTTCTAGCAAATATACTCTTCTGGCTACAGTGATTACCTGCCTACTGAAATGTTTGCATTCTTGCCTGTATTTAGTATTACCCTTTGCTCAGTGTAATACAGTGTTAAATAATTTTTCAGTGTAATCTTGTAAAGGACAATTGCTGTTTGAGCTACAGCAACTAAACCCAAGATTAATTACAGAGACCAAAGAAATGGCAGGGCAGCCCAGGAAATAACTCCATGGGAAGTTTGCCATTACAGTGACTGTCACATTTATAACTATGAGGGGCTGCAAGGTTGGCTTCAAGGTGAGAGCCTCACATTCCCGAAGAGGAAGCGCATGGGGAGGGTCCTGCCTGCAGCTGGATGGGGCTTGGTGCAGCACCCAGGTGTCAGCACCATCACAGGAGTGCAATGGCAGACATGGGAGGAGGGCAAGAACATCTGCACACACGTCTTCTCCTTTCCAGAGCTGTCCACATGTTGATTTGAATGTCCATTTGTGTTAATTTTCCCAAATCCAGCTTTAATTTAAAGCTTGTTCTCTTCCACAGGAGTTATATCTGTAAGTAGCTGCACAACCAGCACCCTTCAGCACCTTCCAGGGCTTTCCAAAAAGAAAGAGGAGCCCTGTGAAGCTTCCTGCAGTATATTTTCTGTTCTATTAGTTGTATGTATACTTTGAAGAGTGGATTAAATGACAGAGTCCCACTTCTCAAACCCTATTTACTTGACAGGTATTGACTAGAAAACTTTGAATTTTTTCTCCTTGGATACAGCTCTGATTATGCCTTTTGGGTCTCAGATTGGTGGACAGTAACATTCTGGCGACAAGATGATAAATTTGACATCCATACTGTGCAAATTTACTGTGCAAATTACTGCACTATAACATACTGTGCCAGGTGAAATAAATACTTCCATACCTTCCCATTTTTTGAATCTTGTACAGTTGTTAACACTTATGCAAAGTGGATATTAAGTGTCACTTCTTTTTTGACATCCAAATCACTTCATAAAGTCTCTGAAATGTAGAGGCTTCTACCTCCAGTACTGGTGTATTAGGAGTTTTCATGCACATTTATTCTGTTAAAACATTTTTAACTTGCTTCATGTGCGAGATCCTTTCCCTCTTCAGCCTCCCTTTCTCATTACCACTGCTGACATGCATTTTTCTTCCGCTTGTCAGATGCAATTTCAGGACACAGGATTCTTTATCTGTTACACCTTGCATATGGGGAATTAGAGATTAATAATGATATACCAGTTGGTGCTTTTTAGATTCCTAATTCAGCACAGCTTTTGGCTCATGACCACATGGATGTCCTAAAACATTATGCACTTATAAAATGCTCAGGGGCTAATGTTATGGAATAAATGTTGACTGAATTCCCATCAAGTGATCTCATTGCATTTTGGAAGTAATAGAATTTTACCTTCATTTAAAAATACATCTTTATCCAAAACCTGCACATAGAGGGTTTCAGTGTTACTGCCCTTAGAGAAATTGTCCCTGATGCTTTTTTCCATCCATGATTTATAGCAGCCTATGTCACAGATGTCTTATTCAGGAGACAGATGTGCCAGAAGAGAAGTGTCAAACGAGTTCAGAAGCAGTGATGAAGTACACCCTCTGAAGAAGCATAATCTACATCAAAATAAATAACTTAGTAAATAACAGAATAGCCCAAAACTCTGAAGATTTTAGGAAATGAAATATGTGACTTGGTGGAAAGGCAGCAAACAGATGTGTGTATCAGCAATGTAGTGTGTTTCTGCACAAATATCTTTCTGCTGAGGGAACCTTAGAGGAGCTATGAGGCCTGTCCCCCATGCCTGCAAATGTACCTGTGCTGTGAGCAGCATGCAGGTGCTTCTCAGAGGCTGGAAATGGTGCTGCTGATGCACTCAGTCCTCTCACATTACCCTTGTTCTGAGAATACTTCAAATCCAAGTTTGTTCTGAGCATTAAATTGGCCTTGAGCTGAAGTGGCTGTGTGAGTTTCCTTGGAAGGAGGCCAGCTGGCTATTAAGGAAGGCATAGGATATCCTAAGCAATGTTCCTGATCTTGTCCTTTCATCTGGTGTCCCCTGACACAAAATGATCTCTTTCTGGGAGCTGCCTTGCAGCTCATGAATGTGTTAGAAGTGCTGCTTGAACAACTTCTCCTCTTTCCTCCAGCTCAATAGTCCTCACTCTGATTTTTAAAGCTGTTCAAAAAGCCACCCAATAACATCAACATCAGTCGAAGGCTTTAGCCTAGGATTCTACAGATATCACATTCTCAGAGTACCCACATCATCTAAACACTGCCTTAATATACATTAAAAAAGGGCAAAAAGCCCTTTGGTAACGAGGAGCCAGGTGTACTGGAGCAGCTTTGTGCTCTCACATCAGGTGGTGAAGCAAGGTGAGCATTCCCTGATTGTTCCCACAGCTCAGTGCCAGATGCCAGCACCTTGTCCCACCCACTGCACTCATCACTCTCACCACAGCTGGGCCATTTACCCTGGATTTCCTTTAAAAATAAAATCCACAAGTTCAAAATAAAGACATAAAGTACAACACTTCCTTTTTTTTTTGCTGGAGCAAAATCTGCAAATGCATGAATATTCCTTCAGAAATGTTGATCTTTTCTGCTTTTCTTCGGTTCCAGAGTAAAATCCCATTTCATGTGATTGCCATTCCTAATGAGAAAAACTGCTGTCCCCTTCATGGCTCCCTGAAGCTGGCTCAACAAGTCACTGTGTGTGATGGCAGCATTTTGGAAAAAAGGCAGGTTGAAACACTGTGATATTTCTTTCATCATAATGGAATCATTCCCGATTAAAACCCACTTTTTTTACAATTGCAGTAGTTTAGTGTTTATTAAAACCTAGAGATCAATAGGTTTTCTTAATATGTAATGCCTCTGGGTCTCATATACCTCCATAAAATAGAAGTGTTCCTATAAACTGTGTGCTTGATACTCAAATGAATATTTTAACCTTTCAGGAGAAAAAAACCCACCCCAGTTCCCCCACACCAGCTTCCCTCAAGAATCCACTTAATCATATTTTGAAATTTAATAAGGTTTTAGGAGTGATAACAGTGTGCTAGGTTACAGCAATGGAAGGGAATGGATTATTCTAACCTTTAGCATGAGCAAATGTGAAGGGTGATTAATTTGGGAGGTTTTCTGAGGTTGGAAATAGCATTTTAGTCCCTTGAAGTCTATTGTCTCATCTTCTATTGAGATTGCACTCCTGTTTAACTTCCCCCAGTAAGCAGCCTGGAGTTCTGGCACCACTAAGGAAGCTGAACCCACACATGGAAATTAAATTAATACATCTCAGATAGGAGGTGAAGGCTAAAGCAAAAACAAGGGAAGGCTCCTGTGCTGAGTTCTGCCACAGATCAGAGCAGATAATCACCATGGTTCTTCTGGGTTTAGATGTAGCCCATGAACAGAGGAATCCACTCATTTCCCAGTCCCAGAGGGTGAGACTACAAGAGCTATTGTGTAACAGCAGAACAAATAATATGCAAATAACGGCTTTGAAACCTAGCTCTGATCTGTGTTTTCATTCCCACCAAAGGGCATTTCTCAATGGAGGCTTTGATCAAGCAGGCTTTGGTGATAACTTTGATAATTCTCAGTAAATTATTCTGTTGTTGGCAGTAGTCTGGAATTGCCTGCATTCACTTGGCTAAAAGTTTCCATGACTTCAGCATATGAGTTACAGAACATCTCTGACCTGAGCTGGGAAGAGAGACAGGAGGGAAAGGACTAGGGAACATCTGGTGTGGAGCAGAGTGTTGGTTTGAAGTGTGCTCCTTCTTTCTGCATTTTACATGCAGAGGAAGGTGCAGATCTGCAGAAAACACAAGTCACTCTTAAACCATGAATTTTCAGAGATTGAATTAGGGGTGCCAATTTGAGCACTATGAGCTATTTTCTGGTGTGTTGTTGAGTACAGTCTATGCCAGATTTCTTGTCTATGATTCCTTTTTTTTTTTTTTAATAGCATAATTATGCAAGAAACTCTTGATATTTCTCCTACTCAAGTCACTAGGAATGTATGACAGACTTAGAAAGCAACATGAGTGAGCCCTTGATTATAGATACAGAGAACTTCCACCACCTCTGCCTGCTGACAGAGATCCTGGAATAAATGTGTTTGTCTCTCTCTGTTTCAGATATACCTTTTACCTCTGCATCTCATTTGGATCCACCCTGTGGTGCCTAGGTTGAAGCCCTATTACCTCAACTTTGAATTACATTCTTTACAAGCCAGAATTGTCAAGTTTTTTAAGAGCAGGAAGAAGATAGAGCAAAACGATATAAAAAGCTTGGAATTTATTTTTTTAAAAAATTCTAATACAAAGGCGATGTAGCACATAAAGAAACACTGGGGAGAGAGAAATGCAGGGGATGGACTGTGTTAAATCAGCATGGATAAACTTTCTCACTGAAGCTCACACATGACACTGTAATCATCCTGCACACATTTTACCAGTAACCAAGGCATCATAGCAACCTGTATATTAGCTATACCCATGTAAGCAAGCCCACCGTTGCTTGTTTTTATTGTTTTTTCTTTTTAAAGCTGGCTACATTTAAGTGTTCAGGCTCATTGTAGGTCACATTCAATTTTTTTAAAAAAATAAATATTTAATTTAAAATTTATTTAACTTTTTGGTGATATTAAAACATTCAAGCCTAAAACACCCCAAGTGATGAGTACAGCTGTAATTCTGTTTTTTAGTTCAGCAAATCTATAGTTTCTCAAACTGATCCCTATAGAATATCACAGCAGACTGAAATGGCTTCAGGCCTTTCTTTGTCCTCTGCAAACAGTAACAGTGACCAAAGAGCCACAGGACAGGAGGATGCAAATATGTCAAATATTCATCCTGCCAGATACCATCCATTTCTCTGGATTTTTGCTTGGGTTGACTGGATCCCAAGATCCCATCTGGGAACCATCAGACTTCAGGACTGTGAAATTTGGCTTTTGTAGCTTCAGTGATGGAATGACCTAACGAATTGGCCATGAAGTGCTCTCTCCCTCGATTTAACATGGATTTGCAAAATGCTTCTGCATCGATGGGAGATGAGGTGTGGTGAGCAGGAGAGCACAAGAGGCAAAGCGTGGAGCACGAGGCGCTGCTGCTGCTGCTCGCCGAGGACAGCTCTGCTGCCTCATTAATTCTTAGCCTGTTATTAATCTCAGATGCTCACTTGGTTCTGCGACCCCGCCAGGTTTCCATTTAACACCGCCCTCTGTAATGTTCCTTTTTCCTGCTGGTTTTCTCTCTCTGGCACACTGCTGCTCTCTAGCTTTCAAAACTCCTTGTATCCTATACTTTCCTCTCATGAGTGATTTCTTTACACACTTCGCTGCTTTCCTGTCTAAATGTAGGTGAAAGCATATTATTCATATCCTAGGCAAAGATATAATGTTTCTTTTGCATGTTTTTAAAATGCAGGAGCAGAAATTACTCACCTCTGAAAAGAAGGTGAGAAAAAGCAATCTGTCTCCCAGGAGCCAAGGTAGAGTGGAAGGACAAATATTTACAGCACATGGGAGACATGAAGTTTCTTGTGGACAAGGTGCCCTGCAAAGCTGAAAGCATATATACAGGCAAAAATCCTGGATCAAGTCACACATGAATGTCCTTTACCACTCACAGATTCATGCAGCACCATCAGTGGGCAAGAGAGGGACTGATGAGACTCCTGTGAGAACTGAATTGTTTCACCATTTCTCTTCCTTCCTCTTATGTAGGCAGAAAAGAGCAAAAAGTAAAAAAAAGTAGAAGATTTAACCTGCATAAGAAAATGCTGCCGTGTAGAAGAAGCTCTGACATGTGTGGATGGCCCTGGGAAGGAGCCTTTGGCTGTGCGTGGAGCTGCACGGGGGTACCTGGTGTGCTCAGGGTGTTTGTGTCAGTCACACCACAGGCAGGCAGGGCTAAGGAAACAGCAGCAGTGGGAAAGTCAGAGCTTTTGGAATAGGTGACATCCGGCGTGGCTAAAGACTCTCTATAATCTCCAGCAGGTGTTGGGATTTTTATCTGAAGGTAAAGGTACAGCCCCGAATAAATCACCCTTCTAAGTTTACATTTGCATAAGAAAGGTCTGTGGCTTGGCCAGCTCATTACAGGAACATTTCAGCAGGGCTCTGGCAATGATGCCTTAGGATTTTAGCTTTTATATTTTTCATATATTTGTAATCCCATAATTCTTTAGTGTAACTAAACTCCATATACAGTGTTAGCTACTGTTCTCCCATTTTGGCCAGACCAAACAGTTCCTCTTCAGGCCTGGGAATCAAGGACACCTCGCTGTCCCAGGCCACAAGAAATGTAAACAAAAGTGAGCTGGGGGGAAGCAAACTTGGAGTAAATTGCTTCATTACCTGAAGCTGTAATTGGAAGATTAACCCACAACATGTAAACGAACCAAACATAAAAGTGTGAAAACCTGTGACCTGTCATCAATTTTTGGGTGTAGCCCCTGGGGGGGCTTTTTCTGCCCAAAAAAGGTACCTGCAGCCCCTTCAATAAATATAACTGCTTTTTATTCCCTTAATTTTGCCTAGCCTGTTTCTAGGTAATCCCAAAAAAGGCATCAGCTATGGCACTGACTGTCCTACCAAGACAGATTCACAACTCTCCCCCCTGCAAACCTAAGGAAATTCTCCCATTCACTTCTACCTGCTCAAAGCCATGGTGATGACCTGGAAATCACTGTGATCTAAAGGCATATGATCAATAAACTGCCTTTGATTTCACAGATCTAAAGACAACTTCAGAAGCCTGAACTTCGGAGAGAGGGGCTGTCCTTTATGCAGCCAGATTTGTCAGCAAGGGAGAGCTCTTTGATCTGGATCTTTTGCAAAGGTTTCTCCTGACCTTTCCTCCCACACACAGACATCTCTTGGGACACATATCCAGCCAAGCCTTTGAATTCAATTCATATTCTTAGAGTTTTCTTGTGTGTTCATCCTCTACTTCAATGATTAATCTGAAAACAATATTCATCTTTGCTTACAAACTTCCTGTGAGAAGAAGAGTTTGGTTTTGTATTTGTAATCTGGCTGTTGATTCCCTTAGACACAAGGAAGAATTTATGTAGGAATATCAAGTGCGGAAACTGTGCTGTGCAGCTCTGTGTTTGGGGCAGCTGTGGGCAGGACCCCAAGGTAAAGGAGGGAGGTCCTGGGACCTCAGTAACCATATGACCACTGATACCCACCCCTGAGATTTGTAGCACAAAACTTGCTGTGAAAAAGTTCATGAAACTGGGACCAAGTGCTTATATGGCCAGGGACCCCTGCTTTAGTAATTTCAAACAGGCAGAGCATTAGCTGGATTCCTACTTGCTCAGCAGAGTTTGGGAGCAGAATGGTTCAGGGTTTAGTAGGCAGAAATGGTTATCACTGACTAGAACTGATTTAACCAAGAGCACTTTTATTTGTTGTTACAGCCACGTGTAAATGCTATTGGGCAAAGGCTCCCAGCACTACCTTTAGGTACCTGGCCAAATGTAACGAGGATTTTCTTGTAGGGGCAGACTTGGAATGAACAGAATTGAATTGAAAGAACTCTTTGTTCAGCCAACAGTGCCCTCTTCGGGGTTTTTGCTGAATTCCTTCAGCAAAGCAGGTTATTTACAAACTGTTGGCTGTAAACTGTGTGCTTTGCCTTTACCCCTCTTTGTATGCTTACATACATGATGTGTGCAACACTAAGCACAAGTGGAAAACAAACTCATTCTAAAATAGTTTTTCTAATTGTTATTTTCAGTATTACTGACAGGTGTCAGGCAGACTACTTGGTCTCTAGACCATGGTCCAGCATGTTTATACTTACTTTTAGCCTATATGAAGACAAAGAAAAATTTCCAGCTGAAAATAAATCACAGGATGAGCTCACCAGATGCCAGTTTAGGTGCTAAAATACTCAGGACTTGGGTCCAGGTGCAATATCATAAACCAGAAATTGCCCAGACTTAGCTGGAAAGCTGAAAAATCCCCTTTTCCTGCAGTGTTTCACCACTGACACAAGACCCCTGTGAGCCACGATGGGCTCCATCATCATCATCATCATCATCATCATCATCATCATCATCATCATGCCCACTCTACCTCCCCTCAGAGAGGCTCCTACTCCACCATCACCACCTAGAAAAGCACTACTTTAATATACATCACTTGAACTGCAGTTTAAATGACATAGTCTGGCTCTTTGCCACTTGAGCCTGTGCTATCCCAATTCTTCTTTACAGTGAGAAGTCTCCAGAGAGTTTCCTTGGGTCTTTCTGAGCAACTCAGCAAAACTCCTTTGAGGTTCCCCTTCAGATTATGTTGAAATAACTATAAATTCTTAAGTTTGTAAATCAGACCTTAGTTCTAAAAGTTTTCAAAGCTTAATTAATCACAACAGCAATAGACAGCCTTTTCAGTGACTGCCCAGCAGCTGTATTGATCCTACATGTGTACTCAGCATCACTGAAACACTAGCAACATAATTTATGGCTGGTGACAGAACAGCTGCTACCAACAAATTATAACCAGAAATAAACAGGTAATGCAGAGTTATGAAAGATAAAATAAAGTTAAATGGGCACAACTGAAATTTAGGGAGGAATAATCACAAATTTACACACCTAGTTTCTAACACAAACCCCCTGGAGCAGCAGCAATGTTCATAAGTACAGACAACTGTGCAGGAATCAATCTGAGGAAGGGCAGAGGCTAATAAGGAGAAGAAGGAAAAGCAAGGAAGCATCTGAACAAGATTGGTTGAGATAAAAGAATTAATGGGCTTGGTTGCTTTTCCTTCAGGTTTTGGAGATCAAGATGAAATGGAAACTCAGGATTTTTGCTTTGTATGAAGAGAAATAAGAAAAACAAACACAAAATTACGTCAGCACCAAAGGTTACTGACCTTTCTGTAATAATGGAGATGGTGTTGAATGCTTGGATAGTCCAGAAGACAATGAAACATCATGAAACACAGCCAGAGTATTTAATCTGCAGAGAATCAGAATAAAGGCATTTTTATTTTCAAGGCTGTGATGCTGTAGCCGAAGCAGGTTGGATACAGCCACAGAAATGCTGTTGGCAGAAGAGTCACTGCCTGTGTGCTGGGGGGTGCCTGAGGAGGTGTAAGAGGCACCTGCTGCTCTGCACCACACTGCTGTGTTTGGTTACATTCTGACTTGCCTTTTTTCCAGCATTCTGCACATCTTGAATTCCCTGCTTCAGACCCAAGAGCTAATTGCCTTTTTTTGTTCTCCAAGGCTGCCTGTGCAGAGGCACCATGCCTGGAGATGACTGCTCTGGCTCCTGAGGAGCCTGACAAGCAAATAGCTGGAGGTTCATGTGCTGGCAGAGGCAGTACTCTGTGCTGGTAATCTGTTCAGATTCTGGTTTCCCAAAGTTTTGTGAAAAAGCACAAATTACTGTTCTCACAGAACAGTTGTTCATTGTCAAAAGCAAACAAAGCCCATCTCTAGCAAAAACTGATGATGTGTTTGCACACTCATGATAAAAGCAAGTGGTGCAGTCAGACCAAATTACAGATTATAGAGATCCCTTGCAGCTGACTTTGCTTTAGAAGAATTAATCCAATCTCTCTTCAGCAAGGAGGAGAGATCACCCAGTCCCAGGGTGAGCTTTCAGCTCCACTGAGGCCCAGCCTTTGTCTCACTTTATGAAAGCATAAGGAAGAAAAGTTCAGTGGTAAAGAAGTTTCACAACTACACATGCTTCTGAATTTTCCTGTATTGTGTAAATCCGTTCTGGTGTTATCTCCTGGAAATGTATCCAACTGCAAATGCATCCAAGGTATCCCTGGCATAGACTACACAGAAGGAAAAAAATGTTTAGCTTAGAAAAAATGACAAAAAACATATTTTCCACTGTCACTAATACTTTCACATGATACTGCACTTATTTTTTTTTTTTTTTTTTTTTTTTTTTTGGACTCTTGTAAAGAGCCAAACCATCCATCAAAGTCAGCAACTTGTATGGTGGCCAATGCATCCAATCTCCTGAGCACCACTGGGGAGCAGCTTGCAGGATGAAACACTGGTGACAGACCTGGCATATAACATTTGAGCTGGGGACTGCAGAAGTTGAACGTGCTGGTGCTTCTGCACTGAGCAGCTTTCACATTGCAAGTAGGAGGAGGAGTTATTTTTAGCCCCAGGTATTATAGTGAGACATTAAATGCTGATGTTAGAGGGGACAGTGCATGATTAGCTGAAAGCCAGACAGGATTGTTCATGTAATGATAGCTATCATACCGTGTGTCCCTTGCAAATGGAAGCGTGGCTAAAAATATACAGCAATGGGATAAAAATATACCCTGCAAAAATTACAGAGGTAATGGAACATCCAAAAAATATGATAAGACACTGACATCTTTCTACAGCAGCACAGAATTCCCTTAATCAGACAATAAAGGATCATCCCCTTCAATAGAGTACTCAGAGGTGGCTTTAACACTCTGTACCAGGGAGGGCAGGGTGGCATTACAGCTCCAGGACTTTTCTCAGGAACCAGCTGCTTTTAGCTTGAGTACACCTAACAGGTTTCTCTGTGGCCTGTGGCAATGAGTGTGACCAAGACACAGCTTGACAGGACCAAATCCAGACTCTCAAAGCCCTGTTTGCACTCACTGATCCTGCACAACTGCCAAGGGCAGACACACTGTGATACTGAGGGGCTGGGGCATGTCTAGAGAAGGGCAGCAGAGCTGGGGAGGGGTCTGGAGCACAAGTCTGATGAGGAGTGACTGAGGGAGCTGAGAGTGTTTAGCCTGGTGGAAAGAAGGCTCAGGGGGCACTTTCTCACCCTCTAAAACTCCCTGACAGGAGGTTGTAGCCAGGTGGGGGTCAGGCTCTTCTCATGGATAACAAGTGACAGGATGAGAGGAAACAGCCTCAAGTTGTGTCAGGGCAAGTTTAGGTTGGATATTGGGAAAAATTTCTTCACTGAAAGGGTTGTGAAGCATTGGAAAAGGCTGTTCAGGTCAGTGGTTGAGTCACTGTCCCTGGAGAGATTCAAAAGGTGTGTGTGGATATTGTGCTGGGGACAAGGTGTAGTGGTGGCCTTGGAAGTGCTGGGGTAATGGTTGGACTTAATGACCTTAGAAGGCTTTTCCAAACGATACAATTCTGTGATTGTAAGATGTGGTGGTTTTGGGAGCACAGTAATGACTGTAGGATTCCAGCCAGGTAATGTCATACCCCTACATACCAGCCAGTAAGACAACAGTTTTTAGTTTACTGAGGATATTTTGTTTCCCTGTCCCATGAGGTTTAGCAGGGGAGAGGTGCCTCCAGGCAAATGTCTCCGAATTCAGACACTGCAGTGCTGGGCAGAGAGAGCAGTAGATGGCACCAGCATCCTGCCAGACAAAACAGAACAGCAGCAGAAATCCCACCCAATGTGTTTTTCAGTATGCAAAGTATTGCAAAAGGAGCAGTGATATTAAAAATTAAAATTCCAGTTCAACTGGCAATAATACATCTTGATTTACACATGCCTAACCCACAGACTGGGATGACACTTGGATGTGTCAGAGGGGGATGGAAGGTAGAGATTCACAAGTCCTCAAATATAGCAGGTGTTTAGGGGCACTGCCCACAGATCCTTCTGTCTGTGCTTTGGTATTTTGAACAGGGCAATAATTTCCTCAGTTCTGAGAGGCCTTCATATCAAACACAGAACAGTGACAGCAGGAGGTCAGGCAGAGATGTATATTTGATCATCTTTTAGCACCTGAAGAATGGGCCTGCAGGGAATCTGTCACTGCTTACTTCTGTTCCTTACTAGACATAACAAGTGCTGGAAAATCCTGTGCTTCCCTGCTAAGTGACATTTTGTTCATCACTCAAACACCCAGTTCTGCCATCTCCTGAGCTTCTTCTACCCAAAAAATGATTCCTCAGATCTGACTCTTGCTGCACCAGAGGTAAATGAAAGAGCACAGCCATGCTGCTGTTGGTGCTTTGTGCTTCCTTGTCCCTTCCTTGGGCCCATCTGCTCTCTGCCTCTGGCTGCATAACTCACAGTGAGGTGACTGTCCCCTTGCTGTGCACCCTTGGGCACCTGGGCAGGTTTTCAAGGTGCTCTGCAAGTGCCAGGAATTACTCTCCTGCACTGGAGCAAGTAATGGGCAGGAGAAAACCTGACAAGTCCTGGGAGAGCTGAGGCTATTAACAGCGTCATGGTGGCAGCGATCTTATTAATGAGTGACCTTCCAGAGCAGGGCAGAGCACTCCCTGGAGATGGAAAGCAGCCAGTCCGTGCCCTTTGCTCCTCTGAGAGCTCTCTGAGCAGCAGAGGATGGTGCCCTGGTCAGCAGGAGAACTGCTGTGATCCTCCCCAGCTTTCACATCCCCCTCTGCACAGTCCCTGCTCCAGCCTGAACATGCAGATTTCAGAGCAGGACGCTGTAGTGGTGTCTCTGATGCTTTCCAAATATCCACTCAGTGAGCTTTTCTAGCCCAGAGTGCAGTCATTTTCTTAGGGTAAGGGTGAGGAGTAATCGCTCCTAAGCCATGCACCTTTTCTATTCTCCTCTAGCCAAGAACTTCATCCCCCTCTTTGTGAGCCAGTGAGAGCAGGAACAGATTCCTCAAAGAGGAGATAACCCAGATGTGCTGGTCATATTACAGTTAGAACAACTCTGTTATGTGAAAAGTGCAGGGTTATATTAATTATACAGATCTGAAATTGCACACGAGCACACAGTGACACATTGATTTCAATTATTTCATTAGAAATCAAATGAACTGATGAATTTCCATTAAACTAAAGAAATAATTTAAATGTATTTCAATCAACAACTTGCTGTCAGTTTACACAGAATCAGCTGAAATCAGATGCTGTTGCCTCCTGGAACAAAGGGCAGAGACAGTGACCTTTACCTCATTATTTAAATTAGATTGAAGTATGTGAAACTAAGAGATAAGAAATTCCATTTTTATCAAAACTCTTCTATTCATTAAATATTCAACTTCAGCACCAAACACAGTTAATATTCTTTTTCTGAATTTGAGGATTTTTAATAATGCATTAAATTATTCCTTGGGGTTCACTGAGGCTTCATAGCATACACAATGTGTGTCTTCAGTGCTTTTATACACAAAGCAGCAGGTTGGTTACTCAGGAAGTGTCTGACTGACACCCTCTACATCTTTACAAATTAAAATTTTGCATTTAATGGCCAGCAGTCACACTGTGATCCTAATTGCAGTGGGCAGTGCATATCCGTCTGGAGCCTCTTCCCTGGCTGCAATCAAAATGACTCTTTTAAGTGCTGGATACATGTTTGGAAAATCAATTCCTTATTGTAAACAATATGTCAACTAATATGCTCTCTCCTTCCTTTTATAAAGGATCCAGGTATGATGGGAGGAGTGACTGGGCAGCACAACTGGGCATGTGCCCCTGGGCCACTCTGTTGCCCTGTTGTCTGACCTCAATTTCGTACAAAAACCTCCTTTTAAGCCATACCAAAAAATTATTGCTTAATAACAAAAAACTCTCTGAATGCCCTTGACCATACTGCGGTTAAGCAAAATTCTGTGTGTATGTACAAAGCATTGATAAATATTTTGGTTTCCATAATTATGCCTGAGACTTAAAAAAATAAATAAAGAAAAAAAGGAATAATAAAAAATAATTATTTTGCTTTCCACAATTATGCCTGAGTTTAAACTGGTTTTGAACCCTGGGTAAGTGGGCTCCTGGCAGAATATCCCTGAATCATTTTTTCTCTATCTCATAGTTTTTGGCACACACTAATACCACTTGCAAGTGAACCTTTCAGTTTTTGGATGTAAATGTCACTCCTGTCTCAGGCCTGGAAGGGGCAGTGACAAAATGGTGTGAGATACTTTAGCTAATTGCTTCCTCTTGCCAGTGAATATGAAGCTGGTGATTCCACAGTTGTTAATAAAGATCATAAAGGCAAGACAACATGTTCTGCTTGGCTTCTTCCACCCCTTTCCCTGTTTTCAGGAGAAGTTGGAATATAGTATTTTTTTCCTCCCTTTTCTATATTCCACAAAATGCCCTCTGCCATGTTCCATCAGGGGCCTGTTATTCAGGAAATAAAAATTCAGTGGTTTCAGGTCCAGAACAGATAATCTATATTCAGACTCTCCAATTCTGCTGTGTGAAGCCAGAATTGGTCTGGGGCCTCTCTGAGACTGCACAGTTAGAGCAGCACTGTGCCAAGAGCAGGGAGCTTGGGGCAAGAAGGCTTTTAGGTCAAATTGTAGCAGTTTGGGGACAGAAATTTCTGCAGCACAGGTGAACTCTGGATTTCTCTTTTTCTTCTTCAAAAAGGACTCATCTGGAAAGGTTTCTCTCCTGCCAGTGTTCTCAGAGCTTTCTGGGACAGAGCTGCCTGGGAGATGGGGAGCTGTGTGATAAGGAAGATCCCTATTTTTCTGAAGGAGCAATAGTGCCTTGAGATACAGGACAGACACCCAGAAAGGTGGAGGATACTTCCTTTGTGTGCTTATATGGGCCTCAGGACCTCACATATGTGTTTCAGCCTGGAAATCTATAGTTCTACTTTACTTCTGCAGTATTTTATTTGGGAGTGTCACATAGAAATATTGCCATCATTGCAGAAGCTCTAGATTTGGCAGTAAGGGAAAGTATAGCTGCACCTTCCCTTGGGTTTCTAGAAAGGCAGACAGCAAATCTATTTTTATTCCAGCTCTGAGCCTGCCTATACACATGTTCAGAGTCCTCTAAATTTCATTCCAGCTTTGAGCTACCCTTTCATTTCATTGCCTTCCACTATCCTCGTGAGACTTCTCAGATTTACGGGATTGTCAGGGATATTTGCTTTTGCTCAGTTATAATTATTGCCTTTCCTGTATTTTTAGTACAGGTGGCTCTACTGTGTCAGCCACGCTAAAAAGGGGCAAGTAGGTTGTTTATAAGCCACACTGTGGGGATATCTCATTAAGGTGAATTTTAGGCTTAACAGAGCACTAGAGCAAAATATTAACCATATAAACTAACACCACATTATGCTGAAGACCTGGGAAAGATGAGCAACATTACCAAAGCGAGTCCCTGTTAAAGGGAAAACATATAGAAACTTGCATAGATGACACTAAACTTTTAAATGTATAATATTCAACCAGCCTGCCTTTTCTTGGGTGTCAGAAAGTTACACATAAATTTCTGGATGGAGATCATCATACTGATTATAATAATAATACAGCAGCATCAGCAGCAATAATAATAATAATGATAATAATGATAATGATAATGATGATGATGATGATGATGATAATAATAATAATAATAATTTAATTTAACGTATAAATTTTAAACCAAGAAACCTTTCTATTTTTACATATATTGTTTACTTCTTGATGAGATTTTATTTCTTCAAGGTTCCCAAAGCTCATGTAAGCTTTGAATACCAAAATCTTCTCAGATACATTATGTGACATTTCACTTGGTAACTTTTGAGAACAAGACTTGCAGAGATTGTGAATTAGAATTGTTAAAGCTGCCCAGGTTTGGAGGAACAGGGTATTTAAGGGACAAGAAGACCAAGAGAAATATGAAAAATAGAGTAATTTGCCTTTTTTTTTTGCTCTCTTTTAAGAAGAATCATACCTAGACAGTAAAACTAGTCTTTAAGTCTATCCTAATTTCTCTGTCATTTATCAAAAAGTCAGTCTTGTCTTCCATTAATAAAACTGAAGCTCTATATTCTTAGAAAGCTCTTTCTGTCATTGTGGTGCTCGGACCAATTTTTGTTTTTGCTGGCATTAATTAACCATGAATATTTTTTAAATAAGCCCACAAAAACAAAATCAAAATCCAAAACCAAAACCAAAATCCAAATAGCTGTCTTATCACTAAATGAAATCATGCCCATAATTCACTTTTTTATGCCTTTTAGCCTTTATGCTTTGCTTTCTTCTTCCTCAAATGAATGATAGGAGACAATGATGTTGCTATCCTAGAGAGAAAAAGTCTCTGCAAGTTTTGTGCAAATTGCAGACAAGAAGAGGAAAGACTTTTTAATGCCTCTGGCATGTCATGGCTGCAGTGGGAACAACTCTTCTTGGGGACCAGAAAGCCCAAATGAGAGACTAGAAAACAACCAAATACTGAGACAATCAGCCATCCCTGCTGGAGTTTGAGTGAGTGAGCTCACTTCTCAGGCATGGGCAGCTTTTGTTTTCTGCTGAACGGTGTCTCTGATACCTGAAGAGGGGCTGAAATTATATTGAAGCTTTATTTAAATTGTTCTAAGAAGAAAAGACTTGGTCTGCCTGTGTCAGCCTGGCAGAGTGCTGAGCCCTCCCTGCCCAGCAACCAATGGCTCATCTGAGGGAAAGTTCCTTAACAGAGACTTTCTCCATACTCTGATTGCCCAGGGCTGTCTCCTTGGCACAGCTATGACATCCATCACCACTAAAGAAAGGGAGTATCCACTTCTGAGCCTCGAAGAAAATGACAGGTTTTCAAAGCCGAGTAATCGTCCCCCAGGTTTTCTTTCAGCCCCTCACCAGTGCCAGGATCTGCCCACCTGTACAGCCACAAGCCCAGCTGACCCATTTGCTGAATGTAGCTGGACAGAGAGCAGTGAGCTGCAATGAAAAATGCTCCCCTATGTGAAGTGTTTCAGTGTTGGCAGTCGTGGGAAGTTATTCCACACAGCTCCAGTTTAAATTCTACAGGTTCTGTAAGAGATCTGAGTCTGCAGAGGTGAAGGATTAGTCTGGAGGAACTCACTCCCCAGCTGATTTGCAGAGGGGTAGGGTGCCCTACGAGTCCTGTTCTCATTTGTGTTCTCTTTTGGGAAGAGCACTGCAAAGCTGGGCATTCCTGCATTTCACCACCTGGAACTGACAAGAGCTGCCTCTTACTCCATGGCAGCAGGGAGCAGCACATTTCTGCTTCTCTGAACACCTGAATGATTTCTCAAACTCTTATCTGGCAGAGAAAACTGTCCAGGGTAAAATGTCAGAAACAGAGGACAAGAGGCCAAGACCTGAAAGAATTTGATACACTTGCCCTAAGGAGCAAGTGCACTTGACTGACTCGTGTCTACCTTACATAAATCCCAGGGCAAAAAGAGGTTACAAACCTGTCTCGGCTTTTACTAGGTTTGACAGCACTAAGCAGTCAACTTTCAGAGAAGATTTCAGATTCCAAGGGATGTTTTAATTCCTGAGAAATAAAAGGACATAAACTATAATGAGGAACCAGGAACATGTCCAGTGATTCCATTTACTTCAGTACTGGAAACTGATAATGATATCCAGGGCTTTTCTCCTGCAGCTGGCTCAGAGGTGTGTGAAGACACACTTATTACTGCTCTTTGTTCATTAGATACTCTAATGGTTTGAAGCTTTGAATAGCATCTTCCTGACAGGATACTGTGTCCTCATTACCCCAATCAGAGACACGGTTTGACATTGCTCATGTGGAGGTAAGCAAGCAGAGAACAAGGAAGCAAAGATGAGAAAACTTGCCAATGCTCATAACACATCCCTGCTCTTTCATCAAATTTCTAGTCTGGAGAGCTGCCAGAGTATTGAAAGGAGACAGAGAGACATGCAAGGAGTGAGGAGGAAAAAAAGGAAATTGTCACAAAGCTGATTGATTGGATTGGATTTTCACGAGAAGCCTCACTGTCTGCCTGAGCAGATACACGGGCAGAGTATGCACCAAGAGGAAGCAAATCTGACATCACATCCCCACCCCAGGATATGGAGGTCTGCCTCCCAGAATAAAGTAGCTGGTTCTCCTTTAAAAAGGCAAGTTCCTTATAAAATTCCAGAAAAGAAGGGGTGGAGGTGACCTCTGAAACACTCTAAAGGTCAGCTCTCCTGAACCACTCCCAGGGGAGGCTAAAGGAGACCTCACTGATGCTTCTGCAGCCTTGGGCACGGGATCTTGGTACCATGCTCTGCTCAGCCATGAACACTTTCATAACAGAATCACACCTGCTTTTCAGGTGTGATTGAATTCAAACTCCTTATTTCCATACCTGGACATTTCATGGCTCAGCAGAAGTTCCTACAAGCTGGAATTAAACTGTGGCTATAACTGTTTAAATCCAAAGCACCATGGTTCAAATTAATTTTGATATGTCCACTCTTCAGTCTCTGCTTGCTGCTCCTTTTCCTTCAAATGACCATGAGAAAACGACCTCTAAGTACACACTGTATCACATCTTGATGGAATATAAAGTCTACTAGTCAGGTAGTACAAATTAAATTAATTTCATTCATGGGTTTTAATTTACTTCCTACAGAGTGATTTTTTGCATCCCAGCAAGTTAATGCCAAAGTCAATAATGACTGCCACCATAATTTCAACCTTTCAGTCCAGTTTCCTGGGACACATCTGTAAATCAAATCAGTTATTGCTGTGAAATGCACGTGCTGTTTATTTGATTAGCTCTCTGTACAGGCCCTGTCATTCCCTACCACAGAAGCAATTGCAGCTATAACCTGTTAAACCAAACCTGGACTTTATGAGTCCCTGTGCTAGAGGCTGCACAGCCTTCTGTTGCCTTCCAACCCATCACTGAACTCATCTCCACCCTGGGTTCTGTGCCTGATGCATCAGCCCAGGGGGTCATTATGGAGCTCTTGTCCAAATGCTTATGTACAGCTGAGGACAGCAGAGAAACACAGAACTGTTTAGGTTGGAAAAGCCCTCTAAGATCATCGAGTCCAGCTGTTCCCCCAGCACTGCCAAAGCCACCACTAAACCATGTGCCAAGTGCCACATTTACACATCTGATCCCCTCCAGGAATGGTGGTGTATTCCAGCACTGCCCTGGGCATTCTGTGCCAATGCTTAATGACAATTAATGCCAGTGCTTAATGCCAGTGCTTAAAAACCCTTTCAGTGAAGAAATCTTTTGAATTATCTAATCTAAACTTCTTCTGGCACAGTCTGAGGCAATTTCCTCCTGTCATAAGTCTTGGGAGAAGAGACCAGTGCCTACTTGGCCTTCAAGGAAATGTAGGCAGCAAGAGGGTTCCCCCCTGAGCCTCCTCTCCTCCAGACTGAGCATGTATTTAACCCAAGGGGAAATCTTGTTGGCATTAATGATGATCTAGAAAAGATGAAGGATTTTAAAAGGATTTGCTGTTTGCAAATAATGCATAAAGCTAACAAAGACATTGCTGGTGAATTTCCTGCAAATGATATGTACAGCTGCCAGTGAAATAAAACCAAATTTTACTCCTTCTTGAAGTGTTCAACATGTCTTTTCCCACTTGAGACATTCTGGCTATAGAAGCATATCAAATCCTTCAATCTGAATTGTCCTGACTAACATGATGTCTTCTGACATCTCTAGGTCTCGTGGTAAATATAAATTATAGTCAGGGTCTGTACACTTTGTTCCCTGGTACAGTCAAAGACACATTTGCTGGCATGGAAACCTCTTCTCCCTTCCCCTGCATTCTTTACCAGGCAGCACACCACTGCTGTGTATCAATTCACAAAATGTTTCAGCACTTAAAATTGATTCCTGTTCAAATTTCCTAAAACCTAAGGAAGAACATTGCCAGGTTGTAACAGGCACATTTCAGATTCTCATCTCTGCTTGCCAGTGGCTTTGCAAGCCTTTAAAGTCAATAAATAGGACAGCAGCAAAGGAAACTGTTCTTTGCTCCAAACCAGGCTGGTTTGCTTTAAAGTATTGAAGGACAATCAGGGCATCACTGTAGGGATTTTATTTATGGTTCAGTAACAATATTTGTTTCTCTGTAAAATGGAACCTGCATTTTCTTATGGCAGTCCCTTTTATTAGTAGATCAAAGTAAATAAATGATATAACACTTCAATTTTTCCTATGCTATAGAAAGTAGAAAAAGCAGCCAGAAACCACCAGAACACATTTGTATTACAACCTAAGTTCCTAGATTCCCTGACCCCCTTTTGACATCAGAATGGTTAATATTATATTATTGAATTGCAAATAGGTAACAATATCAGTATTTCAGGGGAATTGCTACTTCTTTTGCCTTCCTGTATAGGAATGCCCTTAAAAACTCTACAGTTGTGACCAAACCTGTAATGAATTTGTGACAAATATCCATTCTGTGATTTTTTTTTTTTTAAATCTCATGAGGAATACCTATACAGCCCTTACAATTCTGTGTCTTTTTGCATGCATTCACCCTGGTGAGCAGCACAGCTACATCTACACAGATGACAAACAGAACATCATCAGTTCCTACTTTTCTTTTTTGGCAGGTACAATGTTCTGCTTTAGGGAGATTCTGAAATAACTTCATGGCACTGCTCATTTTCAGTGCATAAAAGCACAAATCATAAAACTCAGCTGCATTTAGCTAAAACATTTTCTAGGGCTCTTGAACTTTTCAAGTAATCCAGGCCTGATTTACAGTTTCCTATAAAAGTCAAGCAGCATTTCAAGGTTTCATGTGTCTCGCCAGTGAAATGATCCCATTTTGACTGCAGTTTGCTTCTCTTTTCTCACCTTTGAACCCTGATTATAAAAATACTCATTTGTGTTAACTAGTTGAATGTTATGAGAATCAAATGAAACATTCACCCAAATCTGTCTGCAGCTTTGCTGCTTTCATTTTCAGATACCTTTCAATGTTCCTTAACTGTATCATGATGCATTTCTGCTGTGACCTCTCCATGCAAGGCAGGCACAAAAAGGCACCCACTCTGACAGTGAAAACCCAGAGCTTTCTCACCCCTGCCCCAGGGGCTCCATCTCTTCAGCATTTATGCAAACCAGTTTAGCACTGCTGACTCCTTGGAACTACTTTCAAATCTCACTGATGTTGTTTCTCATTCTGATATTTATATTTACTGGTTAATGATTAAAGGAACAAAAAAATCCATTTTGCCAAAGAGTAGATGACAATATTAATTGGTATCTCCCCATTTGTTTCTCTGAGATGAATCCTAGACTTTTCACCCCCTTCACAGCATATTTAGTCTTCTTCAAAACTGAGCAGTGAAGGTTCTCAGTTCCCTTCCCTTTGGTTGCAGTAGATGGCATAAATAGATGAGCCACCAAAATATTTACCTACTGTCATATAATGGTTTGGTAAAGAGTTGAAATGATGTGGACAAAACCCTGCTAAAATGAAGATGGTATGGAGAACCTCAGCATGTTGTTCCAGGAGCTGATGGTGCACACTGATAAAAACATCCATCACTTCTACATCCATCATTTCTACATCGGGTTTGTTTAGTTTCGGATTCCAATCACCAGCTCTTGCCCTCCTAGATTAATAATAGTAATAGTGCTGCAGCAACTTTGTCTGGTGATCACATCCCCTCTCACCTTGCTTTATTAATGGGAAGAGACTTTGTAGAAGTTTTGTCCAAAAAACCTTGACCTTGAAACTCTTTCCTATGACCACTGTTCAATCATCCTATTTACAATGTGGACAACAAGCACTGCAATCCACTGCAGTCAAAATCTACCTTAGTTAATGCAGTTTTCACACTGTAAGTCTTAATTCACACTTACATCTAAATGTTTTGTCCTAATGATGTGCATCTATGATTTTCCACCATGCCTTAATAATTGGTGTTTGTGAAACCCTGAAAGTACATACAAATATTAAGATTTGCCTTAATTTTTCCATGACAACTATAAACACACATTTATTTCTATGTTATCATCATTCCCAGAAATTTCCCCTCCTGTGGACAGCTTGTCTTTGTTTATCATCACAAGAAAATCTAAAACTTTCCTTCTGATGACTCTGCTGTGTTAGAAAATGCCCACATTTTGCACTTAGAATGGTGATGTCATTAGCTGAAATCCCTCACAGTAAGTGTGTTTCCAGAATACAGTAACTGTGTTTCCACACTGGAATTCAGAGCCAAGAACACTTCCCCTGGCAGTTACACAGGGACTGCCTGCAGTATGGCAGGGCATCCATTAATACCCAATTGTTTTATGAAGTATAAACTGAGACAAATCAATAATAGACCCTTTAGAAAATCTGCAATGAAGATGAAGATTTGGAAGCCTCTTACAGAGGCTGTCAGCAGGGAGTACAGGTGAATTAGTGAAGAGTCTGGCTGAGGCACAGATGCCCCTCCTGTCCCGCAGTAGTTTGATTCCTCAGTGCAGGTTCAGTGCTGTACTAAAGCCACATTTAGTATCAGCTTTCCCTTGGATTCTCAATAACCAGTGGACTTTCAGCACCAAAGGCAGGGAGGGAAGAGAAATGAACACAAAAATAGTGCTGCAAATGCACTGGGAAAAGTTCTGTGGAAAGTCAAAGAGCCCATAAAATGATCATCCAGAGTGTAATTAAAATTACTCTCTAGGTTTTACCCCAGTATATCTAACAGTCAGACCCCAAACTTCAAAACAAACTATCTAAACCATGAAGATAATTCTTAATAAGTACATTACTAGCTGCTCATAATAGCAAGGGGATAAATTTCAATGCAAGAGAGAATGAAATTGTAGAAAATATTTTGGTAAGATCTTTTAAATCTTTCCTTCTTTTTAAAAAATTCTTCCAGACAGTCAGAAATTTCAGGACACTAACTGGAAGCTGTTCTGGCATGTTACAGGAATTATACAAATAGCTGCTGTGTAAAAATTCAATATATGCTTAAGAGCAACAAGCAGGACTGCCAAATGTATTAACAAATCTCGAGCATTAGAGTACACTGTGTGGGGAGATTAATGACCTCGGACACAGAAATATCTTCCCAAGGAAGTGAAGAAGCACTGAGGTGTGAATGCAAAAGAATTGTAGCATTTATGTAAACCCAGCTCAGGCTCTAAATCATCCTTTGTCAAGGTTTCAGTGTTTGCAAGCACCTACAGGCACGGATCCCCTGTTTATTCCTCTTCCTTTTATCTCTTCAAGGTCAGCCTTCAATGAGTCCTTCATTTATTGTTTACTGAAAAATTGCTGAAATGACTGCAAAATGTAGAAATAAGGTGAACAGAAAATGCCTGTCCAGAAAAAAATTACTGTGATGGTTGCTTAAAATTATTCTAGTCTCCACAGTAGCACAGAATCCTAGAATGGTTTGGGTTTGAAGGAAATTAAAGATAATTTTATTCCAATGCCCCTGCCATAGGCTGACATACATTCCAAAAGACCAGGTTATATAAACAATATAAGGTTGTGGATATAAGCATATATATCCTTATCTCCGTGATTTTCTGGTCAAGAACATTAAAACCACAAGTATACACACTGAATTTGGCTGTAATTTTGTTAGTAAAGTTTATTGTAATGTTTTTGCTATGAGATGGAAGCCCAGCAACCATCTGAGAATGGCTGGAGGAAACTGTACATCCAAAAGTTTATGGCTCATGCTAAGTATAAGAAAACATGCAAGTCCTTGTCATATCCTACTTTATGGCAAAGCAGCTGGCTCAAAACTCAAAACATGAAATTATGTAGCCAAAGCAATAGCTGGAACTGAGCATCTTCTGTGCCAGCAGGTTGCTCTGTGAGATGTGCCCCTCAATATTCAAATGATGCACAGGAGCCACAGGTACCACAAAAGATTCTGGGTGAGCAGGGGTTTGGTGCTGCTGGTAACAGCAACATTGACTGGGGGTTCATTCCTCACTAACACCACTTACAAAGGTCACACTGATGCTCCCAAGAAATAGCAATCACCATCAGGGTGATCCCACTGCAGACGTGGCCTGGCCAAACCACCTTCCCTGGTAAAAAACTGCTGCTGGTAGAATGCTAATTCTTTTCGGGAAAAAGTATTTTGAGGCTAAAATATGTCACAAAGCTATGAAATAATGAGAAACAGTGGGGCATATAACTAGATATAGCATATATCTGTCTTTGCCAATAGAAGAGAACAAAAATAATATAAATCCCTTCCCTCGAATGATACAGAGGTCAGGATGAGTGAGAGAGGTTTCTGATGTGCTTTTTTCCTGGATCTATTTCTGTTCACCATCTTCATCTGAAGTCACTCTGCATCTATTAACTCCTTGCCCTTTCAACTTTTTGTGGAGAGGCCTGGGTCTATAAATAACTACAGCCAAGTGAATGTGGTGCTTTTTGCAGTGGCAGAAAGATGCCTTTGAAGGGCTGGTCCTAAAAACTGCCTGGTTTGAACAGTGTCTCCATGAAGCCACACAGACAGAAAGAGGTAGGTGAAATTAGAACATTTAGAGACCAGAGCAGCCTGAGCATGAATATTTGTGGGGATGGAAAAGTGGATTTAACTGGTAAAACTTATTTAAAATGCACCAGAGGAAGACCACAGGCTTCTCCAGCTACCCTTCCTAATTATCTCCAGGGATTATGACAGAGAGTAAGGCAGACTCTCAAGGGAATCAGGGTCCAACTCTAATTCTGCATTACCCATGTTATAGAGATTACAAGGAAAGTGCCCCTTTTATTTTTTGGCAGATTCTCATGTTCCTGTCAGCCTGCTTCCTTGGATTTGGATGTCTGTTCTCATTCCACCACTGCAAGTGAAAATGGATGTGGAATCAAACCACTAATCCAAATATTTCCCCAAACACTAAGAAAAATCAAATCTGCATTGAAACTTGCTACCTCAGGCACTTTATTAAATGCAAATTATTCTCATTAAAAGTAGTATACCAAAGACTGATCTCCAGACATACTACTGACTTGATCAAGCCTCCTGCTGAACAACTCTATAAATGTGATTATAAATATTAATGAAGTTCATGTAAATAACATCTCCCACAGTGCTGCTGCTGCTGCTACACAGGTAGAGTGCACAAGAAATTTATTTCTTTCTTTATCATCTTAGGAAGGTGGTCCACTTCTCTATTAGAGGGAAGAAAGGGAGCCAGGACAAAATACAGGGAGTACCTGGGAGTGAGGCAGAGGCTGAGTCACGGGCAAGGCCAAACCCCTGGGATTTGAAACAAATTTGTCCTGGGCAGCAGAGATGGCTGTTTCCAGACACAAAGGATTTCCACTCTACCCTTGGCAGTCACCTGCTTTGGACAATGCTTCACCAGGCTGATTTAACACCTGACACCCTCTCAGAAGCAGTGAATGGTTCATTTTGCAGGGGTAGCTGTGCCCTGGCCAAGCCACATCTCTGCCAGGAGGGAGGGACGGTGCTGTCCTGGCAGAGGGAGCTGTAGCAGAGCCCATGGGCTGCCAGATGCAGCTTCAAACAACTCAGCCCACTCAGTGTTGTGCTGCTGTGGGGAGGAGCAGGTGGCCTTTAGCTCACCTCTAGTTTAGACCCTGCCTCTCTGCTTCTTTACCACACACAGGCCACACACCCTCGACAGTAATTCTTGGGATGAAGTTGCGTAGATGATCAGGAATATCTTCCCAAACCAGCCAGCCCCTAGGGCTGGTCCATGGCAACTCCAGGGTCAGAGAGGACAAGTTTCTGCCCCAAGGTGTGTTACCTCAGCTGCTCTGTGGCAGGGTGGCTCAGTGGGCAGCTGGCAGAGTCCCAGGGTTATCTCACGAAATCCTGACAGATCCAGGAGCTGTGTAAGTCAGTGACAACAAATGTAATGCAGAGTGAAGGGTGCCTAGAGGTTTTCCAGAGCACTGAGTTCAGCACCATTAAGAAGTCTAAAAGGGAAGATACAGGCCAGACAGCTCTTACTTTGTCTCCTACTCTTTAAGCAGGCAGCTGCTGCTGGGGAGTTTTCATATCATCTCTGATCTGCTCTGTAATGAAGGAGCAGCTCCCACACACCTTCAGTGCACACACAGCTCGAGAGGTCACTGAAGTCACTCTGCATCTGCCAGCAGGAGCTGTGCCCTCCTGCAAATCCTAAACTGAGCCACTTCCTGGATTATTAATGCTGTGATTTTTATCTTTTATTTGTGATTGTGTTTTGTCTTGTTTCATAGGGCTCAAGATAAGAGAATAAAGTCTCTTCTGGCAAGGAGAAAGGGAATTTGAGGCCAAAGTCTCATTAGTAGATCATTCTGGTCAAACTACTCTGAACTACTCTCCCCTGGAGAGAGTAATGGCTACAAAATCTTCCCTCTTATTTTATTTTTCAATCAGAAAAGCTTGAAACTAAAAACAAATCTTGTCAATAAGGAAAAGATTGTTTGGTGTGGCTTAGTTTTGGTTTGTTTTTCGTTTTTTTTCCTAATGAGAAATTTTGCTTCTCTTTGTTTATAAATAAATAAAGATTATTAAAAGTTATCTTTCTTGTTTATGTTTCAATCTTGCTGTGCTGATCCTCTCTGCACATGACATATTTCCTTAGTGATCAACAGGCAGAATATGTATCTAGAAGTATATATCCATGGGGAAACATCGACCTATAACTCATTAGTGAGCTGCACTTATTTTTCATTTTGAAATTACCTTGTAAATATTCAGGAGCATGATGCAGAACAGAACCTACCTACATGCCTCCTATTCATATCACTGAGGTGTCTTATTTTGAGAGTTTAGCAATGTGTGCTGTGTGCATGAAAGAGATGAATAATTATCATGATGATTGCCAAGAAAACAGAAGCTAAGCTCATGAATGGCAGTCAAGAAACACAGCAAGCTGAAGAGCCAGTACAAGGCACGAGAACAAGCAGCAACAATCACAGTTCATTACTATGGCTCAGCAAATTCAGTTCTCCATGGCCAGGGTGCCCCTGAAGGAAGATGGGCTGAGGAAAGTGACTCCCTAACTTGAAAAATTTTTCGGTCTAGTTTTTCTCACACAGTAAGAAGGAAAAATTCCTCAACCCAGAACTGAAATATTACTCCTTGCATAGAGGGAATGGGATGCAACTCACAAGGGGAGTGTTCTGATACTGTCACCCTTAGCAACTCTTTATTCCTGGGGAACGTCACCTGCAGAATGTCACCTGCAGACGCCCCTGCAGCTCCCTCCCTGCCCCTGCTCTTGTGGGGATCCTCAGCAAGAGGACAAACCTCTCTACCCACAGCTCTTGTGCTCTGGGCTGGTCCAGGATCAGAGGAGCTTGTGTTTGGTATGGTGTTTCTTCCACATTTTTTAATTTGTGGAGTTGCTTCTTTTATTCTTCTCCTCACTATAAATGGGAGGATGGGATCTGCTCCCCGTGTTCCAGGTACCGTAACACAGACTCGGCTCTTGCAAAGTTTGAATTCAATCTATTTCCTGGAATTTGGAGAGGGCAAATGTAGGTGGCAGACAGGACTGATTCTTGAAACGTCCTTTTCTTCATGTTAACCATAGCTGTGAATGTGAATGTGCTTGATTATCTGCAGCTCAGACACCTCTGTGTCTGAGCAGCTGGAGCAGCAGCCAGCCTGGAGGAGCAGATTCCTCCTCTCCCCTCTTCTGCTCAGCTCCCCACAGCACTGCCAGATGAACCTGCCTTCCCACTTCTGCAGTAGCACAGGGGTTCTTAGCTGGATGCTCTCAGGACGTCTTGCCAAAAACTGCTAAATCCTTTTTTGATCTACCTAGCTGGATTCTTGGAGTGAAAACAGACATTCCTTTCAGGGAGACAGGCACTGCCTTGTGTGAAAGATTGATACTGTAGGAGCCTAGAACTGAAGGTACGTGCTTCAAAGGAGAAGTAAAACGATTTGCAAAAGCTAGAGTGAATTTTACTGCTAAATCACAACCAGTTGAAGCACAGGTATTTCAAGTGGCTTTAATTCAGAAGGCAAATCAAAGAAAAAATCTAGAAAGAGCATTAAAAATGTATTGTAGGACAATTGCCTGAAAGTACTGATCACATTCAGATAAAATTATAGTAATTATGGACAGGAATAAAAAGCAAACAGATTTCTCAAGACAGGTTGATCTGGTAGAGCCCTGAAAGAGAAGTGAGAGGACAGAAAGATGGCAATGACAGAAAGCTGCCATGGTGTTAGTTCTGTGCTTGGCCCTTTGCACACCTCTGCAGTTCTTAATCTATTCTGGCATTACATACATAAAATGGGCTATATAAAAGCTAAAATTATGGGATATAGGCATAATGTGCCTGTAACAAGGGACAGACAAGTAACTGCCTGAAATAGAATGTGATTGATTGCAGATTTATATAGCAATACTGGGTATACGAAACAATGTCATATCTTAGTGACATGATGTGTGTAGGCACACTCATGTCCCCAGCTACAGGTTTGCAACATAAATACTGGAAACTGGAAAATATTTTGGTCCAGCTTCTCTTGCAATGCTTCCCTCACTTTCCTCACATACGAAAGAGTATGTCACATTTGGTGATATTGGAATATAATTTACAATTATTTAACATAAAACCACTGGTAACTGAGTGACTTGCTGCAGGGTTTCTTGGGTTTAATGGTTGGGGGTGTTTTTGTAACAAGTATTTGTTCTGAAAAATAATTACTCTGTGTCTGTCTTTCATGAAAATATTAAAACAGACAGGAGTGGTTTTGGCATTCTAATAAGGATGTGACATTTCACAGCTTAATGCTTATTCTTGCAAGGGAAGATGGGGAATTCAATTCATTTTTCATTGACCCATGAAGAGTCTCACTGAAATGGTAGTTTTGTCTTAAACTCATGGAGTGATGAAATATGGGGCAAGAAAGTATTTCTAAAACTATATTTAGCCTTTTCTTCTGTCCCAAGACATAGTCAAGTGTACCATATCATTCCTTGAAAGTCTTTCCTTTGACATTCAGGATAAGTGAGAAAAACAAGAGTGAAAAATTACCCAGGGAAAAATCAGAGAGAAAACTGAGGAGAGAACTGGCAGGCTGGCATGAAAAGATGGGAAGACATGCAGGTGAGTAAATAATCCAAGGCAGATCCCACCAGGAGTAAATCAACCTTGAGTCCATTGCCTCCCCACGCCTGTGAGACAGAAGTTATGCAGTCCCCCTCAAGGCTGATGATTTATTTGCCACCCTAACTCATAATCCTACCAAAACTAAATTTCTACCAAAACGAAATTCTTACCAAGATTTTTGTTCAGGCAATAGGCCGGGCAGGAGAGAGTCTATCATGGGTACTGTGTTAACAAGGAGACAAAGGTTTGGGGAGATAACTTTTCTTCAAAATCTTAAGTTGTATGGGCTCAGAGATTGGTTTGGGTTGTAAAGAACCTTCAAGGATCACCTATTCCCACCCTTCTGACCATGGACAGGGACACCTTCCACTAGACCAGGTTGCTCAAAGCCCAACCAACTCAGCCTTGAACACCAGCAGAGATGGGGCAGGCACAATTTCTCAGGACAACTTGGTTCATCTCAAAGAGCAGTTTGAGCTGTCAGCAAGGCTGTTCACAGGGAGGAATGTCTGGTGGCAGGAAGAAGGTAAAAATGCAGCCAATGCAACAAAATGAGGTGGAAGTCGAACAAACAGGGCTGAGTTGCTTTGTTAGCATTTAGCCAGTCATGTGAACCTAGTGACTCATCTGGCCCTCAGTCCTAAACTTAAACCTCAGTGCAGCTCAGCAGTTAAATATGCAATTAGCTTTCAACATCTGACACTTCAAATGTATTCCCAAAAATCACACCTAGTTCCTGAACAAATCAATCAAATGTACTACTCCTTTTAAATTTTCTATGTACAAAGAAATTGTAGCTATTAGCCCAGAGGGAATAATCCCAGCAAATCCATTAATCTGAATGTAAGAATAAGGGATAAAACACCTTATGTGAAAGGCACATCAGCAATATCACTCCTGAGTTGGACTGAGAGCTTTTTTGCTAATGTCAGTCTCAGGTACAGCTTCACATAATAGCCAGAGCCAGCAGCCTTTTCAAGCATTGCTCATTAAAAATGTCAAAGAGCACAAAATATCTGGATATAATGATGTGACCTTCAAAGGGGGAAAATACAGAGGCTTTTCCTTCTGAATGGCTGGTACTCTTAAATGGAAACTAGGGCATAAAGAGGAAACTCAGCAAAAATTACATTTCATTTAATAAGAACAGTAACCCAGGATATGTGTGAGCCTTCCAGGAGAGCAGGCTAACATTGGATGGCAAGGGATGAAACCAACCTGTGGTCTGCCAGATTGCCTCTCCCTTTGCTCACACTCCTGAGCAGAGTGAGAAATGCTTAAAGCTGAATAGCTGTTGGGTTTTTTGTTTGGGGGGGTTGGCTTGGAGTTCTTTTTCAGGTGGGGTGGGGTGTTTATTTGCTTTTGAGCTACTCAAGGTAGCATGCACTTGTCTCTGTGTACCTGGGAAGAAAGGAATTGCTCTCTGTGCCTCTACTGTGCTGTTCTTTAACAGGGAGTTCCTTCCAGTCCTTTGTGCACACTGGGCTCATTTCTTCCATCTGCTTTCTCATGCAGGAACATTTGTATTAACAACATGTTCTTCCACCCAGGACAATTCTCCTGACCCTATCACTCATTTGGCACCATTACTTTTTAGGCCAGCTGAAGACCAGAAAGATTCATTGGATTCCCAGTGGTGTTTTTTGCTGTGTGCCCTCATCCTTGTGGGCATCCTGCTTGTGTAGGAAGCACATGGGACCCCTCCTGGGCAGGCAGGTTTTGACAATGTGCTGCACTGACTGCTCTGTCTGAAAAACATGGGATTTTCACCAGGGTGTGCTTGTCTCAAGGCTTACAATCACCCAGGGAATAGCCAGCAGAGCACACAGACCTCTCAGCGGAGACATCACTGTGAAATGCAGAATCCTATATCACATTGATCAGTTTTTGTTATATACACAGAAATAATTCTAGTTTCCACAGAAATCAGGAAGTCTATCAGCACAGCATACTCACTCTGGGCTGAGCCTTTAGGTGTCCTGTTTTTCTCTCACTTTACCAAGGAAAGACAATTCAGCTCATTCTCACCACCTGCAAGGGTCTACAGATCTACATGTGGTCATGCTTTGTATATTCAGTATTAAAAATCTCCTGCTAGATGGACAAAATGTAATAAGGTTTGAATAGTTTAATACATTTCAGAGAAGCTTTTATCTTTTATGAGTAAGGACATTTCCAGCAGGAGAAAGCCAAGCATGGACAAGGTTTAAGTCGGTGCAGGATATTCTATAAGTTCCCACAAGGAAAAGAAAATACACTGGAATGAGAGAACAGAAGATACTTCCTCACTCTCCATCACACCCCAAAATAAGGTGCAAATGCAAAGTTCTTTGCTTCATAACACCCACCTCTTCTGGGCAACATGGGCACTGGTGGTTTCAGCTCTCTGAGAAAGAGCAGCTACTGCAATCCCCAGACACAGCACAGACTATGCAGAGTATGGAGGTAACATGAAGATCTGCACCATTCCTTCAACAGAGTCTCTGCTTTCCTGAACTGTGAACACCTTCCTTCAGGGGAGTAACAGGGTGACTCAGCTCTGAAGGGGAAGAACAGAGCCAGAGGAGCACTGGGGAGCAGTTTGTGAAAGCCTCTGAGCAGAGCAGCTCATTAAATGTTTATGCAGCCAGCACCAATCATTTCACAAATAATTTCTTACCAAAGCAGGTTCAAACCTGCACAAGAAGGTGCCAGCAAACATTATTTCCTTCTCCCACCTCATTTAGCCTGCTCTCTGCATCTTATCATGTGAAGAGTAGGAAAGGTCAGCTTTTCTGTTCCAGACAGAACAGTTTCTTATTTGGTAAGGCTGGCAAGGTTAGTACAGGTCAGAAACTCACAGCAGCAAAAAGGTTCATAACAGATGTGATAAGGATATTGTTGGTATGAGAAGTCCAGCCCTGTGATTTGAACATTAACTGTTGCCATCTGCAAGCACAGAGGAATTTTCAGCTTTACAAGAGACTGATGAGCTCAGCAGATCATATTCACAACCTCTTCTTTAGGACTGGAGCTAAGATAATACTACAACACAATTAATCCTATTGACATTAATTACTAATAATTATACATTTGATAATAGAGGATAGTGTTACCTGGTAGCAAGATCTTCTGTTCTGAAACAGGCCTAGTTACACTGTCTTTATTCATTCTCTAGTGGCCTATATATTATGACATGGGACTTTTACCAAGGAAAGTATACAGTTACAGACCTTCCAGCCTCAACATGAACATTTATTAAAAATATTTGAAGTAGTAGAAGGTAGGATTTATAGTCCCAAACTGGTGCTTGAACTTTATGCCCCTTTAACCCCCACCTATTTATAAGTGTGTTTTCTTTTGCTAGTTTTTAGAGATACGGATGAAAATAAAAATGTATTATCTAGCATATGTGATTTCAGAATATAGAATGTGTGCAGCAGTACTTCACTGCACTTCCCTGACACATCTTCTGTTGTGCTACCCTTCTGTTAAAAATCTACATTTTAAAATTTCTTTAGTTCTGGAATACATTACTTCAGTGACTCATTTGCTATTAACACTAAATTTCATATGTTGCTAAGATAAAGCTGTTAGTGTTAATACTGCACAGAAAAGAAGCTGTCACATCTTTTGGATGTCTGTACTAATTGTTTGCACACTTCAGTTCAGAGGACTAAGTCCACACTATATTTAGCTGAAGGATCTTGTATTATTTTTCCTTATTCTGTCTTCTACTTCCTATTCCCCATTCAGGGGTTACAGCTCATTAGCACCATTTAGTTAAAATTAAACCTTGATTACCTGGATGTGCCCCTTACTACAGAAACACACAGAGCTTGGCCTCTTCCAAGTCCAGAAAGAGCATTCATTGTAGCATGGCAGAGAGGAGTGGAAATCTATTAATCTGTGATTTAACAGCTATTTTTGAAATTGTGCACTGATTTTCATACATAAAATAATACACAGGAGTGATAGACATTTATCTTGAAACCAAGTTCTTCTTGGGTGACAGGTGAATTAGGAGTTCAGGCTGTCAGTAATCCAAAAGCATTTGGGATTTAAAGGGATTTAATTCTTGTCAGAGTGATAGTTTATAAGAGGTAGATGTACAGAGTCAAAAAATTGATTTTGACAATGAAAACCTTTTTCTGTGAACACTTATCCCATTACAGAAGCCAGGAATTATCCTGAGATAAGGATCTGTGGGATGCTTTGTGCATAGCAGGAGGTGCTTTGCTGTTCCAGCATGGATCCTGTAACCTCACAGCCCTGCAGGTCTCAGTTCCTATTTTGGGTGGATACAGGTCACAGATTCACAGAATATTCTGAGTTGGAAGGGACCCACAAGGATCATTGAGTCCAGCATTTAAGTAAATGGGCAGCACTACCATAGGGGGAAATTCACAGCACAAAATCACAAGACCAGTTGATTAGCTTTTCAATTTATGCCAAATTAATTTCTTACCCTTATTCTGTACAATATTCAGTAATGTGTTGAGATGGCATCACTGAATTTCACACTTGGATTCACCCTCCTGGAACTCCTCTGACACTGGTTGATATTTACATATTAAAAGCTCCACAGTCAGACTGTGGGAGAGTTTTGCAGATATCTGAGCTTATGCTTGTGCACATTTTCCTTCAAATTCAGGCCTGAGCCATTGTCTAGAAAAGGTTTATCCTGCGTGGATCCACAACTCACTGCTCTGGGGTGGGATCTGAAAAGCCAGAGGAGCTGCCTGGGGCAGAGCAGCAATGCAAAGTCACTTCTGCCAGCAAAACTCACAGGAAAATCAGAGTAATAGGTGGCCATAATAACTTCACAAGATGGTGAAAAAGAGATGAGAAGAAATGTTGTTATCCCTCTAAGGCTGTTATCTTCATTATCCTATAAGTTTTGCCAGAAAATAGAGCTTTGGTTCCTGTGTTACAGACCTTCAAAGGGGGAAAATACAGAGGCTTTTCCTTCTGAATGGCTGGTACTCTTAAATGGAAACTAAGGCATAAAGAGGAAACTCAGCAAAAATGACATTTCATTTAATAAGAACAGCAACCCAGGATATGTGTGAGCCTTCCAGGAGAGCAGGCTAACATTGGATGGCAAGGGATGAAACCAACCTGTGGTGTGCCAGATTGCCTCTCCCTTTGCTCACACCCCTGAGCAGAGTGAGAAATGCTTAAAGCTGAATAGCTGTTGGGTTTTTTGTTTGGGGGGGTTGGCTTGGAGTTCTTTTTCAGGTGGGGTGGGGTGTTTATTTGCTTTTGAGCTACTCAAGGTAGCATGCACTTGTCTCTGTGTACCTGGGAAGAAAGGAATTGCTCTCTGTGCCTCTACTGTGCTGTTCTTTAACAGGGAGTTCCTTCCAGTCCTTTGGGCTCGTTTCCTCCATCTGCTTTCTCATGCAGGAACATTTGTATTAACAACAGTGATAAACAGCACATGATTCCAGAGTGAGAAAATTCATTGCCCCAAAGATCTCCTAGTTTAAAATAAGAAAAGAGGGAGATGGACACAAGCTCTCCAGAAAGGGTGTTGGGATTATAGGTAAGAGTAGGAGTGCATTATGTACTGCTGTAGATATTATATACAGAGATATTCTCAAACAGAACTCAGGCGGAAGAACTAGGTGAATTGCAATACCTTCACATTTTGGTATTAAAATGAAATGTGAAACTGAAACTGCTTTTCAGATGGCCTGGGCAGCTCCTCCTGGGACCAGACATAATACAGTGTGAGCAAATACAGAAGTTCCTGAGCGAAGGAGCAAAAGAAAATGGGCGCATGAAAACACATCTTTCTATTAGGCTAAAAACCTCTTCCCTGGACAGTTTCCCAAACAAGAGCAAACCTTGCTCCCAGAATTCAGAGAGGTTTAACCCCAGCCTTCAGGTCTGAATTAATTTTGCTTTTGTTTAGCATTTCCAGAGCAGTAACCAAGTCAAGTAAGACCTCTCAGTTTTACTGTTTCCTGTGGGAATTATGGCAATAAGCAAATATATTAATTGTTTGGGTATTTCTCTAAAAGAAGCTCTAGCAGATTGAGTTGCTTCTTCAGAGGAAAGCACCTCTTGCCCAGGATATCTCAAGACACACATATTGCTCTGCTGTTCTAATAAGCCTAGGGACAGCCTGAATCACAAAGAATATATTTTTACCACTGAAAATCTTTAGCAACTGTCAAGGCTTGTTTCAGTAAAACACACTCAGAGGGAGCTCATAAACATTCAGTGTGTGAATCATGCTGAACTAATACAATATGTGTTGTGATTGGAGGGGTAGGAGGAACCCAAACTGTGACAGTTTGCTTCACAGTTTAGAAAATTAGGCTGTGTTTTATTCCAAAGAGTAGCTGTCACAGAACTGGATGCGTCTTAACTAGTGAGACAACCCAGTCTGAGAACACTTAGCAGCAGAGCTGTGATCCCTGACCTGTTCTCACCTCAAACACAGTTACCTTTGCTAAAATACCACAGCACATGTGAGACTCTGATCTTCAAGAGCCACCAGGCACCTGCAGCACTGCAAACCTCATCTTCTGCTTTGGAATATGACAAATCCTTTAAAAGATTCCATTCCAGCCTGTGCAGACAGAGGAAATAATTATGAGTTTTTTATTTCCAAATAAAGGAACCAACTATAGCCCAGAGCTGCCAGAGTGCTGCCTATGGAACCACCACACAGTAAAAAAAAATCAGCTTGCATGCTGTGAGAGAGAAGCAAGAAGTGACTTCTGGAAGTGAAGTCACCATGGACAGTTATCAGTCCATGAGAGCTATGATGCTGTGAATACATTTTAAATATATTCTTCCACTCCAGCATCTTAACCTGTTCTTTGTTTAACCAACTGGAACACCACTGCCACTGCCTTGTTCTGCTCCAGTGCTTTATGCTTGATAATTTGTTATCTCTGGGAATGACAGCTCTTTTAGCATGTTACAGTGGATGGTGTAAAGCCAAAGGAAGATTCTGAAAGGCTCCTGGATTATTGTTCTAGTGAGAAAGGGCTGCAAAACTGGAACATGTACATGAAATTGGTATCATTATCTCCTTTCTGGGTAAATGCAAAATTAAATAATGTCTCCCTAATAGCTCTCACAAATCTCACTTATCACTACAGATAATTAAACACAAATATTCTATTATATTAAGGGGAGAATACCAGCAAGATATTCTGACAAGTAGTTTGTCTCTAACTTATGGAATCTGTTGTGTCCTTAGATTAAAGTTGTTATTCTGTACTTTGTGTTTTGCCTCCTTTTTTCCCATGTGTTTTTACTGCTTTTCCTTGGTTCCCTGGTAAACCAACATGGTTATAGGGAAAGACTTCATAGAGGAAGAATAGAACAATTAATTGACTGAAAATCTTCTCAAGCTTTATTCTAGAAGTGAATGTCTGACTTTGCAGCACAAGCTGCACTCCACTTCCTTCCATTCCAGCCAATGTGTCACAGGAACCAGCCAGAGCAGACAGGAGTGACAGCCCTGGGTGGTGGCAGGAGGGAGCTGGAGGTGACACCTCCACTGCAGCTCAGGTGGGGAGGACAAGGGCACTTTTATGTCCTCAGGACACACGGAAATTTGTCACATACAGGTGACAGCTATTTGTCACCAGGCAGGTAACACAGAGACACATTAAAAGAGGGAACAGCTGAATGCTCCTCAGGATGGGAGAAACCCCAAAACAATTCTTGAATTCATCTTAGCTAACCCCTCCCGAGCTGCTCCAGGCACAAAGTGCCTTTTCTTTAGGAAGATGTGGTGTAGGGTTAAAAGCCACGAGGGAAGTCCTCCTGTTTCTCATTCTACAATTGCAAATATTAACTCTGAAATTACTTTTGCTATGATAAACAGGAGCAAAGGGACCGCCTTACAAAAATATAAAATAGACTGGTTCTATTACAGGCAGTTAATAATGTACACAGTGCTTGCAACAGTCATATAACTACAGATTTATAATTCAGCTTCAAAATTAGAAACAATGATAACATTCATTTTTATTACTGAGCAAAGAGAAAGAAATTACTTGGAGATTTTTTTTGTTCAATGTTCTTTTTGGGAAAAAAAATTTCTTCCTGAAATCTGAAATACATCAAAAGGCCAAATTTTAAATGAAAATGCTTCTTGGGAATGAGGCATTTCAAAGTCCTGGATTTTTTTCTTTCAAGAGAGCAAAGATTATCCATCCTCTCTGAGCTTTCCTCAGTTTTGTTGCCTGTTCTTTGTAATGACGGGAAACTGCTGTGAACAACCCCTGGGGCAGCAGCAGCACATATTTCCCAGGCAGAGGAGGTAGCTGAAAGAATCTTATTTCCCCCCAAAGAAGTATACAAGCATTTTTCATGTGAGTGGGAAGAGGAGCTGAGTTGTTTTGGGACAATTATTTTGTCTTTCTTAAGAGTTGTCCTGGTGCTTCTGAATTCCCTGTTGACTGCTCACTCTATGAGAAATATAAAAGATTATAGCCTTAGAGATTATGCAGCTTTTCTCTGGCTAGCCACAGCTGTTTGGGGAGGTGGCCACAAGCATGTGCTGCAGTTCACTGGAAATTTATACTAGAAAAGACAGAACTAAGCTGGGACAGAATAAAATCAAGGGACCACAGTTCAAGCTCTGCCAGTCCTTCCTCCTCTACCTTCCCCTTAATACATCTTCATTCTCACACCTCCTTCTGCTTCATTAATTATCATTTTGCAAAGAGGTTCTCATGTTCAGTGTGTCCAGAGCAAGCAGGATGAGGAATCTCTGCAATGAGCAGAAGTAGAGGGTCACTTCCCATCTGCCTCTGAGAGCCCTGGCTATGCTGAGGCATCACTGCTGCTGGGATAAGGTGAAAACACCACAGGGACAATTTCAGGCCACTGAGCTAAGTTTTAATCATGTATCTTCCACTAATGTCAGAAGAAATTACATGGCTAAATCCCTGCAAGCTCTTTTGGATATGTGGAAGTTAATTTTACAGCTATTGCTGGGGCAAAGAGATGGGACTGTCTGCTGGCAGAGGCAGCAGCTAACAGAGACTGGCAGGGCAGAGGGAGATCAGCAGCTGGAAACAGCACAGCCCCCTCCATTATCCCCCCCAAAGGATGTCAGTGCTGTTGGCACAGGACACTTTAATGTCACCCCTGGTACAGAGGAGACAATGCATTGCACACACTCCAGCCCTGCTTCCCTTTAGGCAAGGATGGGGATCCAGCATTGCTGTAAGGACTTGGAGCACAAGTTCTTTTTCGCCTCTGAAACTCTCGGGCAGCTCAGTGTAACTGGGTCTACCAACAGCCTCTGACTTTCCAGGTTAATTACCAGAAGCATCCCAACATCTCCTAGGTCTCCCAGCAGGACTGACACAGCATCCCTGTCCCCTGCAGCACCTGAAGGAGCTCCACTGGCTGGTGAATGTCTAAGACACCTTGTGCCTGGGGCAGTGAGCACTGCTCTGTTCAGAAATGCTCTTCAGACTCTGCAGGCACATCAGAGGCACTCAGGACGTGGAACAGGACATGCCAGATTATCTTACAATAAACAGTGTCTCATCTCACTCACAGGTAACAGATCTAGGGTTGGGTTTGTGGTGTTGGTTTCGTTTTCTTTATTTTTTTTCCAGTAAATTTTAGGATTTAAAATCCCTCCCACTTCTGAACCTGCCTGAGGTCACTGCTGTGCTTCTACCACTCTCACTGCTGGAAAAGGCTCTAAAACAGAACCTTTGTAAAAAGAGAGAGTGAGCAGGCAGATGAGTAGAAATTCTGCAGAGATTGTTTTCAAAGGCTTTGTATTTAAAAAAGGTTCAAAACAAGGTCTAGTACCTTCTGCATGCTTCATTCAACAGCTGCAGGATTAATGTCACCACAGCTGAGGAAGCACTAAACATGCCTCCATCCATAGGAACCCAGGGCACCCAGAGTCTCCCTGGGGAGCATTTTTGACTGTCCAGGAGAAAAATTCCACGGGATAACAGCACTTTTCATCTCAGCAAAAAACATAACCTGTGTGCCATAAATTCCTTTAGCAACTGTGAGCATACCTGAGCCTGTCAGCCAAATTACAGCAGAAAGAATTAGAGCTAAAGTATTTGGTAAAACGTAAAGAGTATTGTGGAATGAATTAATCATGGCAGTCAAGCTAAATGTTAGTTTTCCTGGTCACAAAACCAATGGACAAATCTACCACAAGCAGGGATCTCACTCATTCCTTCATATCAATGCTTACAGTGATGTCAGTGGTTTTGCACGTATGTTGGCTCTAAATATGAATTTAAAAACCTTTCTCAGAAAAATCAGTGATGGTGAAAACCACAGCAGAGCTTTCCACATGTTTTTAAATTGAGACAGAGGTGGTGAAGATAACAATATTTACTTAGCTGCTCTCTGTGCTGATTAGACCAAACACAGAACAAGGACACATCCATTGCAGATAAGGTTTTCAGCACTCACTGCTGAGGCCTTTTAATTAATTGTTCTCCTGGGTTCAATATCAAGTTATGCCAATAAGCATTTGAGCTCATCCAGCACTGATAGCTGAATCTGTTTGCTTGATCTGGCAGTTTTATCTTGTACACATGGATCTTGCTGTGGTGTCTAACCACACAAACACCTCAGGAATTTTTATTTTTTTAGGTTTATAGGAGAATTGGACCCATGGAAGTTGAAAACTACTGTTTTTGTTTTAAACACTGATAGAGTTCCCTTTAGAGAAGAAAGATCTGGTGGGGGAAAAAAAGAGAATTTGAAGTATTAATGGCTTTTTTCTAGCTGAAGTAAGGATAATCCATGAGATTTTGTCTTCCTGTTTTCAGAGAAATGTTCCAAAAGCAGGTTTTTTTCCCCCCTCTTATAAGCATCTATATATATTCAAGGTAAAAACGCATTGAGTCTGGCAATTTTGAAGCCTTTTTGTGAATTATTGTAAGAAAATAAAGTGGTTGATTATCTGTCATTAGGCCTAGAACAAAAACCACCTGAATTTAAACACATGATTTTGACAATCAAGGTATCATTTTCAGCAAGGAGCCCTCATTTCTTTTGGTGCCAGATTTTTATTTTTTTTTTTTCCAGAGATAGCAGCCAGCACTGCATCTGATCAACACACCTCACATCACACAGAAGATCTTGCCTGGTTAGGCAGAGTGCAGGCAAGCTTGGCTTAGTGCTTCTGGAAATTGGCCACATGAAATGTCATTTCAGTGTGGAACAAATCCAATGAACTGGAAGTTATAACAAATCCTTTCTTAATGGGGATTAGTTGCTTATCTTATTCACAGAGATTGGGCCACACCATGGGAGCTGGACATTCTCCAGGTTACACCAATTTGCCCCCAGTTGTTACTGCTTTGGTTTTCTGGTGTTCTCCAGGAAAAAAGGTGCATAAAGCAGGAAGGCTGGCTGGCATACAACAGCTTTTAGTGCTAAAAGTAGAATGAAGAGCACAACAATCAGCCATTTCAAATACTTTCCATACCAAACCTTCCCTCTGGTGTCACCAGACAATTTCACCTGATTTTTACTGTAAAACCACCAGTCTAAGCAAGAATGAGCATTTTTGGCATAAGTGGGCTTCTTATTTGACAGCTCTTTCCTGCTCTTTGTGGTCTATTCTAATTTTGACATAGAATACCACTAAGTAAAGGATAACACAATCACTTGCCTTTATCAAATGGGCTGAGTCCTCCCAAGGGAGGTATGTGCTTTAAATTCCCCAACCATTGCTGCCAAGGTAGGTGTCACCAGCCTGGAATACATTACACAGCTGACAGGAGCCCAGAAAGAGCTGAGCTTTCCAGCTATCCTGGTATTCTTTCAGCATGACCAAAGATCTTTTTCAATGAGAGATGTCAGGCACCAAAATCAAGCAATTACTGGTTATAAAACTATTTGCCTGGAAAAGTGTACAGTCTGTGTGTAACTTGTTAAATGACCCACTCTGAGTACATCGTTCATCATTGAAAATGGTCTTTGTTACTTGAAGCAAAGCTTAGACTTTTAGTATTCATCAGGGATGAAACCATTCCATGAAATAAAGAGCATTTTAATTTTGAAGCACTAGGTTATGTGGTTTTCAAGCACATCATACAATGCACTGGGACACCCTGTATGTGGGAATATTTTTCTATTAATGTACAATAACCTCTTAATAAGGGAGGAGATGGATCTTGCTCCTCAGATCTATTTACATCTCAGTCCATTGGACTGAAAAGACTTATAGAACAGAAACTTTCTGCCAATACCTTGAATTATTTAGCTGCTGGGGTGTAACACTTATTAAATTGTAATTGGTTTGGTTTTGCCAAAAGGAAGCTGTTTGTCACTACCATCTCTGCATTAGCACAACATTTATGGCACAGGAGTGCCTTGCAGAAAACTACATCTGTCTTGAACTGCTGTTGTTCTGCCTTGATTTAATGGTTCTTGAAGCAATAAGAGCTGCATGGTCCCACCAACTGCTGATATCTACAGAAACAATAAATACTGCATTGAATTCTGTTAAGGAGTACTAAATATTCAATGTGACAATAAAATTCCCCTACAACATCCAGATGGATTTACACTTCCACTACGGAAACTAAAGTAAACATCTGAAATTTTCTGTTCAGATTCACTGCTGATACAAAGTAAGTGAATTCAGCCACAAGCTGGGTACTAATGAGCTCTGAGCACTGATGATCACAAGAGCAAAAAACTGTGCTACATGAGACTGAAAATAACTGACTCAGGAATAATATCTGTTGGATTGGCTAAGAGTACTTTTCCTTCATTGTCATCTGCGCTATGCAGCTTAAAGAGTAAGCAGAAAAATTGCTATTTTGTCTTCATTTTTATGTTGGGGCATATACACTCACATATGGAATACATGCAGGACTTCTGAAGATCATAAAATAGATATAAAAGCTGTGCAGAACCCTCAATTTTATTTTTATACTTTACTATTTTAAATTGTAAAATGCCTATTCAGATGATTACAGAATGTTGCTTGCTCATATTCCAGAATGTTCATTTTCTTTTCACATTTAATATACTGGAATATGTGCACAATCATGCTGAGCGGGCTAATTGAAAATTAAACAGAGAATTACTCACAGCAGCAATATTTTAAATTCAAATAAGTTTCACAACATATGGCCTTTATAACATAGTCTAACAAAAATTTTGTAGCTGCTTAGATGAAGCAGGTGCTTTCTTTTTGTACTGCTGGATCCACACCTGTATTGTCTGAGGCACAGCTCCAGGCTGCTGCCACATCAGAGATAGGCCTGGCCAAACAGATTTCACAGCCAAATGCTTCATCAATAGCCCTATCCCCTTGATAGACTCTCCAATCCATCTTAGATGCCGAAAAATGTTAAAGTCCCTTTTTACAGGAAAGCTGACATCTCCAAAGCCAAACGTCCTCTGCAATTGCAGCAGCTGACAAGGTCTCCATACGTGCATCTGTTCAAGCATTAGGTCAAGAGCAGTCAAGGCTGGTACAGATCAAGCAGACGTGGCATGAGTGACCCTGTCAGACCAAAATTCCCTTTTTTCTTACAGGGTGCTGCACCTCTTGGGGATTTCTGATTGTGAGATCCATTGTTATCAGACAGCTTAAGCTCCAAACATTCAGCACAGAAAACACTCCTACAGTCTGACCTTGGCTGTCCAACACATGTGCTACAGCTTGGAGAAAGTTCTCTTGCACTGCACAAAGTTTTTGGAGGTCTTGCAGAAGCCCATCCCTTTCAGCTCCTGGCACAGGGAGACATCTGCTCTCAGACATTGCTGAGGGAGGGGTGCTGGGACATCCCAGCCACCTTCAATGGTTGCAAAACTCATTTCAGGTTTGAGATGGCAGGGAAGCCTCCTCCACAGAACAGCACAGGGCACTCTCATTATGGGCTATAACCTCCCCAAAAAGGAAACTGAGAGGAACAAATATTAAACAGCTCCCTATTTCATACCTTTTCCTGCAATATCAGAAGCAGAAATACCTATGTAAGAAGCAGGAGTTTTGCACCAACTAATGCACATTGTAAGTAATGATTTAATCTTTCCTCGTTTGCTCACTCCAGAGATTACTCAGAGTTCTGATAACTAAGATGCCATGATCAAGTGTATGTGCACACCTTGAATACTTTAAAGGAGGTACTAACAAAATCTCTGTCTTCACACATATAACCAAAGATTACTTCAAAACCTCTTTCATGTGTCACTCAGCCATGACTTTCCCCTGTATCAAGAGGAACCCTATCAAGTTATCCAATTATTTACAGTATCACCCAGGATTTGGGTACATGGCTGTCTGGTCACTAACTGCACTCTGCATGCACACCAACACAGCCAGGATCACTGACAGAAGGACCATGATTTTAGATCCCTGGATTTCACAGGCATGTGGGAATCAAGCTAAAGAACATTAATTACTTTCCTCTTTAATGGCAGGTAGCATTCCTCTGTCATTTGTTGCTTTCTATTCAATTATCTATTTGTGGGAGCCTCCGTAACACCAATGCTCCTTGGCTGGGAAACAACAAGATGTAAAGTAGAAAACTGATGCTCTTCATTACAATAATTTTCAACCTGTCTGACAGCAATAGAAATTCAATTACAGTCCTCCAGTGGCAATAAGCTCTGTGCACTAGATTTTAATTGTTCAACCATCAGTTTGCAATTTGCATTTGTAGTGTAGTGACAGCTGACTGTTTCCATCAGTAGCAGACATTTATATTCATGAAAAAATAAATGTATTGTACATCTAGCTCAGCAAGGAAACTTTTTATAATGAAAGAACCAGCCTGTTTACTTAAATGATTGCAATAATTTGCAGCTCTGGAGTCTAACATAGAGTTTTTCCTTGGCATTACAAACTAGAGGCACAACTGTGCCCTCAGAGGGGTAGTTATATTTAGTAACCATGTTGATCACATCTCAGTTCCCCCTCCTTTAAAGAACTCAAGTTTAATAGGAAAAGGCTTCCAGTATAAATGAATATGTCCTGAACACTACACTTTCAAAACATGCATACTATTAGTTTACACATGTATAAACAGAGATATGTGAATGTTTGTAAGGGTGTAAATAAACCCTTTATCTTATCTTATAAAGCTAAGCTACCAAAAAACACTTAAAAATTACTCAAACTTTTCTGGCACAGTGATGTACATACAGGGTAAGCAGTACATACATCCTCTTCCCTCCAAGAAGGTTATGGAAATGGGGAGGTTTTGGAGTATCCAAGGGTTTGTCAAACCCTAACCAGTGCAGAGCTGGGGAAGTGCCATCCCCTTGGTGACTGCCCCTCACTGAGCACAGCCAGGGCGAGGTGGGTCTTCACTGAGTCAGAAATTCCTGTGTATAGGGGAGTTTGCCAGCAGAGTATTAACCCTGTCAGCTCATGGCTGTCACCCCTTAGGTGTTTGTTATCTCAAATTTGCATTCACTGCCAAACAACGAGGTGACAAGGCGGATTGTCACTAGGGCCCAGCACAGGTAGGAGCTGGCAGTGTTAAGTAACTGTGCTGCAAGATAAATTCATAATTAGGAAAGCAAAGGGCCAGGACTGAAATTCAGTAACTGAACAACCTGAGAGAATTAGGCAAAATACCTGCTTTTACATCACCTTGATTTGATAGCTGCTATCATTCTTCATCACTTTTTAAAAACAAAGACAAGTTTTTAATAGCTGGGAAAACAATGACAACTCAATGTTGTGTCCCACAGGCAGCTCCTGCCCTGATGAATTACTGCTGCCTCTCACCACACATCACTGCAAGGCACGTTGAAGGAAAGCAGCATTTTTGTGAGAGGAAGTATCTGAGATTTCTATCCAGGGCTAAAAATCCTTTCCCTTTCCTGCAGATAGCACAGCCTGGGACTGGCAGCCTTGGGATGTTGTCCTGCACAAGCCTCTCAGCATAAAGATGCCATGTACTTTGCCAAGATCTTATTCTGGTGGATCTGCACAAGTGTGCTCAGGACTGAGCCTGCCCATCACAGCCCTTCAGGAGTTTCCAGTCATTATAGATTTCCCTGATGTGGGCACTGTTTTCCTTCTTGCTGTTTGTGTCAGATACATTCTCTGGCACCCTAAATCTAAGCAGCAATTTGTTAGTGACAGTTTTAATTTAATGGAAAACATTGTACCTGTAATAGTAGGAAAAAAGAAGCAGAGAAATTTTTTGACTGATTTTTTTTCTTTGTCACTCTTAGAACACATAACCCTCCATTATATTGGTTCAAGACAGTCTAAACCAACCTAACTTCATTTTCCAAGCTGAATAACACCAGAGCCTCAAACAGTACAAACAGAAATTGCATCCATGCTTCAGAAATAAGAGTTCAGATTATTTCTATATCTTTATACATATGTAGTACATGTTATATATTATAATTATGTATGTATTATACAAATATATACTATTTATATTAGAGTTTTAAATATGTATCTGTTTTCTTTCAAAGGCCAGACGACTCACTGCACCAGACCAACACAGATTTCTAGGGTACAAACTGTTTTGATTTGTGGGGCTATCCTTAACATACATTTTGTTATTAATTAGGTCACAAGAATTCAGTTCACTCCTCCAGTTTGCTCATTGAACTGAAGTGGTAGCTGTACTTTCAGGGAAACTTTTTTCTTACAAAAAAGGGGAGGTTCAGCTCAATTTCCAAGTAGATCATAATCCAAGTCATGTTGCTGTAGAAAAAGAAATCAATCACTGTCCAGAAGATAAAAACCAGACCCTGCTGGTATTTACCTGGGTGCAGGATAAACAAACATCCAGGTAACTGGTTTAGGCTGCAGATTATACTCTAAAATGTTCTTGACAGTACTAATTTTATTATCAACCTCCCCAGAACTCTTTTCTTACAAAAGCAGCACAGATGTGAACCTTTATGCCTGGAACAAGCTGCCTTTCAGATGAGCAATAAGATACTGTATAAATGTTATATGAGAGCACTGCAAGAGAATTCCAAAAGGAAAGTGCTGGTTTGATCTACATAATCACTTTGAAAAGGGTAAATCTCTCTCAAGCCGGGGTTTGCAGCATCAGATGTTATTGTCAGCTCACAGCTGCCTGCTCCGAGCCCGATAACAGCCAGGAGTTGTAATGAGTGTGCTGCAGAAATATTACAAGCAATAAGCTCTGAAAATCAATGAAGCATGTACCCTTCAAGCCATCCTGGTGAAAGCCACCTCGAGTGTTATTTCAGGTGTTATTACAGCTTTGTACGCAATGTTTACTTGGGTTGATTTTGTAAGACAAGTCTTTTCCCAACCCCAAAATATAAAATCAGTGTTATTGAATATAAACACAAACCCTGCTTTGTGTTCCTTAAAAATCCTACCTCTTTTCTCCCTCCTGTTATTTGGAACAAACATCTAACTAAAACATCTTACCTCAGGATTACCTTTTGAGAAAGAAGCACTTGTATCTGTGTTTTCTGCTTTGCATAAACAGAGCTCTGCTTGACTATGCATCAAGTATTTATTCCAGGGAGCTTTGTCTGCAGGAGACACTGCCATGATTCATCGTGTGTGTATGCTTACTAAATTTCATAAATACTGGAAAATAGGCATTAATGCTGCTTTATGTTTTAAATCACTGTTTTGTCTAGCCGAAATGTCTTGAGAGCAGTAGTGCTAGGAATTCAGATAATGAAAATTAAATAGTCATATGCTTTGCCTTCGTAAACCAAAATCACACTGATGTAGAAGCAAATCTCCAAAATGATAAGGGTAACAAAAAACAAAGTTGTAGCATGATCCAAACTGCAGGAAAAGAGACTGATTCCACAACCTTTCTCCTGAGCTGAGCTCTGCTGTGCAGAGCAGCACTCAAAGGCTCGTGATCTGCCTTTCCCAGACTGGCAGGGACAAAAGAAGATCAGCTAGACTTTATTTAAGTTAACTGCAATTCAACAGTAAAATATTTTTTCAACATGAACTCTGCTTCAGCTGCTGTGCTGTGGTGCCAGAGCAGCTGAGGTTCTGCTGCAGGCACGGCCCCTGTGCAGCCATCAGCAGGCAGCTGCCTGCTCCTTCCAGGCTCCTCTCCAGCCATCACTGCTAACACAGCACCAGGCAGGGCCAGCATGCCACTAGAGCTTCACATTAGTTTGTTTTTTTCCTCTCTCCTTTATAAGTGTATATATGGACAAATCCTCAAGACTTCAGTGTGAGCTGCGAGGGTTCAGAAGGGGATGTCAGGATTTTGCAGCATCCAGGTAGTTTCACTTTCCCTTAGAATTTTTTATGAATTTTGTGGACTGCAGAGCCCTGGTGTCTCACTCTCTCAGCAGGGCTGGCATGCTGATGGAGCCAGCACAGCACAGGCACTCAGCACGTGCCTCGGCAGGGAACTCTGTGGCCACCAGCCAAACCTACCCCGAGACTGAGCTGTCCCAGCACAGAGAAGGGCTTCAGATAAATTGCCACCAAACAAGAACTGGTTCATTTAACATCTAAATATAACCATGTCATTGAATCATAGAATGCCTTGGTTGGAAGGGACCTTAAAGCCCCCTAGACCTTCCACTAGCCCAGGCTGCTCAGAGCCACACCCAGCCTGCCCTTGAACCCTTATTCCTTCAAATTCACAAAACATATTATGGAAAATTCCATGGACATTGATACATACAGCATAATGGAGACTTTAACAAACTCCTGGAAACTACTGATGAGTAGTCTACCAAACCCCAAATATGAGACAAGCAAGGAAGTAGTTTTAAATAGTATAACTAAAATTCTGCCAGTGGCAAATTTAAAACCACTCTTCTTCACTTACTGGAATTTAATTTCCTTCCCTAGGAAAATTGTGTAGGTTCAATTGTGCAATCAAAGATCTCCTGAGCACCAAGGACTGTAAGGACCTCTCTTTCCTTGTGGCTGGCTTCCCAATTGATAATTAAGTTAATATGTAGGTCCTCTCTGTCTTGCAGGTGCCTCTAGGACTGGGCTCTAGAGTACATAAAAAAAGACTGCCTAATGTTTCAAGAGACACATGATTATCAGTCACTCAGAATTATCAGTTCTCCCATCTCAGATCTACCACAACTACCACACATTTTGCTGTCTGTGAGCTGCCCACTTGTCTACTCCTCACAATCCTTTTGTGTCCCAGCCCAACCCATCATGAAGGTAATTCAGCAATCAGGGAAGAGTTAGTCTCATTCCTGGGAGTTTTGCTGGTAGCTCACCTCATTAACAGGTGATGGACACACTGGGAGAGCAACATAAACTGGGACAGATGGAGGTGCACTGACTTACTAGAGAAGATTGAAAGAGCTAAATCTGTGTAGCTGGGTCCAGTGACAGACAGTGACTATAAAAACTTCTAGAGCATAAAAATGAAAACTGGACTTTAGACCCTAAGAAGAATGTGTGGAACTCGACTTAATAGGAGGGAAAAGCAGACACTCAAGAAACAGCTTTATCAGTTTGAGTTTGTGCAAAACAAAGTTTTACTACAGGTATTTTTGCCAATTAATCCCAGTACACTGATTAATTTGGCCTTCAGAAAAGCTACAGTGAAGGACAATTTTAACACTCATAAAAGAAATTCTTTTATGTTAATTATTAAAATAGTAGCTGAACCTGGAAATATAGATCTCTTTTCCAGGCAAAGGAAACAGTATTGTATATCTACCATTGAGCATCCATCCTAAATAAATTTCTGATTTCCTGGCAGACCCAACACTTTATCTCACACCTGAAGTTTGGTTTAGTGCCTTCCTGTCTGCTTCTATGTTTTTATTTCAGTGGCTGAGCTGATCATTAAAAAAACCCAAAAAACCCAAATAAATTGTAGCTGGCTCCATTCCAAGAATTTGTTGTACAATATGCAAAGGTTTTAATGGAAAGGGAAGCTTTTGTTGCTTGGTGAGCTTGGGTTAGGCTATAAGGCCATTTTCTTCATCCATTCTAACAATCTGGGGTCACTGACAGAGTCATTTACCTGTTGGTCTTTACCCTGCAGGTCAGGACACCTCAATTTTAACATTAAAATCTCAGGCAAATGATTCTGAAGTGATTACAAGAAGTCAGCCTTTGGAGATTGTCTCAGATTCATGGAAAGCCTGCCATAATCAGGGGAGCATTTTTACTGCATCTCTTGCATTTGACAATATGACCATACACTCAGTTCACTGATCTTTTCCACAGAAAGGTTGCTGGCTTTGCCACCTATAAATTGAAGCCATTTATTGAGCTTTGAGCAAATCTTGGGCATTAAAATACTGTAGCATATTTGATATATCATAAAATGTGTGATTCAAGGAGACTAGCTCCTACTAAATTTTCTTTTCTTCTAATCTCCTCAGGCAAAAACCTGGATGAACAGATAAGTAAGTCCCATGAGGTGGATGGAACTTTGATAATAAAGCTTATGCTTCTTACACTGATATTCAGTTTTTCTGAAATCCATTTACACAACATGATTAAAGAAACAAGACTTGGCTTTCCTCTAATATTCAAACATTTTGTTTCCAAAATAAAAGCAAGATCATACCCTGTATGTTTTTTGAAAATAAGGAAAAACATCAATCCTATCTCCTGCAATTACAGAGGAAAAGATGTAGAGGGAGGAAAAAGTCTTCATTTAGACTGTGTAGAAGTTAAGCCAGTAAAATACAGCAAGGCAGTCCAGGATAGTAATTTTAATATATTTGAATATGTAGCTAAAAATCAATGAAAATTGTTCATAAAGAGCCTCTGATGCCCTTAAATTATATATCTCCCAATGTGGCCTTGTTGCAGCTCCCCAAGTAATAGGAAAATTAACATTCTAGGTACTTCTTTTCGTCCTTCTGATCTTAAAAAGACCTGAAAACTAGTCCAGAAACTGTAATGACATATTTTTGAGACAATTTAATTGAATGCTCTTTTAAAGATGGAGGCACAAGGGACAGAATCTTCGAACTTAAAACCCCTGCCCACAGTTTTAATGAGTAAATAAACACTTGCTTCTTTGCTGTTACCATACCAACCTGAGCCTAGGTATCATTTCATCTTACACAGATATGCAGAAAACACCCATTTATGAAAATATTTTAATTAGTCTTTTGCTAAATAGGTGAGGATACTCTCCCATTGCCTCACAGTTGTACAAAGCTTTGGTTGAAGAGGAGTTTTTTTTGAGGGAGTGGGAAGGTTGGACAGTTTGTTGTTTTGGTTTTTTTGTTTGTTTTTGTTTGTCTCCACAAGTGCACCGTGACCAACTGGGACAGAGCAGATTTCTGCCAAAGTTTTCAGTACTTCTCTGGCTCAGCAGGTTTATTCTTTAAAGTCTCATCTGTGTTATTTCTGTATTCTCTGCTGCACATCACCAGGCAGATAGAGAGGTTTTTCTTTGTGAAAGATTTGGCCTTAGCACAGATCCTGTAAATTTGTGCTTTTTACAGTGGCAGACCTTTTTCCTGACACAAGCTTCAGAAAAGCCAGGTGTGGTCAGGTATCTCAAACCCTGCTCAAGTGATAAAGTAAAATGGTTCTTATGAAGAGGAGGAAAAAGGAAGAGAAATGAAGGCCCTGTTGATGCACCCCAAGGGCTGTTTGTCATCAGCTGCAGTTGGACCCATCAAATTCCAGAAATTTCTTCATCTAAGGAGTAATGTTTTGAGAAACCAAAACCCAACCTGTTTCTTCCAGGCTCAGATTATCCTGTTGCTGCCTTTATAAGAGGATTTGTATTAATTACATGAAGTATGTTATAAAAAAGTGTTCAGGAAATAATAGACCAGAAAGCCAGAAAGTTTATAAGCAAACTGATCCTGTACCTCTCCCTGTCCTGACTTCCCACGTAGGAAATGCAGTCAGGATGCCTAGAAAGACACAAACCACAATTACTTTATGGAAATGATTTCTCAGCAGGGTAACACACAAGAGTTCCCTTCCACACTCATTTAAATGACGGGTGAAGCAAATAGCAAAATCAATAGCCACAAAACTCCGTCTCATTTCTGCAATTAAACCCCCGGGACAGAACCCATCCATACCGTGCTCCTGGCAGTCACAGGGTGATTGCAGCCTGCCTGCTTTATCTGCCTGAACACCTCATTCCCATGCAGCAGCTGTAAGGGAATATTTCCTACACACATTCCATTTAACCTGCTGGAGTGGGTGCTCTGCAAACGCCTGCCATTCATTTTCACAGCCCCCTGTATTCCTCAGCTCAGTGCACACACGTTAATTGCTGGAAGTGGAAATGGGCTCGGTTTAAGCAAAGGCCATGATTTAGTAGGAATTTGCCAGTCTCACATAAGTGCATCCCACGGTGGAAACACACATTGCTGCTGTGGCAGAGTGTGGCCACCTGTGATTTTACAGCTCTGTGTAACAGCCTTCCATGAGAGGAAACTGCATCCCTGTGGGAATGTGCAGGTCAAGAAGAGACGTGATAAAAGCCTGCTCCTTTTACAAGAGGCTGAGAAAAGCCATTTTAGACATTGCAGCAAAGGAAAAAGTGTTCCCTTTACCAGCAGGCACTCAGGATGCAAGTGCACAGAGACAGACTTGACTGCCCCAGATCCACAGGTCTCCCTCATAGTCCCAGCAGCAAAACAAGTAGAATTACTTTAGTCCATCCAAGGGAGCCTCATATTGGATGCATTTAAAGAAAATAAGAACTCAAACACTGAAATAGCTGCCATAAATATAAGTCTCCAATTTTCAGCACATAAAAGTTATGTGTATAAAATGTTAACATCATACAGATTTGCTGAGCTTATGCTCCCACACAACCTGAAAAATACTAGAAATTATATGTTTTGATAATGTCAAGTTAAAACACACAATAAAAATGGGAAAATTGCTGTAAAACTGCTTTCACCAAGACTACACTTTAGGAAATAAGAAGATGCTCATCAAAAATTTAAAATAAATTTGACAAATGCCACTTATACTATGTGTATATACCACTTCTCTCACATGGGCATGTTTTCCCTCCTTTCTCATTCTATGGAGAAGCAGGACAGTTACTGAAATATTGATCCTACTGGAACAATGGGAGTTTTGCCATCTGGCACTACTGCAGTCACTTTTCTTCCCTTGCTTCAAAATTTACTGGGCTTACACAGAGCTGATTTTTCTAATGGGTCTTTCCCACAGGCAAGGTTTGTGGAATAGCACTTATGCTCTTGCAGGGATCCACTCACTTAACAATATTAAGGAAAAACAAGGTCACTGAAATATTTACATTACTCCACAGATGCACAAATGAACACTGATGTAATTTGGGGAGGCATTGGGGAAGTTTTCCCACTTCTTCCCATTTTGACTATGTCCCCAAGTCGTACATGTGAAATTAAATATTTTCCACAGGAATGAAAGTTCCTTGGATAATGTTCATTAGTGATTGGGAAAGTGGGAGAGGAAAACGGGTCCAAAAGGCTCAGCAGCTTCCCCCATCTGGTGGTTATTGGTGGTTTATTGTTTAAAGTGTAAACAAAAGGTACAGCAAAATACATATATTATGAGAAAAGAAACTGTATTCCAGCTTTGGCTCTGCACTGCCTTGTGTTACTTTGGGGCCAAGTTGTCTCAGCCTAGAGGGATTTCCTACTGCTGGGTTGTGTCCACATGAGGTATTCTCATGCCCAGCTTGGATCTGAAACCCAGGGCAGCAAACAAATCAGAGCAGAGCCTGTGTCCTGAAGGAGCTGGGAAAACAAGTATTTTTAGGATGGAGTCCAAACCATACTGTCATTTTAATCTTGTTTTGAAACGTGTTCCATGTAATATTTTAAATTTAAACCAATCTGGAAAGGCATCATGCAACTATAAAACTAACCGTGGAGGCAGAGGAGCAGGACTAACAAGGCAGATGCTTTATGAGTTTGGCCAGCTTCCTGCTTGCAGATAAAAACCACCAGATGCCTCAGTGAAGAGAATTCCTTCCTGGGAATGCTGATTTCAGAGTTGCAGACCATAATATTAATTACACAGGAAGATCAGAAATGAAAGGCAAGTGGAAAACCCATAGCACTGCTTCTCCAAATCCCAGACATCCCTGCTTGCCATGGCCACTCTGCTAAGAGCAGGTCACAGTATGTAGTTTGATAAATGTGTCCTTGCTACCATAAACTCCCACTTTGGAGCTATGGACACAGAATTTCCACCCTTGATAAAGAGCCCACTTCGGGAAGTATATGGAAATTTAAAAAAAAAGGAGTGGCAGAAGTTACCACTGAACAACAAATGCAGTTGCCTCTGCATGATTTACCCTTGTAGTTTAATAAAATCTGGGGTTTGAACAATTGGGTGTTCATAGGACAAGAGGACACAGCCTCACGTTGCACCAGGGGAGGTTTAGGTTTATTAGGAGATTTTAGGCTTATTAGGAAACATTTCCTCACAGAAAGTGAGGTCAGGCTGCCCAGGGCACTGCTGGGGTCACCGCTCCTGGACGGATTTAAAAAACAAGTGGGTTTTGTGCTTAGGGACGTGGGTTAGTGCTGCACCTAGCAGTGTTAATGCTTGGACTTGAAGATCTTAGAGGTCTTTTCCAACCTAAACCATTCTATGGCCATGAGTGTACCAGGCAAGGAAATTGCCAAGGAAATTCATTTATGTGAGGGAACTTGCCCTCAGTAGCAGAAAAACCCCATGGGGAGAGCAGCATGTGCCACAGGCAAGCAATGAAGATCACACTTTGCTTACAGGTGCTTAAGGATATTGTTTTGTAGCTGCTATCTACAGTTTGGGGTTGAATCTCATAGCCAATGACAAAACCAACAATGTAAAAAGGAAACAGAATCTGTCTCATTGCAAAGAAAAACCCAGGACAGACAGAATGAAGGATAGATATACAGAAGGGTAAAAACAACAAAGAATTTTGATAACTTTGGAATAACAAGTAACCTGCCCTGCTTGGCTGCAAGGAATAAAACCATTAGAATATAAATACCAAGAGAAAAAGACTGCAAAATGGCATTTAAGAGTTATGGCAGAGCCTGTGTGGACTCTCATCCACTGCACTTGATGAGCACTTAAGAAGTCACATTTTTCATTGATGGGACAGCTGTAAGGAAGCCTCTGCATGGAAAAAGAGACTGCTTGGGGGGGGTCTCAGAAATAGTATTGAATGTAGAATCAGAAAACTATATTTATTTTTTTTAAAAAAAGAGAAAGAAAAGAGAAAAGTCATTGCAGCAGTGTACCCTTCCTAATGCCAGCCTGTCCAATTGGTAAATTGGTAGCAGCTGTGGCCCTTTAGGCTGTTTTGCATAAAATAAAATAAAAAAAAGCAGCATAAAAATACCCCCACCAGTAGTGGAAAAGCAGCATAGAAGCATTTTTCCAACAACACATCCTAGAACCATCCATACTTATTTTTCTTATTCTAACTACAAAATATTTACAACACATTTCTGGAAAATACATCTCAAAGATTGCTTTAAAACCTTAACTTTAAATGTAAGAGCCCTGTAAATACCCCAAAAGGAAGTTTCTCACATGTTTTTTTCTCTTCCAAACACAGACAAGTCCTGCACTTACAAAGGATGAGTGTTTTTGTTAAAGTGTGATTTATTGATTAGCCACTTTATTCAAGAGCATCATCATAAACTCATCTAGTTATTAATTTCAGCTTTATCTGAACACTCTCCCCTAGACACTAGTTCTTCCTCAGGCATATCTGTCATTCTTGTCAAGGGTGCTTCCAATTAAGTGGCAAGAGAACCTGGGAAGTATTGACTGTGGAAAAGTGACATTGGCATGGATTTGTGAATTGCAGTAGAGATCTAGAAAATAATGAACAGCAAAACAGAGGTAAATTGGTGTTCCTTGCACCAGGCTGTATCAGCATAGACACAACTCTACAAAACATTAGCTGCAACAATGAGAGAAAACATTGAAAAGAAACATGGTGTTAACAGAATGCAAAATTAGGCCGAAAGACTCCTACACACACCCTGACAGCGAGGGCAGTGTTGCTATTAGGCAGTGTCAACTAAGTAGAGAAACAGCACCAGGATTTATCTGTTCTGGGAGCAGACAATATATTTTGTTTTATCTGTTTTATACAGTTGCAACAAACAGAATGAACAGCTCATTAAACATGGTATTATAAAACACATGCAGGCCCACACCGATTTGTTCAAATACATTCCCAGCTGAAGCACAGGCACTGATCGTGCAGCCAGGTCAATATTAATACACTCAGTACTATTTACCACAGTCCTTCAGACTGAAGTCAATTATAAGGGCTGACCATAAGCCAAAGTTCAGTGCTTATCTCAGCATTCCAGCTCCTGTTGACATCAGGCTAAGCCACACAAGAATAAAAGGCTGTGTGGAGCTTCTGTGCGCACTGGCATGAATATCATCACCTCAGTGAGCCAGGATGGGCTGGGAACAGCTTCCTGCTTTCTTCCTTCCCAGACAAGGGTCCCAAGAAACCCAGCAGTGGCAGAGATCCATCACAACCCAGAAAAGCATCAGCAGAAAGGCTAGGAATGCAGTGGCAACAGCATTTAACTTGCTTTACACACTTGTTCCTAATCCGGCTCATGTTCCTGCAGCTAATTCATGTTTGAAAATGCCATCCAGACTCATGGCAAGAGCTTCAAAATATCAGAGCAGAGATCAGCCCTGCTCCTCCTGCCTTGGCTCTGCTCCATCACATTCCTTGGAAGCTGCAGAGAACATCTCAGTGCAAGGCAACATCTGGCTTTTAATACTCATTTTCATCTTAAAACATCAATCCAAATTACCACTACTTCATGAATATTTACTATCAAGGAAGTCAGTAAGTTCAATGAATATTTGGCAGGCCTCAGTCAGATATTATGACTGTTAGACTTCATGTATTAAATCATCCAAATACTTAAATACAGCTAAAATCACTTGCAAGAGTAATCAAAGACTGGCTCAGGACTATTCCCTGATTGCTATTGAAGCATTTGCAGGTTAACTGAACATCACAAGCTATGGGAGATAAAACAAGCTTTTTGAGTCTTTAGAATCGGATCTTTTCAGACTTCCAGATTTATGTTTAACTGCAAAGAGTATTATTTTAATGAAATTATTTAAATGATACATACTCTTAAAAGTACACCTTTTGAGATAAGCTTTGAGAAGATAAAACAAGAAGACTTTTTGGTGATGGCAACAGTAGGAAAACCAAGAAAACACATTTTATATTCCTGTGGTCTTACTCTTAACTGTGAACAATCTAATCCTGAGTATTGGGATAGCTGGAAAGGAGGGAGCAACCAACCTCTCTGCAGAGCTACTGTTGCAAATGCACACAAGATTTATTGTGAGAACTGTGATAAAATCCATAAAAGCAAAAGCAAGGAACAAAACCCAAGAAAAGAACGGTAGATATTTACTACTCAGGGGAACTCTTTAGCCAGGAAATGCTCTTCTATATGCATCTGTGTAGTTGGGATAGAAAGATCTATTGAATTTTTCAATTTTCAAGATCACACTAGGGAGATCTATATATATACATATCTGTATGCTTTTTGGCATACAGATAATTCATATTTGCATAAAATAGACCTAGGATGTCACAGCCATGAGGCTTAAATTACAGCAGCATAGGAAGGTGCCTCTTTAAAGCACTTGATGGATGAAAACATGTAAGACAGTTGACAGCTGGATAACAATCTTTTTCTTGTGCAGCATCATTGTATCATCACCAGCTGCTTTGTGAAGTAGCTTTTAGAACCAGCTATGCATTGCAAATGCTATCACAGTTCTTGGGCTGTTAACCCTCTGGTTTACTTACTCATCTGAGCATCATCAGTGAATGCTAAAACATTACTTTGAGGATTTAATAAATAAACCTACGATTGTGAACAATTCCCACACTGATCCCAGAAACAGTAAAAAAGAAAGCAAATAACAGCTTTTGTAACTCTCATTTTACATGAGCCTGTTAAAATAGGCAAGTACAGTAATACTATTCTATTTAATTTTTTCCCTATTTTGCTATAGCCAGGATTTTTCTTTCCCCTGAACCTGGAAAAAGCAACATGGGAACACAGGACCAGGACCAGGGGGTACCTCCAAGGCCCTGGCATCCAGGTCTCAGCAGCCAGCTTGTGTTACTGCTTCTATAAATTAAACTTACATTAAAATTCCTGTTGGAGAGCCTAATTCCAGAACCTCGTTCCCCAAAACCTATTTCTTCTTCCAAAAACCCCAAATTCCCTTTAAGTGACTGACAGTCTGCTGTGAGCTCCAGGGAAGATTTCTGAGAGGGAGGGCAGCATTCTCCTCACTGCTCCAGCCCTTTTCTTCAAGTCAGTGCTGGTGTTGACTTTGAGCCACCAAAGCTCTGCTTGTTCAGCAGCAGCTCCCAAGTGCTCAAGCACAGGGGTGCAGCTGGAAAAATGCCTTTGCTGCCGTGTTCTTCCCTAACACTGTGCTTTGCTTCTTTGAAGTTATATTTTCAGTAAAGGAAACGGAGTGAAAACCTAAAATTAAATCACATTCCAGTTTCTTCATTCACTCCCTTAAACTCACAAACATTCATACAGACTAAATATAATAAAGTTTGGTAAACTTCCTTTTTAATAACTGATCAGCATTCCTTGTTATGGTTAAAAATGTGCATCCACCTTGGAAATATGCATTAATTTGTTGCAGTTTTCAGCAATGCTATCATTTCCAAATGACAGGGAAAGGAACAAAGTACCAACCAAACAAAGTAATTTTTTTTTTTTTGCATGAAAATTACTTTTGTTCTCCTGTTGGCACCTGCCATAATTCAGAAACATTGCAGTTCTAGAGCACACAATACCTAAACACCCATGAGAAGCTGCAGAGCTAAGAATTTTGTATTTAGTTTGAAAGTTTGTCAGATTACAGGATCACATTTCCTACTGTGCTTCCACAAAATTTTAAATCAGGTTCAGTAGGATATTTCTTTAAAAGCAACACTCAATCACTGCTTCCTAAAGGGAGCAGACCCCAGGCCAGCACTCTGTCTTGTACTACAGCAGCTCCCTGCAAAGATCAACTTTCAGACTAAACCAAGGTTTATTAGAATACAAATCAGGATCATTCACGTTTTAAGTAGAGGAAACTCAAGACTGTCTAAATCAGATATAAAAGTGCTCCTAACCAACTTCAGCCTGCCCACCTCACCCATGCAAGCAGGTCAGTGCCTCCAGGCTTTGTGCCATTCTGAGTATCCAGGGGAGTACTGAGCCCAAGCCTACCCTGAACCACCTAAAGCATCATCATGGAGCTGTCAGCAACCAGAACAAAACCCCAAAGCCCTCCCCAGGACACCTGCCTTGCCAGAATTAATCACAGGTGTTTTGACAGCTAAAGGACATTTTCTGATTCTTTTGTGTGTGTGTTTTGTGGGGTTTTTTTCTGTTTGTTTGGTTTTTTTCCTGCTGTTCATTTCGTGGGGTTTCTTTTCCCCTTTTAAAACTTCTGGTTCAAAATATTAAAAAGCATTTTGCAGTATAATGCTTTCTGCAATATATTTATGTTGATTCTGGTTTTTTTCCCTGTGTGTGACTGGTGTTTTGTAGATTGTTTCTGGCAAGATGAGCTTAATGGAAATCCTTAAAAGCTGTGTGTAGCATATTCAAGGAAATATTGCAAGTTGCCTTGGGAATTGTTGTTGAAGCACACCTGGGCAGTACCTGTGCCGTGTGTAGAGGACAGAGGATGTAGCTGTGCTTCTCAGGCTGCTCATGCTGAGGCTTCAGAAGGCTTGTCAAGCAGAAGGATAGGGCAGAGTGGTTATTTTGAAACAGAAAATTGCTCTTTCAAGGGAAAAAGAATATTGAATATTCTTTTAATGTTCATTTTATGTTTGTATTATAATATTTATATTATATTAATTATATTATAATATTTATATTTTAATATTAATATTTGAATATTCAATAAACTGTTGAATATTGGACACTTTACTCCTCCCTTTCCCTAGTACTGGGGCACAGGACTATCCACTGGTACTCTGAGCTGGTTAAAAAACCCAACTAATCTGAAGAAGGGCTGGTGCTTTAAGGGAAACTTACAAAAAAATTAGAGATATAAATTTGTAATAAAAATTGCACTGTTTAACTTTGCAAATTTCATGGCACGATGTTTGTGCATGGCACAACAACCTCCATGTTGACAATGATTACTCCAAAACTGAAATTTTAGATGTTTCTACAGTTCCTTAAGGCTGATAAGAAAAATTTAAATCTAAAGGCAAATCCTGTAATTTATGTTTGTTAGTGGAAGAGGGCCCTGGGGCAGGAAAATCTATTTGGGGGCTGGCATGTGAGTCAGAGGCATTTTCCAAGCTGCAGCAGCTGCAGCTGGCAGGGAATCAAGCCCTGATGTGCTTTAAGGAACCTGTGTAGCAGCTTGGCTGGAGACTGCTCACAAGGCTGTAGGGAAGAAAATGATAGCTGGAATTTGGTTTAGAAAGTGACATTCTGCTTTATGGTGCAATTGAACAAAGCATTTAAAGACATATTTTACTCCCAACACTCAGTGTTTTAATTAAGCATGTGCTTAAGCATTCTGTTGTCTAATTTGGGATGCCTGACTCTATCCCTCTGAAAACAGTGGTGTGATGTGAAGGATTTGTTATAGGTTTGGTGGCTGGCTCTTACTGTGGTAGAGAGAGGTTTGGTGGAGTCAAGAGGAGGACGAGAAGCTGCAATAAAAGCATATAAGTGAATAATTGCATTAACCTTTCTGTACCTCCTGGGAAATCATCAGAAAGGTTTTTCCCACTGAGTTTATGGCATGTTTAGAGTCTTTAATACTGACTTCCCTTTCCTTCCTTATTGAAGCAAGGCAGGATATTCAGTTCTGGGCTTTTTCACAGTGTGTCCTTCCAGTTTTGCCAAGGCAGTAAAGCTCAAATGGCACACGGAGCACACAAAGCCTGAGCCCACTCTGTCCCCGACTGACGCAGGGAACCTGTGGGTCACTGTTTTCCTGATGTACTATTAGAGCCAGCAGGCTGGGAACAGATGGCTGTGCCATGGTAAATGTACCAGAATAAGATGTAAACAACTTCCATCCAAGCTAAGTTTTGCTTCTGTACAAAAGGAAAAACTGGAACATTGCAAAATCAGTTTGCGGAGTTTTCAAGAAGTTTCTCGTTGTGATTGTACCTAGGTCATCACCCTGAGGCATCCTGGGGTAATCCACCCAGTCCTGTTTCTGGGCAGGGGAGTAATTCTTTCTCCTAAATTAAAAATAATTCAAAGCCAAGAGAGCAGTTGGTTTTGCTTTTCTCACATTGCCTTTATGATGAATTCAACCAGATTTATGGTTTTAGTAACAAAACTGTCAAACTATTACCAAGAGAGGTACAAGGTGTAGAAACATGATTCTAACTTATTCTCTTTGCCCAAATTCACTATGGAAATACTTGTCTAACTTGTAATGGAGTATGAAATACATTACAGCAACATTTATGCTAAATACTATTCTCTGACTGATCAAACAGGAGCTGTATCAGGAGAGAAAATGTATGAAATACCCCAGCACGCAGGAATGTCATCAATCATGAACGTAACTGTTTGCATTTTGAAAAGCTTTCAACTTGGTCAACTCCTGATTGGTATTTCTTTAATTGCTTTAATTGGGCTCTTTCCTCTGGTGTATATTGGTGTTTTTCCTAGCTGCCAAGCAAAGTACAACTTGTCATCTCCCTGGGAACAAATGTTTATCTTGTCCTGCCCCAGAGCACTTTGGTTTGTCTAGTTATCATTTTCCTTTCACTTGATGATTAGTCTCCATGTACTTGATCATTTTCTGATTTTTATTTCCACATGAGGCATGGTGGATGGTAACAAGCCAGTATTGTAGGTCTTCATAAAAATATGGCCAAAAATCCACTTCAATTGAACCGCAGGTTCAAAATGCCCTCTGGACTAACACCATTTTTTTTTTAAATTTTTTTAGTAGAGCCATGTCTTGAATATAAGGGGACCCTTGCTAGGTAGTTTCTACAGCTTAGAAATTTTCAAATGAAATATTAAACACTAGTGGCTTTAATATGCAATCAGTGTGGTTTCAGCAATAGAAAACCGTATTCTCTCCACTGTAAGGAAGATACATTAATATCTACAGAACCTCTGCTATAGCAGAATGGTCACCACAGACTTTGAAAAGAAATACTTGGGAAACAGCAATAAAACCTACTGCCCCCATGTGCTCTGTGTCCTGATCCTGGCAGCTTCTTAAACCCCTTAATCCCAGGAGGAGCTGGAAGGGGCCCCTGGAGAGCATCCAGCCCACCCCCAGTGCTAAAGCAGCTAACCCTAACCCTGACACCTGCCACCGGTGCCCAGGGTCACTTCAGAGTATCTCCAGGGAAGCAAACTCCACAATCCTTCTGCTCAGTCTCTTCTAGTGCTCTGTCACAACATAAAGAGGTTTTTCCTCATATTCAGATGGAATTTATTGTATGTCAGCTCCCAGGTTCACTTGCTCTGCAGATGCCACTGAAGTGCAAGGGACCCTGCAAATCTGGGAAAATGCAAATTTGAAGGTTTGAAAGGGAATGAGATGCCTCTGAGCCAAAGATGTTGGCCATCCTTCTTTCTCTGCTGTTTATAAAGATTTGAAATCAGAAGGTAATGTAATTTTTCCCTTGCTTAGGGTCTTGATTTAATATTCATTTACAGAAGTCATTTTTCTTTTCACAATGGGATGGGAAGAGTATTAATGGCCTTTTCTACTCTGACCTATTATATTTTGCTGAAGTCTGCCAGAGGCTTCCAATCCCTAGAAACTCTTTTCTGGGACATCTCCCAGTCTGTAAGCATGTGGAGACACTAATTAATGTAAAAGCTTTACTTTCAAAAGCAAGGCTACTAAAAATCTGTGCTGATACACTTTTTAATTATTTTTCTTTTAGATCTTTCAACTATATGAAGTTATAGAGCTTCTATTTTATTAGACATTGAGCTATTTGACTGCATGTCAAGCAGAAGTAGAAGAAAAAGATAATTTTTTTTAAAATATCTTTTACTAAGTAGGGTTAATTCCTTAGTTGTGATATATGAAAATGTTGGGTGCTACCAATGTTGCCGACTTCTTGGGAGTGCAGAGCCTGAAGAAGAGTTAAAAATTCACAGTTTTCAAGATGTGAGGAGCTGTTTCACTGTTGCAGCCAGACTTGAAGATCTGTGCCCTGAGATCAAGTCTCACCCTCGTCCACCCCGCTTCAACCTCACCCACTGCTCTTGGTCATGTCTCTAATCCTCACTAATCCATTGCCAGAGGCAGTTCCTGCCCACCCTGAATCACCAAAGGTTCCTGAGACCAGGACCAAATTCCATCTGCAGTTACCAGCAAAACCAGGCAGCTGGGGACTCTAATCCTTCCACTCATCCCTTACATCTACAGCAAAATTTTCATCACCCAGGCACTTGATTTGCTGTCACCTCTTTGCAGGAAGGAGAAGTTTTAAGTAGTCATTTCTTTTTCTACCCTCTCAAAATCAAAATTTCTTTGTCAGAAATTCTCCTCCACAGACCTTATTTTTTTTTAGTACTTGCATATGTGTGTGTGACTTTGAGACCAGTGTTCACAGTTTTCCTCAATTTCATCAACTCTGCTTGATCAGCTGTGTTAGATTTGAAGCAGTCAGCTGTTACCCAACACTGGGATTTTCTCGTTTTCTAGAAGCTGTTAAAACATTATTTTAGCATAAATATTTATTTTGTTTATTGGTGACTTAAAAAATAAAAGGATGCTTGCTGAATATGTCTACTATTTTTATCTCCCTCTCTCTTCTGGCGCATATCCAGCCGAGCCTTTCACACAGCACAGCCCTGGGAATCAGTCCCTGTGATGAATCACTCTGCTTTAGTCCTTCTATACCATTAAATCAGGCTGATGATCCAGATTTCCTGATATGTGATTCTGTGCTTCAGATGAAAATTGGTGGAGTCAGTGAAGTTTTCCTCGTCCTACAACAAGGTGATGTGTCCTGGAGTAGAAGCCTGACGATGTGCTCCTCCCTAGAATCACAGAATCATAGAGTGGTTTAGGTTAGAAGAAACCTTCAAAAATCATCCAGATCCACCCCCCTGCCATGGGCAGGGACACCTTCCACTGTCCCAGGTTGATCCAAGCCCTGTCCAACCTGGCCTTGGACATTTCCAGGGTGGGGCAGCCACAGCTCCTCTGGACACCCTCTGCCAGGGCCTCAGCACCCTCTCAGGGAATAAGTTTTTCTTAATATCTGATCTAAATCTATACTCTTTCAATTGAAAACCTTGTCCAATCACTGTCCTCATGAAAAATATAATTTTTTTAAATGAAATATAGTAGAAAAATATTTTCAAACTATAAACAAAAGTATAAAGAATGAAACTGAGCAGTTAGTACTTACAGTAACACCAAATGCAGATGTGGAGATTAGATTGCTCAGGCTTGTGTCTATGAGTAGAGATTTGGAGGGTTTCTGATTTTTATCTTAGAACCTGTGTGAGTGTTCACAATACCTCGAGTTGCTGCTCTGGCAGTGCTCAGAGACACTTTGGTGTCTGGGTTTATTCTTCTTGTGACTCAAATTGCAGGAGAATAAACAGCCTTGTTTGGGTTTAGTGATACTGGTACCCAGACAAATGGAATTACTGCTGAGAAAAAAGAAAACTCCTGCATGAAGGAGAGAATAAAATATGTACTTTTAAATAAAGCAGAGGATCTTGAAGTTCACATGAAAATAATCACTGAGCAGCAGTAGGCCAGGCAGCCTATTGTGCAGAAATAAGAAATCAGTTGATTTCCAATTTTAGGTCTTCCAAAAAACAGCCTATACAGGAGTTTAAAAGAGGAATATGCATTTTCTCCAGGTAAATTACTTTTCCTGCTGCTTATAGTTCTCATACTTTCAAAGCAGAATATTTACTCAAACACCATGTGCATGTTTGTGTGTAAGAACTCTACTGTTTTGCTTGTAGATTTGAAGGCACAGTGTGAAGAGTGGTTGGGAGATCTCCAGTATTGAACCGGAATCACTGTATGACATAAAATATTCATATTGTTCTAACAATTTTCTCAGGTTTCCCAAATGATAACTTAAAATGACAGGTTTACACCTCCGAAAATCACAGGTGAGCATCATTTCTAGTGAGCTTGCAGGCACTTCCCTGCTCCTGGAAAGGTCACAGGCGATATGCCAGGAGCCAGCAAGGTTTCCTCGTGGGACCTGCTGAGGAGGAGAGAGCAATTAGCGACAAAAAACACTTCCTGAAAAGCCCATCAGTCTGTGGCAGGAGCTGCTACTCAAAAGCAGCAGAGTGCTGGAGCCTCCCTGGGGTCTCTTTTGGCTTCTCAGGCTGTGCAAGGGCATCTTCAGCTGGAAGTGCTCAAGGCTGGGCTGGATGGAACTTGGAGCAACCTGCTCTGGTGGAAAGTGTCCCTGCCAAAGGCAAGGGGCTGGAACCAGATGATCTCCAAAGTCCCTTCCTACCCAAACCATTCTGTGAATCTATGTTGCAGGGAAATATTGTGTCTATTCTTTCCTGTTTGCATTAGCATAAATAAAATTAGAGCTGAAAATAGCTGGGATTTATTTTATATTCATTCTAAATTAGTCTCTGAGCTGGTCAGTTTTATTATTTCTTTTATGATTTATCTTTAAATGCCATTGAGCAAAGCACATCACTGCTGGAAGTTCTGAGGGGATTGTTTTCAAGAATTAAGAAAGAGGGGCAGGTGAAGGAATTAGCAATTAAAAGACGACTCCTGAAGAGGAATGTACTAATTAAAAATCTGAGGAATTATTTCAGCTGAAGTGGTTTTCTTTCCAGAGACACAAATATTCTCTTGAGAGAATTGATGATGAGTTGTTAAAAAGAAATACAGCTCATCTTGTTTTGTGATGTTTTTATTTGTAATATGGTCCCTTTCCAAGCAATTTTCAGAAGATTTTACATTTTATAGGACAATGATATAAATTGAAATGGGCAGAATTATAAGAAATGGTAAAAAAGTCTAGAAGGGAATTACTTTATGATTTTGATATACACATGAAATACAAACAGCGAATACTCCACATTTCTGAGCAGGCTGTGCTCTTGCAAAGAACATGCCATCATCTTTATCCACATACCCCTTTCTCACAGACAGGAATTTGTTCTTACAAATAAACTAAAACAGCATCAAATCAATGGGGTTTTAAGCTTTTTGCCCTTTAAACAACTAAATTTAATTGTTTCACTTTATATACATGATGAAATGTATGGCAAAAAAGAAAAAGGGGAGGAAAGGAGTGATCCAAAGTGGGCAGAAACATCAGGAGCAGGTTCTGTTCATATCCAGCTCACAAGCACTCGAGCCTCATGTGCTGAAACAGCTCATTCAGGTGCTGGGGAATGACTTGAGGAGTGAGCATTTTATGGGTCTCTGTGGATGCCATTTTATTCCTCTTCCATTCCGACTCTGGACCCCCAGGAAGCACTCTGGGGTGGCATGGGCCTACTTCACACTACCCTAAAGTTGACAAATTTCTGTATCCAACTAAGAAAACTTGACCTGTAATTGTCTATATCAGAGCATCTTCCAAAAATCAGATTAACAGCGTTGTGCATTGCAGGAGAGAAGGTCCTTACCTAGGGAAGGAAAAGTCTTCACAAGAAACTGGGGCTGAATGTGAGAAATTTTTCAGGAAGAACATCCTTTATTGCACAAAGAACCAAACAACTTGGTCTGGAGGAGTGTTAGCAGAAGGAGGGAAAATATTTTCCTTTGCTCCTATCATATTTCACCTACTGGTAGGGTCTGTCACTGCATTGTGGCCTCCTTGATCCTCTGCCTTTGTTGTTTCCTGGTAAAGGGTTAAAATAAATCTGATGTAGAAAGACTTGATGCTGAAAAATTAATTAAAGCTTTGTCTTATCTGTGCCTGCTCAATCTCAGTGAGGTTTAACAAACTTTTTATTTAATACTGAACCACTGTAGATGAAATAAAATTCTTTTTCCTTTCACACTGATAGACAGGATAGCATGAAAAATGTATCTGTGATGACACACAGTTTTGTGGAAGCCTGAGACCAGCTGATTGACAGGACTGGGCACTGGAAACAGAAATTACATCCTGCAAATGAGGTTTTTGCCTGGCTCCACATATCACTGAGGCGGGTATTCATTGAATTCAATAAAATAATCCTAGAGTTTGGGCATGGGGACCAAGAGGAAATGGAACAGAAAAACCTGTGAGCAGTGTAAGCAGAACAACAAATAACTTTGAAAACAGATGGGCAAAATCCACTGCAGCTCTTTCCAGCTGAGCTCTGCAGATCCCCTTAGAGTGAGGATCAATACACAGGGAACATATTCCACCTGGACCAGAGTGGATAAAACCAGACTAAACCAGTTCAAACCAGATCCAACTGCATCCAACCAGACAAAGACAGTTCAAACCAGTACAAATCAGATCTAAAAGGATCAAACTGCACTGGGCACTGAAATTACCTCAACATGAAAACAGCGAGGGTTGCTGATACCCAGATGGAAATTGCAGCCAAAAGAGAAATGCTAAAATAGGTTAGTGGCAAGGCACTTAGCTCCCTACTCCCCAAAGAAATCCCATTCTCCAGGTATTTTTTATTTATGATCCAGATGTTAAACTGAGTAAACATGCTTCCAGGTTCTTTCCAGGTATTCATGCATTTTAAATAAAAAGATGGCCTTTCAGCAGCTGCAATCCGAGTGTCCTGGCACTGCTGACTGACCCTGTGCTGGCTCTGCTGGCCCAGGCTGCCGGGGGCTCAGAGCCTCTCACAGAGCTCTGGGGGTCTCTTGGTCACAGCAAGAACCACAAATAGCCACAATTACAATATTTCTCCATTGTATCTTCAGTGAGGAAGAGGAGGGTTTGGGAAAAAAACACAGTAAAGCAGGATTTCAAATATACTCATTTTTTTATGACTAAGTGGGGTAACAGGGGAAAAAAATCTGCTATTTTCCTATGAGATAACAATAGAGAAGGGACTTTAAAATTCTCTGTGACTGGGAATAGGAACTGAAGGTCTCATGCTGGTTCTGAGTCTCTGCTTGACACTGGGCATTCACAGGGGATTCTAGTGTTTCACAGAAAAGTTATTATTTCGGGAGAAAAAAAGAGAAAATTGTTTAAAATGAGGTTATTGCATAACCCTATTTTCAGATTAATTGACACCTCTTTTAGAGGGTGAAAATACTACTGGTTAATAAAGATCAGTGATGAACAATATTAGCCATGGATGGTTGTTCATGGACATGGACATACAGAACAACTTCTCATTTTTAAAATAAAAATATACCAATGTTATTTCTTCTACTTCTGAAAAGCTACAGAAAAGCTTCTCCTCTCCTCTCCTCTCCTCTCCTCTCCTCTCCTCTCCTCTCCTCTCCTCTCCTCTCCTCTCCTCTCCTCTCCTCTCCTCTCCTCTCCTCTCCTCTCCTCTCCTCTCCTCTCCTCTCCTCTCCTCTCCTCTCCTCTCCTCTCCTCTCCTCTCCTCTCCTCTCCTCTCCTCTCCTCTCCTCTCCTCTCCTCTCCTCTCCTCTCCTCTCCTCTCCTCTCCTCTCCTCGAGTCTCCTCGAGTCTCCTCTCCTCTCCTCTCCTCGAGTCTCCTCTCCTCTCCTCGAGTCTCCTCTCCTCTCCTCGAGTCTCCTCGAGTCTCCTCTCCTCTTTTTAGAAGCTGTTAATGAATGGCTAAAACACAGCCATGACAACTGTTTGTCACTAGAGATGAACTACTGCACACTCTTAGGGTTATTTTGAATCCTGAAAAATGCTTACATTTTCTTTGTCAGGAATGGCTAAATCGATAGGAAAGGTTGCTGCTGGTAAGCTGCAGATATCTGTTCTCTAGCTGCAGTTACTGGAGTTGCTGTATGGTCTGGCTGAGACAGAGTAGCTCAGCCTGGCACTTTTTGGCAGGTGCTGTGAGATGCTGATACTGGCAGTGGGGAAATGCCAGCAGGTGCTCACTTTGGCAGATCTTTAATCTGAGAACTGTGATTTAATGTTTGAGTGGCAGATTTAAGTATGAGACTCAGGCTGTGGCTCTACTGATGCTGACTCTGTGTGCTCATTAATTCAGTCAGGATAAAGTATAAATTACAATTTTGCCAGTGAGGTACTGCTGTGATCATCTTTGTCATTTACCTGCATTAGAGAATCAAAGAGAGGCTCTTTGTGCTCATGAATTAAGTTTATGTGACTCTGGCTCACTTTTCACTGCCTTCCATTCATGCTATTCCTCTTTTGTGCTGTTCTCCTTGACCACCTACTTTCCAGTCTTTCTGGAGATTTTGGGCTGTTTTCCCTTTATGTTCTCCCCTTTCTTCCCTGCACAGTCCTTATCCATTGCATGGTGCTGACTGTACTTCATTAATAATTATTCCACACAATGTCCTCCTTTCCAGCCTCTTCCCACATAGAAAATGCCTATTAATCAGTCTGTCTGTCATACTCATTATTCATAAACAGGCACATGCCACAGCATTGAAAACAGACTATCTGTCTTACTTAAGAGCATCCTAGATCTTAAATAAAAGAGACATAATGCTGCAAAACACTCAGGGCTTTGACAAACAAGGGAAAGAGTGGAAAAATGGATCATCACATGAACTGGGGATTTTCCATTCTGAAGCCTCACCCCAAGGCTGGCAGTGAAAAACAAACAATGGTCAGAAGGGAGAAGAAAATTAATCCTATTTCTTTCTTTCGAAATCATCTCATGTTCCAATATTCAAACCCATTCCATTTTGGAATTTACTTGCCATGCTGTCAGCTGTCTCAGAGCACAGTTAAGACAGAAACTCTCACATTATTGTGCAGAATGTGATAAAGTGGGAGTGGAAAGCAGAGAAAAACACAAACAGAGGATGCAGCTATTGTACCCATAGAAAATTAAAAGGAAATGAAGGCTGCGTAGAGGCTTTGTACCAATAGCTTATTTTCTCCGTCTTTCATTTGTTTCTCAATCTCATCTTACCTCATCTGTGTTCATGAAAATAAGTGTAGAACTTACACAGAAAAAATGTATATGCTCATTATATAAAAGATATGCTGAAGAACTATTAATGCTTGAGTTCTACAGGAGAAACTGGGAAAGAGTTATTTACTCACAAATGGGCTTCCACTATCAGTAAAGGATAATTTCTTAAGGAGAACTTCAAATTAAAGGCTTTCAATATCAGTTTGTGGAATGTGAATGTGGTTAATTTCATCTTTTCAAAGAGGCTACCCTGAGTTTTGCACTGTTTCTCATGAAGGAAAAAACTCCTAGATTTTAGGGCAAGCTCTCCTGCCTTCAGATTTTAAGTAGACATGTTTGAACCATAAAACAAATTCTTAATAAATGATCCTAAAATGCAAATCTGAATCATCTGCCTCTGGAAGGTGAGGAGTGATAGACAGCATTGGAGAATCAAGCCTGGATGAGCTTTAATCTTCCAAGATCTGCAGGTGGTCTCAAGTATTTGTCCATCCCTGCTCCTTGTTGTGTGGTTCTCCCTACAGCCACTGAGCGAGGGGCTGCTGTGCTGTGTAACAAACACCCTGTGTGTGTAATAAACACCCTGGATGTGCAATAAACACCCTGTGTGTGCAATAAACACCCTATGTGTGTAATAAACACCCTGGATGTGCAATAAACACCCTGTGTGTGTAATAAACACCCTGGATGTGTGCAATAAACACCCTGGATGTGCAATAAACACCCTGTGTGTGCAGTAAACATCCTGTGTGTGTAATAAACACCCTGAATGTGTGTAATAAACACCCTGGATGTGTGTAATAAACACCCTGGATGTGCAATAAACACCCTGTGTGTGCAATAAACACCCTGTGTGTGTAATAAACACCCTGGATGTGCAATAAACACCCTGTGTGTGTAATAAACACCCTGGATGTGGAATAAACACCCTGGATGTGTGTAATAAACACCCTGAATGTATAATAAACACCCTGGATGTGTAGTAAACATCCTGTGTGTGTAATAAACACCCTGTGTGTGTAATAAACACCCTGGATGTGCAATAAACACCCTGAATGTGTGCAATAAACACCCTGAATGTATAATAAACACCCTGGATGTGTAGTAAACATCCTGTGTGTGTAATAAACACCCTGGATGTGCAATAAACACCCTGTGTGTGTAATAAACACCCTGTGTGTGTAATAAACACCCTGGATGTGCAATAAACACCCTGGATGTGCAATAAACACCCTGTGTGTGTAATAAACACCCTGGATGTGCAATAAACACCCTGTGTGTGTAATAAACACCCTGGATGTGCAATAAACACCCTGTGTGTGCAATAAACACCCTGTGTGTGTAATAAACACCCTGGATGTGCAATAAACACCCTGTGTGTGTAATAAACACCCTGGATGTGTGCAATAAACACCCTGGATGTGCAATAAACACCCTGTGTGTGTAATAAACACCCTGAATGTATAATAAACACCCTGGATGTGCAGTAAACGTCCTGTGTGTGTAATAAACACCCTGGATGTGCAATAAACACCCTGTGTGTGTAATAAACACCCTGGATGTGCAATAAACACCCTGGATGTGCAATAAACACCCTGTGTGTGTAATAAACACCCTGGATGTGGAATAAACACCCTGGATGTGCAATAAACACCCTGAATGTGTGTAATAAACACCCTGGATGTGTAATAAACACCCTGGATGTGCAATAAACACCCTGTGTGTGTGCAATAAACACCCTGTGTGTGTAATAAACACCCTGGATGCTCCAGGAGATTGTGCTCACTCAGGTAAGGAGTGATCCCACCTGCACATATTTGCCTTTGTTGGTTCTAGAGGCTCTGGGCTGTGTCTGAAGGATGGTAGGAGTATTGAAGGGCAATATGGATGGCTTCAAGGACAGAGTTGTTTGCTCTGATGTTGTTTATCACTAAATGTGAATGAAGACTGAGTTCCAGTAACTGAATTAACTTTCCTGGTTCAAATACATTTATTTTACTTAGAAGACACAGGATATGTATGGATTCTTATTTTGCTAAAGTGATGGATGAAAAAAGGAAAATTTTACAGTTAAGTGGATTAGTCTGAAGTTCTAATCTTTGCATATGTGCAGACATTAATTGAATAACTGAAACAAAATTATGTTTAACACAGTGAGTTGCATGATCTTTTTAGTGAGGAAAAAGAAGTGCTTGCTAATGATAGTGCTGAATAATCAATGCTTAAAATCGAAAAATCCTTGTTACTAAATTAATCTACTTTATTACCTGTCTCTAATTGCCCAGCTATTGTAAAATACTACATTAAGAATCCAGCTTGACTAAAGTAGTAACAAAGAAAGGAAAGATACTGATAGAAGATGCCAAAGGACTTAATATTATATGATTTTCAGCCTTGGGTTATAAACTGTGACTTCAGGTGAAGTGCCACACTTCATATATATTTAAAGAACTCTTACTTTTGCAGTGACCATGCCACTCATCATGTAAATTCATCTGGAAAAAAAAAAATCTTATTCATTTGAACTCCATGTGTCACTGCGCTGCTAGACAACCTGATAATTAGATTAATTTGTGCTGGTTGTTGTTTAATAATTATGCCTCACAAGTGCCTAAAGTGTTTTCAAATAAAGAAATATCCATTGCCATCCCTGAAGCAATTTGATAACTCAATGAGTTTTCAGAAATTATATTTGTAATGAGCCATTTCTTCTAAAACAATCAGGTGTTTTTATCTCAATTTCCTTGTTCTTGGTCAATTTTCATTGGGATTTTCTCCACCTTAATCCATGTAACAGTTGCTGTATTGCCTTCTTGTATAAAAATTTCTCCAGTGATTACAAGAAAATCTCTGTGTCTGATGTAACTTTCATCTATTTTGTGGTAACATATTTTTTTTAAAAAAAGCATTGAAAAATGAAAGTGAATTTTATTCACTTTCACCCTGAAAATACGGTATGTGGTCTTCTGGTATCTGAATCAACTATACTTTCTTTTAAAATCACACAATTATACAGGTTGTTTTCATGGGCAGAGTTAGGGTCCCTTTCCTCTTCGTTGTTCTCCACATTCTCCTGTTGAAATAAACTAAAACAACATCTCACTGTTACTTCCAGTAATCTCTCCTCTCCAAAAGAAACTTGTTGGAATACATCTTCCAAGTATTAATCTATGTTTCTAACCTTATTCTGCTACAATCCTGCATATACCTATGAGATTAAAGACTTTTTTCCTTGTAAAAAGAACATATATATATATATAGTTATATATAGTTCATATATATAGTTCATATAGTTAATATAGATAGTTCCTTCTGTATCTAAAAATCAAAAGCAAAAAATAAGTCTTCAGGACTAAATTCAATCAGTCTCTGTTTCAGAGTGGCTTTTGTCTACAACCATGGCTCTGTAGCAAGTAGCAGAACTGGCAACTGCACTCTCATTATTTATGCTGCTTCAATCAGTTTGCAAAGTAAAAAACTGTACTGGAAACACCTCTGATCTGCAGGGACAAGAAAAGGGAGACTCAATTAGATGGATTGAGAGAGGATTTTCCAGGGCTTTAAGCAGTCTGGTGGCAGCCAGACTCTAGTTTGACATGGTATTAAATATAACTTTAAATAAAATTGAGAAACATGTAATTCGTTTATCCAGTTTAGGACCTGATAACAGGAGGGAGTAAAGAAAGTATAGATTGGAAAGAAACTCTTTGTGAAACTGAGGAATTACCTTGATTTCATGCTGGAAGTACATTTTCTCAGTAACTCTTTCACACAGGTTACAAATCACTGAATACACTTTATGTATACATTTTATATTTGAAGAAAAGCAAGTAGGCTCAGGCAAAATGTCGAATTATTTCTTTGAAATATTTTCCAAGCTGGCTTTGGATCTGTACTGATCTCCTTACTGCTTTCCATGGAGTGCATTGATGGGGAATTGAGAGCAGCAGACCATGAGAGCTGCTGGAGCAGTGAGGAACCTTCTCCTTGTGCCATTCCAGAGCAAATCTGCTCAGCACAGAGAGCTGAAAATGAGTTGTGAGCTGAGAGAATTTGATTGAAGTGTCAGAGTACTCAGAGCCCTGTGGAGTTCCCACAGAAGAGACTTCTGCAGCAGAGGATTGTTTTGACAAAGGAGTCCTGCTGTGTGAAATTTGCAGCTACACCTTGTGATGAGTAACCACATACTCGGCTGAGAAAAATTCCTGTCACTACTTGGGTCATGAGACATTAGCAGGGAATATTGCTCCAAAGCCAAAGTGCTCATCCTAAATACAAGTGTGCTCTTAAAATCAATATATTTATGGGCAAGGACTGGCCTGTTTTGTGAGCTCTGAAGTCCATTTGGGGGAATGAGTGCCACATTTCTGAACTTAAAATAGGAAATTCAAATGCAGAGTGAAGTAGCACATACAGCAGAAGCCAGGGGCATTATATACAGCAGGAAGAAAAACAAACTGCTCCAAGGTCTCTTTGGGACCTGTGGTGCAGCTAATAAAACTAAAGATCTGGTAATTTACCGTGTCTGCTTTCTGAGAGGGTGAGGAACACAGCTGGTACCCTGGATTTGCTGCAGCGACCGTGAAGGATGCAATCAATTGGGAGTTTGATCTTCTAACTGAATCTGTGCTTGGCAGTGAATTTTAAAAATGCATTTTCTTAGTTTATTTTGAAATAAAAAATGGAAGCAATCTTGACACTGATCAAGCAAGAAATACTAACATGCATATGTATTTTCTTGCATGGTGGCTGGTTGAGATTTGGAACCAGGAAATAGTTTGTTATATCTGTGCTGAGAAGTTGGAATTACACTTAGCATTCATCTTCTCTTTGATTTACACAAAATGATACACTCAGTACTTCATGAAGAGCATGGTAAATGAATGCATTCAGTTTTTTATTTGTTTGTAGCTTTTCCCCCTCTGTTTATTGAGGCACCAGCTACAGCAGGCAGCTCTGCTTCCACCTAGAACATGCAGCAAGGTCTCTGTTTGAAGCTGTGCCCTTTCTGTTCTGAAAGAAGGCATCTTCTGTGAGGAGAGGAAGCCGTCTTGGGAGTCTGAAAAGCGGGGCACACATCACATTGCAGGCCAGGTGTTTTGGGGATTTGGGGAGGAGCTGAATGCTGCAGGCTCCTGCCAGCCCTTGACATGTCCCTGGCCAGGCAGCGGCGAGAGCAGTGAGCTGAAGCTGTTGGGAGCTCCTCTCCAGCAGTGTCCCTCTGACCTTTCTGATGGACCTGGGCTCTCAGGAGGTGCTGCTGAAGGAGAGCTCGGTGTGTCTGACCATGACATGAAGTGAGGTGGGAATGGAACACATTTCCATGTTTTCCTCTGGCTTGCAGAGAAAGAGCCAGGGCTCTAAACTGCTTACAAAAAAACTAGAAGGGTTTCACAATGACCAAAGATAGGCTGAACTTGTAGTTTTCTCTCAGCTCATCTCTCTCTGGTCAGGCCTTGGACATCATTCCAACTCCAGGAAAATCCATTACTTCCCTGGCTGCTCAAGCTGCAAGCTCTCACCATAATGAATTTCTCTTCACTTGACCTTAACTAGAAGTGCTCTGGAGGAATGAATTATTATTTTTGTATAGTTTTAACACTCAAGGAAAACCTAACAAGCTAATATCCAACTTGTTGAAGGAAAAGCTCTGTCACTGGAATGAAAATGTGAATTACTGATACAAGCCCCAAGTGCAGATTTTCAACTTTGCTCTTGCTAGTACATGGGTAGAAAAACTTTTTCTGTGCTATAGGTATCATGTCAGGAACTTGGAGTCCACCCTTTCCTGGGGTAAAATGGGAAAAATTCTTCTTCTCTTGCATATAGAAACATATCCTGTCCAGAATAGAGATCCCAGTACACAGTTCCCCATCTTCAAACCCTACCTAAATTAATTTTGCCCAAAGCAATCTATGTTGCAAGGGGTCGATTTTAGCAGTGTTTGAATGCTTGAACTGGAAAACAACTGGTCGATCTTATATTTCAGGATCTCTTTGTTTTTATTATTCTCTGTTCTGCCTGCCTTTAAGTGCTTCTAATAAACCACAGAAAATCTTTAGCCATCCTTTTCTTTCTCAAATCACATCTTGTTGCAGTCAAATTTCTCCAGGGTTTGGTCCTAGCCTGGCTATGAGATATGCCTCAGTTTGGATGCTTTTCTGAAGTCATCAAAACACAGTGGATCAGCCAAAATTTGCTTGAGAACTCTTGAAAACAGGTTGTCTCATGAGCTTTCTAATGTTTTTGGCTTCCAGTCAGACTGGAAATGCTATGGAAACAACACTTATGACAGTCCAACTCCCAGCTGCTCCCAGAACTCATGGTTTGGGAAGTAAGGAAAATTCACAAATTAGTTGAAAACAAACTGTTGGATATCAGCAAAGATTCAAGCATGGTTTTAGGTAAATTCCAGTAGTTCCACATTCAGTCAGACCTGGTTTACCTGCATCTTTTTCCTTTAGGGAGTGGTGACCAATGGGGTTCCTCTACTTCAGGTTTGGATTTTCAAAGGTGTTCAGTTCTGGCCTAAATCTATTTTCTTTAAAGCTAGTGGGTAGAGTTTGGATTTCAGTGGGAATTGAATATTTTGAAAATCTTACTCTGACTGCATTTTTGATCAAAGGCACTTCCACCCCACATTCCTAAAGCAATGTGCACAGATGGTAATCGAGTTTCACTGCTCTGCCTGTGAGATGGGCACATTAGTGGGGCATGCTCTGCAGAAATCAAGTACCTATGGCTACTTAAACCTTTCTGCCTCCTACTGGCATCAAAGACAGAGGAGATCAAGGCACTGATAATGCATCAAACCTCTTGAAAGCTTCAAGTTGAGCTAAAATTCATCAAACTGTAGGTTTCTTTCTCAGAACTTGAGAACGTAATCAGGACACATATAAATCCAGATTGTGGAAGTTTTAAAGGATCTGGGTGTTCAAGTACAAGCAAAGTGATGAGCAATCTCTTTAAGGATTGTGAGACACATTCAATCAATATGGAAGTTGCTCATTTCTCCACTAGAGCTTTCTCCTTCCCACATGCTTTGCATGGATCTTGGTAGGATGGAGCTGGCACAAACATTAAGCAGATCAGTGTGTTTTGCACCTAGCTGAGAAATTTTTAATCTCTTCAGGCATGAGGATGGAAAAGAGGAACACTATCTTTACAAAACCAAACTAGATCCAAACAAAAAAAACCACGAGCAAAACAAAACCAAACAAAAAAACCCCAGCAGGATGCTCCAGCTGTGGGGCAGCAGGTAATCAGAGGCAGGGCAGTGCTCAGTGTGGGGTCTTCCAGTGGAGGTGGAGGTGGTGTGAGGTCACTCATCTCCCCTGGCTTCAGAGGGATTTCTCTGGTTTGCAACAGCTGAGAGCTGATTAGACTAAGGAACGCTTTTTCTTTCATGGAGAATGAGACTATGATGCTTTATACTGGAGGTTGTTTTGGTGGGGATACTGGGAAGCAGGCACTGGTGTAAAGCAAATACTTCTGGTGTGTGACTCCAGCAGTATTTGGGGAGGGTCTGGCTGCTGTAAATGAGAACCCTGAGTGGATTTGGTGGAAGCCACACACAGTTACCACAGCTCTGCTGCCCCAGGATAATGTGTTTTCCTGACTGAGCCTCAGAGTAGGAATCCTGGCTCAGCCCCAGGGTGGGATCAGTGGGCAGCTCCAGGGACTCCCTTTGCTGAGGTGCAGAGTGAGATGAGATGAGTAAAAGGTTTGCTGTGCCCATCTGAACACCCAGCGCTGCTGGCTCAGGCTGGCTCATTTTAAATGGTTTGTAACAATAACAGAACAGCTTTCACACCTGGATGATGTTTAAACAGCTTAAATGTAACATAAACAGGGTTTGAAAGGAAATCCAAGCAACTGAGACAAGAAATGTTACATGAAGGTAACTGCTAAATGGTATCTGAATAACCTAAAGCATTTAGGTTTTCTGAGACAGATCAAACTGGGGCTGGACAGCCTTTGCCTCACTGCTTTCCCACCATTTCACTCTGAGATTTGTATATTTCCCTGCTCCAAGGATGAGTGGATTGGCTTCATTCAGAATTTAGGTACCTTAATGGAAACCTTTGTTTGACAGTGAATTTACATCTCTTTATCTTGTTGCTTGTGTTGCCTGTGCTCACGACATATAAGACCTGACTTTCAGGTAGGGTAAACTACAGAAATGAAAATTGCATTCCAAATGTAATTTTGATTATATAATTTTAACAGTGAGGTTTTCTTTTTCCCTTTCTTTGGGGTCATGTTTTCCAGAAATATTATATTTCCTGGAAAAATGTGAATTCATTTTCTCAATTTAATAAAAAAGTCGTGGAAACATTTGTATGCAAATTTCAGTAGGAGAGGTCATAACAACTTGTCAAACTACACAATCCTCAACTTGCATTTTTTTACTTTCACTGTTTTTTTAACCATGTAGGTATCACATGGAGGGAGAAGAGGTGAAAAATGAAGCATCCATGTCATGCTATGATGGATCATTAATATGTGGTGTTATCTTGAATTTGGGAACTTATCTTCTCTTAGACCAGTACATTTCAGTCTTCAAAAATAAAATATGCTGTACCAGTCAAAATTCTGCTTGGCAATGTTGCAGGCATCATCTGTCTTGCAGATTTGTGCACATATGCTGCTGCAGAAGTAAAAAATTCTTTGAATACAACACTTGTCAATAATTCAGGAATCTAAATAAACATAGAAATGAATTTTAATTGAAGAAACTCTGAGGTGTCCAAGCTGAAAAACTATACACTTTGTGTGTTAGAAAGTTTAGGCTGATTTTTGTGCCATTACAAATCTGAGAGCTGTTAAAAAATTATGATCATTGCTTTCCATTCTTTTTAACAATAATTTGAGTTAGTACTGCTGAAGTGCATAACAATTTTGTAATCTCATTCCAATCCACCTCACTTCCTGAGCAACTGTTTGGGGACAAGTGAGACTGAACTCTGTGACTGTTTATCTGCTGAACCCTGAGGCTGTGAAATGCTGATTTATGGCCAACACACTCAACACCTCGAGAGACCAAGCCCTTCGTCCCAGGGCTATCTACAGCACAGAATTGCAAACATGCTCAACTCTGGCTTCTTTTAGTTTGTTGCTTTTTCTTTCAAACTTTGGTATTCACAAAATGTCTCGTTTAGAAGATTTTCCAATACTTTCAAGCTCTCTTCTGCAGTTTTTTTGTGAAGGTGATTAATTATAGCAAGTGGAAAGGGCATGAAGATTTATTCAAGCATAGTTTAAAGAAGTGCAAATGTCAAAAAAAATAAGCTGAAGAAATTAAATGCAAGAAAAATCCAAAATAGAGCAGCCATGATGACAAGTTTACAGTAAGATGTAAAGATATTTGTATTCTGTAAACACTGTCTTGTGTGGCAATACCTCCTGGAATCTGGTGTGGATCCATAAGCTGCTTTCCCTGTAGCTCTGTTGCAGATGAAATCTGTAATGCAGAATGCATTGAGAGAAATGTCTTGGTTCAGTTTGCATGATGGCTGATGAGTGAGATGGAATTTAATTTTAATTTTATTAATTAATTTTAATCAGTTTTTGAACTTTAATATTTGGAAGATTCACACCAAAGTTGAATGGACAGATACAAAAAGCCACAGGTCTGTATTTGGAAGCTCACATTTCAGGTTACTATCAACAGAAGCACGAGGTTGTTCAGCAAGGCTGAACAACTTTTGAAAAGAACATTAATTTAAGGAAGATATAAGGGAGACTGTGAGATCAAGCTCTTTGCTGTTGGGTCTTAACCACAACTTTAATTGGTACCAATGTAATTGGTACACACAGGACATAGGCCATGCTGTCTGCAAAAAAATGGTACACAGCAAAAAAATCACACTGTTTAGATTTGTAATTATTTTTTGTTTAAATAGAGTTTTTTTCTTTAGAACATATTTAGCTGTTTTACAGACAGATTGTCTGGTTAATTGTTGGCAAACTCAGTGCGTGGTGGGTGGGTGGGTGTTTCTGAAAAGAGAAATCTTGTCTTAAACATTAAATTCCAAGTCAATTTTTAAGGAAGGCAAATAGTCCATAAGGAGATTAATTCACTGTCTCACTAATTGGGCTTAACTGAACTGTGGATATCAGGAAATTGAACTTAAGGACAACGTTCCTTATAAACAATGCTGAGCAGTGTCATATTGTGCAATTTGGAGACGCTGTTTTTGCAGATTTGCCTTAGTTTGATCTAGCACTGCAGCTCCCTAACTCCTTCCTCTGATCCAGACCAAAAGCTTCCCCTCTCACAAGGCTGCTCTTGCTTCATCTTCCATCTCATATTAATTGTAAAGTGTTTCTTTAAAGTTATTTCCAAGTCATACTAAGCTATCTCTACTTATAATGTTTACTCCCAAGCTTGGCATAGCTCTGTACTGCGAGCAGGAACGGTTGGATGTCTTTTGGGGAAGAAACAGGTTGATCCTTAAGAAGAAAATCCATCTGGTTGTGCCTCTTGCTCATTATTCCTACCACTATCCCCAGCTGTACAGCCTGACAATTAGGATAACAAAAGGGAGGTGGGCATTTTCCATCATCGATTTAAGACAGAAAATTTTGTCTGTGTAACACCATTTTTGTGTTCCTCAGATTTCCAAGAATCTTCCCTTTGAGTTATCAAGTCTTTAGACTTTATAGCTTGGAGAACATTAGGGAGAGTCCTGAAAACACCCTTTAAAAGTTAGTTGAAAATAGGATTTCAGGCTGAACAGAAAATAATTTCAAATACACTGGTAGATGCAGTTTGGGATTATTGTTTTCATGAACGAAGTGTCTTTGATGACTTTATATAGCTGCTGAGAAAGTACAAGTTAAGCTCAAGTGACAAGAAGTATCTTTCAATCTTTTCAACATTATTCTTATTGCAGTAATGCATGAGTTAGACACAGAAGAGAGAATCCACAATTCCCTCTGCAGTCCCAGAACAGGAAGAAACTCATCCTATCTTGTGTTCAGGATGGCAGTGAAGGATCAGATTACCAGATCTGATTAATTATCATGGATTTCATTGTGTTGCACTGTCCTCCTGCTGTGTTGATGGTTGGGTGTTGAGCAGTGATTGTAAATGAAGTTGTTTTTGTGTCATCACGTTGTCATTGAATCTGTGGGAATCTATTGGGAAGGAGGTTTGTGTCTAGCAAATTAAGGAGGAAAAATAGTTACAGGAAGGGAGGAAAGGAATAGGCCCTGCAGCACATAGAAGCAAAATTACATGTGTTTGAAAGAGCTGTAACTCATTAGTGGGCTCATGTTTTTGTTCCTCTAGGTTTGCAAAGGACTTGATATCTATCTCCTGACAGGTGGGTATGTGTTTTCTGGAAGAAATTGCTACCCAGGGTTGGTAACTGTATTTAATTGATTTATTTCTGAAAATAATTTCAATGCTGAGGGCTGTACTGCAGTTTGGAATAGGTCACACCACTGTATGTGGTTGGAGACACCACTCCTCACAATTCCACTGCTTCTGAATTTCTCCTCCTAAAAGGAGCAGAAGAAGCCTTAGGAAACTAATAGCACAAACTATTACTTTGTAAGATTAAAAGCAAAGAGCAAGATTTGAGACCAGAGGGACACTTAGAATGGATAATACAATTTATAACTTGTTCACTCTGCTTCGCTTCTTGCTAATTTGGTTTAAGATGTTTCCTGATCCTGTCACTGAGATTTACCATGCAGTTCCCCTTTCAGACGAAAAGGAATTTTCCACTGCTGCTGGAGCAGTGTGAGAGCAGATGGCTGAGCTCTGGGAAAGGCAGTGACTCCTTGGTGCAGCACAGGAGAAGGTAGTGTGAGACAGTGTCCCCAGAGCCAGGGTGCCCTCAGGGTGACACACACGGGAGAGCAGCTTCACCAGCACCTGGCAAAGAGTTGCAATCCCATTAGGAATGCCACTAAGACGAAGGTAAGTATAGTCACTTAGTGCTAATCTTGTAAAACATCTGATTCTGGGGCTCAGTACGTGAGCTCAGAAATGAAGTGCCCTTCTGAAAGTACCTCCTGGTCTTCTGCGGTGATAGAAAGCCCTTCATTAAGTTTTCCCTCAAATAATGCATAAAATGAGCTACATGAGGATACTTTAATTTCACTCTACTTTAACACTCATGCTCCCTTGAATATCCCAATGCAGTGTGGCAATGGCAGTGGGTGTTTTAAGTGTTTTAGAGCTGACAAGACACATAGAGATTTATTACTGCATAAACTTTTTTCCATCTTGGCATCAGTGTGTGCAACAAAAGTGATGGGATATCCTGGCTGTGCTGTGTCCTGCTTCTCCTCCATCCCCACCTTATACTCTCCCCCTTCCAGGGCTAGACAGAGGTGTCAGTTCAGAAGCCAAATGAAAAAGTGGGTGCAAGAGGAAAGTAAAAATGGAAAAACTGCTTAAATCTGGTTATATTGAAATTATGTTTTACATTAAATTATAGATCTCCAATTCCATGATCAGCAGAGCTCTCCTCAGAAGGTATGAGAACTCTCACTTCTACACATTGAATTTATCAGATAGTTCTTCCCAAAAGCCAGCACTGAAAGTGTTTCCCTGGGTGTGAATTGCACTTTCTGGGTGTAAGTGCAGTGCACAAGAACCTGGTAATCCCTCCTCCTTTTTCCTAATGAAACTGCAGCATTTTAAATTTTTCTCTTATTTTATTTTTTATTTTTTTTAATACAGTAGCACATGGTAGAACTGTAAATTCTGGCCTTTAGGGCTCTACTGAAGGTCCTAACTATGCAGTTCAGTATTCCTGCTTCAGACTGTGTAATGAACTGTACTTCTGAGAAAACAAATACACATTTCAAACATAATAATTCATAGAAATTTCTTTTATGTTTCATCTATTATAAATGAAACCATTCTCTTCATATTTGCAATTTTGATCTTAACACAGGAATAGTAACTTCAACAAGAGCAACAAAAAATGTCTCTTTACTTCATACTAAGGGAAATATAAAGTTTAGAGGATGAAACAAAAGCTCTCTTGGACAATTTCACACCAGAACAAATTCTAGAGCTCAAAGACCATGAGTGAATTAGAACTTATGTTACAATTTCCCCTTAGGCTTTGCCCACATGATTAAAACCAAAACAATCTAATCAAGAAATGTCTTTTTCCGAGAAATGGCAAGGATTCACGTAGTGAAAATGGCAACTTGGCCACTGAAGTAAGAGATTTCTGTTGGTATTAGAAATAACAGGGTTTTTGGCTTCTTATTGCAAACTGATGCTTGTTAGTTAAATGGTCATTTTGTAGCATTGGAAGCATGTATTTGTAGTTCTACCTGATGTACCCAATAAAACTCAGCTTTGTTCTGAAAACCATGATTATACAGAAAAACTGTGCCATCTCAATCAGCTTTCACATAGCCCCTCTGAGATTAAACCACACTCCCAAACCTCTTGTTTGCCTGTGCTTAAGGGATAGAATTTATTTCGTCAGATGAACAATGATCAGTTTAATTTTGTAACTGAATTTTCTCAAATGCATTATTTATGCTCATTACCTCAAGAAAATCAGTGGGAGTTCACATACAATAAGCTGAATAGATGAATATTACAGTGTTTGAAATGCTCTCCAACACTTAGTTTGGACCTGCACTAAAAGTAAAATTAAGTGCTGATATTTTTCTTTTTATTTGCAGTGCCCAGGGAAGCAGAGAGGAATTATTGAGATTTGTTATTTGCGTGCCATAAATATGAAATAAGTCATGTCTTTGTAGAAAACACTTTGGATTATAACACTGTAGTTTAATATTATTGTATATATAACATTTACATGTGTATTTGTGTTTTGGAAGGGCTTTCATCACTTACCCATATAATAAAGCAGAGTATTCAGCTGCAAAAAAAGATAAGGCAATATAGATGATCTGAGTGATAATTTAGATGGGGATCAGCAGTTTATATCTTCAGCAGCAGTCCATGGGGAGGTACAAAAACCATCTGCACCCTAACCATGCAATACTACTCTACTCATCAGTTATTTACTGCAAGCTCTTCTTTAATCCTGTGTGTGGTATTACCATTGATCAGAAACCCCAGCTCAGCTCAGCAAGTATTGGATGTCTCACTTTCTTCAAAATCAGTCTGGAAACCTTCCCAGGGATGCATCTGCTCCTTTAATTTGCCACAGAGATGAAGAATTTGTGAAGAAAATTAAAGCTGGAATAAACATCAAGCATCCTAAATCTTCATGCTGTTGTGGTAGAAAATGTGTGTAAAGCAAGGAGAAAAATCTTCAGCAGATGTTCTGCTTTTAACCCTAAACTGTAACTGATTCCAACAGCCAAAGAGAGTGCAGTACAGAAAAATTTGGGTATGGTACAATACTGAAGGAATATTTTACTTGCCTGGGACAGTCTTAAAATCCTTTCCCACTGTTCCCTTTGTCCCACAACTTTCTGGGTTTGTTTTAATTTTGTTTTTTTTTTAAACCATACCATACCTTTATTTAGGAAGATCTCTGTTTAGGTTCTTCCTCCAACCTGACCTCTGTAGGTTCAGCCCACCCTACGTTCTTCTGAGGAAAAGTTAATCATGCAGTCATAGAATAGCTTGGGTTGGAAGTGACCTCACCTAGGCCAATCCCCCTGCAAAGAGCAGGGATATCTCTAACTCAATCAGCTTGCTCAGATCCATGTCCAACCTGACCCTGAATGCTCCCAGGGATGCAGCACCCATCACTTCTCCAGGTGCCACTCTTTTACCACTCACTGTGAAAAAAATTCTTCCTTCTATTAAATATAAATTGATATAAGTTTAAACCATTACCCCTTCTCTTCTTCCCTCCCAAGCTTCTGCAGCACAGTGCAAGAGTGACTTAAATGAGCTCTGCTTTTACTCTGGTTCAGAGCTTGCTCTCCTGCTCCTGCTGCTGCCATCAGTCTTATTTTTTCCAAATTTTACCTCATGGCACTGCCAGCTGCAGTGACCTGGTGGCACTGAGCAGGTCTGTGATGGGGACAATAAGTCATAATCAGCTAACTTGGAAATTCTGAAAACTTTCCATAAGAAGCAGGAGAAATGTTCCAGTGGGAGCCTGCACAGAGTTTTTTTAGGCTTTCTGCCAAGGTGTCATTTGAATCTGTGCTGCTCTCCTCCTCTGGAGTGACTTTCTCCAGGCTGTGGAGGGACTTTGTGACCAAATTGAGGCCAGAAATTTATACACCTTGAGGTCTTGTTGCTTCGCTCTGACAAGGTCTTTTCCCACTGGCACACAGGAGACCACAGTGGCTGAGATTCTGTCTGCTCCCAGTGAGGAGATGTCCTGTTTTCCTCTCCTTACCTTTCAGTTTCTCTGTCCCAAAGTCCTCAACGCATTTCTCGTTTCCACTCCCCGGAGCTGCCTTGCTGCTGCTCACCTGTAAATCACCAGCCTCCAGAAATCATTTCCTCTGGTTCTCCTTTCAGCTTATCAGGTGCAATGTACTTGCTTTGCGTTCATGAAATATAGACTTCAGATAGCATTTTTTGTTGTTTGGGGTTTTCTGGGGAGAGGGTTTTTTGGTGGTTAATGGTGTGGAACCAGGATTATTACAAATAAATCCTACAACCTTGTTGCTTATTGCCTGTGCCTGCAGAACACAGAGTGGCCTGCTGAGTACAGAGTGAATGTTTCTTCACCTTTTTTTTTTCTGTGACATGACATACAAGACATTCACAAAAGATCAGGATAAGAGTTAAGATGTTTTATTGAATTTAAAAGGGAGAAAAAATGGTTGCTTATGTAAGTTATTTCTTTTTGTTTTCCTTCCAACCCAAGAAGAGAAGCCTTAAAATCAGTTTATTCAAAATGATCATGGTGCTGAGCTGCAAGTCCAGAGACTGGTCTGGAGTGATTGCTCTGGGAAAGGGGCAGTTTGTAAATGCAGCTGCTGCTGTCTAATTTAATGAAATCTTGAAGGAAAATTAGTGAAAACCTGCCTTTTTTATTTTTTTTATGCAAACTATGTTTTCTCATAGTATTATGCAGTTGTCTGAAATAGGAAGACTGAATCCCTTTTTCATTACTCAAACTGTGTGTGTGGTGAAAGGAAACAGTATTGCAAGTCAAGTGAGTGGCATGACTAGTTACAAACCTATAATAAAAACCAAGCAAATTGGGGTAGTCTATGTTTTTTCCATCTCAGTGACCCCAAGTACAAATTCAGGTTGAACCTTTTTAGTGTTTTTTGACAGAAGAGATCCACTCTAGCTGAGATTCCTGAGAAAATTTTAGAGCTATATTTAGGTGAATCAGAAAAAAAAAAACCCATCAGATAAAACAATAGCAGATTTTGGGAGTGGACTAAATATTTCTTGGAAATCAGCTATACTTGGGGCACTAGTACTCCACATGTACCAGAGTCTGATTCTGCATTTTTAGGAATTTATCTAAAAATGATACCTTTTCTGCTCTTCATCCTGTGCAAGTGCTTTTTCTGGGAGCAGCTCTCACAGCTGTACCCACAGCTGGAGCTCTGAATGAAAAGCAGATAAAACATGTCCTCTTTCTTGTTTCTGCAACAAAGAGGGAGGATGCACAGAAATGCTTTTATCCAAATTGTCATGTTCAGGGAACTTTCTTTTTTTATTATTTTCTTGACTTGAAGTGTTACTTCCATTTGCACTTTTCTGCTTGACTGAGATGACTGGTGTGAAGGTGAGCAGTGGTGGAACAAGGACTAACATCCTGGAAAAACAGCTGCTTCTGTGCCCATGCTGCTGAAGAGAAAACTTTCAAACACAATATTATTACAGGGAAGCAGACATAGGAATACCAGAAAATATTTACATTGATCTCTTAAATCTTGGGTCTTGCCAATGGTTGATAATGTTATGCTAGTGAATAAGTGCTTTATTTAACTGACATTTTTTCACTAAGATTTACTGTGTTTAAGTCTGGTTCTTGTGGGGTGTAGGGTAACTTTCACAGACAGTAAATAAGAAAAGAGTAAAGGTTGGCTCTAAACAAAACCTCCTTGCTGTAGAACTTGTTTAATGCCAGAGTACTACAAATAGATTACTGACAATGAGGTTTCTTGAACAAAAAAATGCATTTGAAAAATGAAAAATATGGGCAGAGAAAAGTCACACAGATATTTTTTTTATATAACACTGTAAATCTAAAACCACCCTGCAAAGTTTCCAGTGCTTAATCTGGTTTTACATGTGCAAAAGGGACACCATGTTCTTGCACTGAAAGACAGAATACAAGGGCAAATTATTTTTCTAGGGAACCACATATCCTACAGGTGGGCAGGGAAGCTGTGTCCTCACCTGGTTCACAGCTAGCTGCCCTGGCTTCATTGGTCAGGGCTCTTTGTTGTTTGATTCATATTTTCCTTTGTGCAATCCTGATTCTCCTCTATAACTATTATGATCTTTTCTCCAGATTGTGGTTGGTTCCTGATTTATGTCTAATGTCCTGTGATATCTGGAAAGTACAGAAGCTCTTCAGACCCCCATCTCTTTCCATTTTAAAGGTTTTAAATGGAAAATGCCTGTGGACTGTTACATGGGGAAAAAACACTGGAGGATCCTTAAAAATAGCATTAATCTTACTCACTGTCTTTCACTTCAGAACTCCACTTTTCAAGACATCCTTTCCCTATTTTCCTTTCCCTGTTCTTCCCTGTCTTCTAGTTATTTAAATCCAGATGTCCTCTTTTCACTGGTTTCTAAATTTCTCTTTTACTTTAATGCCATCATCTAAGGGTGGCTAAACCAGAAGGGTAATGAATCTCTGTCACAGAAATTAAAGTCACAAGGAAGAGCCAGCTTGATGCTAACTTGCTTTCTAGAGCCTGTGGGAATATCTAAGAGTAGAGGAAGTGTTTGGTTTTGGCTCAGTCCGAGCATTCACAGCCTGCCTGGTACCAGCCTGATAAAAGCTGTGGGAGTTTGTGTCGTGTGCCCTGTGGGGGTGTGGGGCTCTTGGCCTGAGGAGCTCTGGGAGGGACATTGTGTTTAAGGGCTCTCAGCCTGTTCCCTTAGCATACCCCTCCTGCAGTTTGGCAAGAAAAGGGCTCTGGAGACCTTCCCCACCATCACTGCTGCAACTCACCCCCTTCCTATGAAAGGGCAAAGCCAACACAGGAAAACAGCAGAAGGCTGCAAGCTCCCCCTAATCACTGGCTCTGGGAGCAGTCTAGGCAGCAAACCAAAATTTCACTCATGCTGCCTGGGTAATCCATGAGTGGATTATGATCTATTTCTGGAAAATCCATGCCATGGACATGTTTATTATCCTCTCATTTAAATCTAAAATGTGTCATGAGGTGGTAAGAAAAAGATCTTTCTATTCTTTAGTTTCCTTACTTTCCTTCAGTCTCTTTAGTTTCTCCCTCATACCTCATTAGGCTCAGCAGCTCTACCATGAAAGATTATTTACATCTGTGCCTCTACTATTTCAAAAATAATGTATGGGCAGACCAAGTTGGAAAAATATTACACAAAGAAAGCAGAGTAGCCTTAATTAAACAAATTAGTGTTTGTCTAGTCAGTGTGATTAACTTTTGTCCCTGCAACACCTGAAATTATAACACTAACAAATATTGCTAGGCATTTTAAAATTAAATTAAATGCTCCTCTGATTACATTAAAGATAATGCATTTTAAATCTAGTCCTTCAGGAGCTGTTGCTCTCCAGTGACAGCACTGATCAATTTGCCTTGACTTTCCCTGCAGAAGTAATCTTTGAGTCTCCTTGAGTCATCATTTGATCAAAGGGCATTTGTAACTGGGCTGTTTGAGCAGTCTGAGTTATCATCTTAATGTAAAGGTCCCAAGGGAAAGGAAAACGAGAGTGAGTGTGCTTATGCATGGGGTAATAAATTGATCTGACTATGTGGATAATTATACAAAGGTAGGAAAAAGCAAAAGGTTTGGAGAAAAAAAGCCTTGCTCTTAACAGCCTTGATAAAGAGCTATTAGAGTTGTTATTTTTCTAAGAAAACCAAATCACTACTACCAGTTATTGCTATCTGCAGGGGAAAAACAATTCCTGGATTACACATTCAGGATAGAGAAGTCTGGTGCCCTCATTTCTTCCACAAGAAGAAGGTGTGTACTGAGCATGTTCTTAGCAGGGAAATGAAGGCTCTAAGGAAAGTATATCTTCTGGATGAACTCAAATAGAGCATTAAGATAGTTGACATAAATATATGTATGTAAAGCAGTTTTTACTTAGAAGGATTTTTTGGAATTTCTAAAATAAACCATGGAGAGCATATTTCAAAATTATTAATAAAACTTGAAATCTTGATATACTCTCTCAGACTTGTCTTCTTTTCTTTCCCTGAAATGCCAGGGGCACATGGTTATTTTTAAGGTGTTCAACTCAGCTTGGGAATATTTTTCCTTTAAGCAGGCAAACTGTGGTGACTTTTTCCAATGGAAAAAAAAAAGTGCTATGATTAAAAGCTTATAAGTCAAACAGCAATTTCCTGGATAATGGGATATTTGAAAATGTATGCTGCAGTGGTTTCAGGTATTGTGGTCATGCAGAGCAAGAGCTGGGCTGCTGCAGATCTCTGTTTTCTTGTTTAGACATTTGTTTTTCTGAAAATTCAATTACACAGATGCAAACTTCTCATTCTAACAGCAAGTATAGATAACACAGGGATAAATGTATGTGTGGGTAGGTGTATCAGTGTACACATACACTGCCTTCTTGAGAGAACACTAATAGATCCATGTTGTTTATGTAATTCCAGTGTTAGCTGCAGGGACAGGAATTTGCTGTTTCGAAACAAACCATGTAGCCCACATCCTCAATTCCTTGGCATGAGATCACAGTCTGCAATTTGAAGCAGGTGATGCCTCCTGTGATAAATGAGCCAGAGGAGGAATTAAAATCTCCAAACAGCCCTTTTCAGAAGGAAAATAATATGATCATCCCAATTCCTGACATGAAAGAAAACTATGAAATGTCAGCACCATTCTGCTGCCACAAAAAAAATTAAAAACATTTTTGGGAAAAGTAAGGCAGATTGGTCTGATATGAGGTGCAATATTATTTCAAAGCACAAAGGACTTCCCAGAAATCAAGTATGTTGAACAGAACACCAGAATGGAATTTAGGATGCAAAATAAAAGCCTTTAATCACACTTTATAGCTTCACTTTGAATTTGGAGACTGTATTAGGGATGAAGTTTAGTATTAAAGCTGTAGCTTGACATATCTCAAGGATTTGAAGCCTAAAGCTTGAAGTTCTCATTTATCTTTCTATTAAGCTCTCTGTCAAATTTCAGAAAACCAGGCAGTTGATTCTGCAGTTACTTGTGCTACCTTATAGTAGCTAATAAAGCTGTCCTACATCCTCAAAGGTATGTAAGAATGTAAATTGTTTTGAGACTTTGTTCATTTACTGATGTATATTTTCCTTTTGCATTTTTACTAAATGGCCTGGAGGGAGGGGAAAGTCCTGTAAAATCCTACACTGCTATATCTAGAGAGATTTACTTTCTGGATGCAATTCTACCTAATTATTACTGCTTTCTAACATTTGTTCAGTATAATACCCAAGAGTCCCAAGACTAGAAAAAAGTTGCATATTGTGAACAAGCGAAATTTGCTCATTAAGTTTAATTTGCTCATGCTATGAGATATTTAAACAAATAACAACCTTTAAACATCTGAGTAATTCTCTTGAAATCCTGATGCATTGATAAATACTTAAGAAAAGCTTTTCTCTGAATGAGAAAACCATGAGTTTTTTAAATCTATGCTTTCTTCTTTATGTATATGTTATGGCTCATTAATTCATCTCCTGACTTGCTGACCATAGCACAGATGATATTTTGATTATCAGATGCTGCCTTGTGACAAGAGCTTGCAAATTCTCCCCCAGACATGTTGCTGTGCTGCAGGAAGGCTCAAAGAGCTGGGTCTGAAGAGGAATTGCAGAAATTACTCAGTGTCCTTGAACATCACAGTGTGGCACTGGAGTGCTCATGATGGAGAGGGATGTATTAAATATTCCAGTGGGTAAAATAACTTTAAAAAGAGTACTCTTTGTAAGTTACGACATCTCACATATTTCTTTGGCCTCTTCCACCCAGGATGTGATTTCACCTTTGCTACCTGGACATAAGGAACGTAAAGATTGCTCCCACAGTATTTTACTGAATTCCAATTTTCATACTGAAATTTTACAGTTATTTGTGGGATTTCCCTGATGGGATTGAATCATGTAGCTCCTGTTAAATTCTGAAGTCCCCAAAGCCACACTTTCAAAATCACAGGCTTGATGCTGTAACATCAGTGATGATTTCATTCAATTGGGTACATCAGTTCTGCATAGAACACACGGAAAAGTCAAACCAGGTTTACTTTCCTCTATGGGCTGGATTTTAGGAGGCAGATTTGTCTCACAACATATGGCAGGACACTTTGGAAAAGTTTGCATATGGAAAACAGTAAACCAAATAAACTGGACAGGCTGCTGGGTTTTGGTCTGGAGCTTGCATTCCCAAAGCAATTGGACTCCTAAAGCAATCCCAGCACATAAATCAGGAAGCAACTGCATGCTGTGGAGCTGACAACACTTTTACAATGTCTGCTTCTAGGATTTTATTCCCCCTGTGTTCGAGGCACACAAGTCTCAGGTGATCAGTTACTGTTCTCTGTGCACAGGGATCCTCCCCTGGCAGGATTCATGGAGAGAAGGCTTTGGACATGGCCATACACACAGCAACAAAAACACTTCTTCCAGTAGCTCAGTCCAGCCACTCCAGTGCTTTTCCCTCATTGCTGCATGAGTAACTTCATGCTGTTTACAGAAATTCTAAGTATTTTATTATGTTCATACTCTGGGGAGAGGTGGATTTTGTTTACACTCAGCTTTTACTATAAAAGCCTAGCACATGCTTCCAACATTCCAGTGTATTTTTCTTGGATAAACTGGAGTGAAGGTCTTTTTCAGAATAAAATGTGCAGCTCAACTTTCAAAGACTAAAAATTTAAAGCACTCCATTGAAATGCATTCTTTAAAAAAATTAATTTATTATTTTTATGCTTAAATTCAGAAAAAAGGAGAATTAATATAAACAAAGCTGTAGTTATGTCCCTGCAGAGGGGTAGGTAGTTTTAGTGTTCATGATCTATTTTGATAAGAGTTGCAAAATTCAGACTAACATTCAGATTATATTTGTATATTCATGCAGATCAAGGCAGTTTTGAGTAGAGGCTGTTTCCAGGTGGTTTGGGACTTCTGTTAGAGGTTTAACACCAGGGAAGTGATGTGCTTTATTGCCTTCTCTTACCTGTATTGTCCCCATTGGTCTTACTGGATTTGCTCACATTTGTCATGGGACAAAACAGAGTAATATTCCTAGCAATGCACACACAACTTTGTGCATGCAAAAAACTAGAGCTGATTGGGGAAAATAAACAGAAATTTAAAATATCAAGCATTTTGCTTTTTTACACAGTTCTGCTGAACACTGAAAACCCACTTTCAATCTGTATTTATAGATTGAATTCAAATAGTAAAAATCTCACAGCCTATGGACAATATTATCAAATTTATGCAGCACCATGAATTTTTGGGTTGGATGCCTTATGATGCAAAGCAGTTCATTCTTCGTTATTCATGAAATCAATTTATACAAGCAGTGCCTAAACTTGCTCTCATAGAAACTGGAGGAACATTCTCCTTGCCTTCAGAGCAGGAGAGGACAAGCAATTGCAATGTTATACATCTGGGGAGCATAGACATTTCTGGAAAACCTTTTATTTCTTTATACAATAGGGTAAATGAGGACCAGAAAGACTATGTTCAAACTTCAGTGAAAAACCAGTAGGGAAATATCAATTCAGTCATCTAAGAAGTGGGTAGTATTTTTTTGCGAAGGATCAGTCAGCAGAATAAATGGAATAAGAGCTGAATAAATTAGGTTTGTATAGAAAAGAACTCCATGAGGGTATCATACAGCATTGGAGATGTGCTCTGGCAAGCAGCTCTGTGGGGAAATAAATGTATACTAAAGGGAGCCAATGAAAGGTTGACTGAATACAAAATAATGTCTATTTTGTGTCCTTACAGACTGAAAAAAGCATCCCAAAGCCCCCTTCCTGTCCTTCCTTCAGATAAATCTGCTGTGTCCTAAGTGTATTACAACTGGAGATGCCAACTTGCCTGGGATGGAATGGCACAAGCCCCACTTGGGCAAAACCTCTGTCACAGTGTCTCCTACCATAAAATGCTACACAATTCCAGAGGAAATGCTTGTTTAAATTCTAGACCTGTCCATCCTTGGTCAGTCTGTCTGGGCTGTGAACTTGGCTTATATCTTCCCAGGGCTCAGATGTTTTTCAGACTTTTAGGGCTTGGAGACTTTAAATGGAACTCTTTCCTTGTGTCAGTTATTGATCCAGCAACAGACCAAATTAGTTTCATGACATCATTTCCTTGCTGCCTGAAGTGAGATGGGGAAAAAGTTGCTTTCCAGCATTGTGGAATTACAATAACTTCATATATTCCCTCACCAGAAAGTCATCTATTCTCTCATCTTGCAATTAATCTTGCAAAAGAGCAAACAATGACATAGAATTAATCAACCACTGTGACAAAAAAATTGTGATGGAAAGATGAACCCAGCTAAAATTAATTTTTTGAGCGACAGCTTGAAGCTCAAACAAGTGGAAAACATGGTGCAAATTGTACTTAGCTTCAAGAAAGGGATTTTAATGAGAAATGCAATGGCACAGCAATACTAATCAGTTATGAAAACACAATCCACCTTGGACTGCTGGGTGAGTATCATCCCCTTTCTTGCATTTTCCCTGCACTGTGCAACACACTGGAGAGAACAAAGATTGTGCTGCATCTATCACCCAGGCTGAGGGGAAGTGCTGGTGCATTTGAGAGAGCAGCTGAGTAAGGTTTGTGCTCATGTACAAATGTCTGTGGCAATGTCCATTGGCAAATGCTTCATGAAAATATTGTTATTACTGAAAATAGGAGGTGGATTATCTTTACTAGATATAAGATACTAGATATTTACTAGAAATCAGATAAATAGAAAGTGCCCTGTGAACTAATTTGTATCTGTCACACACTGAGAGCTGCCAGGTAAGGCCAGAATCATTTGGATCCTGATGCAGGCATTATTCTGCAGCTGCAGACAGGACAATCCTCAGGGAAGTTCCATGAATGCCAGCTGGGGCATTAAGCCTTGGGTCCTGCCTGAAATACAGCAGCCACCATCACCTTCTTATATTTATGGATGTTCAGCTTTGTATGTTTGGTTTCTTTGGGTTTTTTGGGTTTTTAGAGTAGAGAACTCTTCTGCCCTTCTTATTGATGATTGAGAGAAAATCAGGTAATCCATGCCTCCAAAATTCATTTTTTTGTGCATTGCCAGGGCTGGTGGAAGTCGAGGAGGAGCCTGGTTACTCCTCCCATGGGTTCCTGGCTCCAGGTAAATGAATTCTCACCCATTTTAGCTGACACCACAGTGGACAAAAGAGGTGTGTAGAACCCAGCTACTTTAGCTGCCTTTACCTGTGCTAGTATTTTCTAGGTAATTGAAAAGCTGTTGATTTTATTATCATTTAGCAATGAAATATTATCCTTACTTTTCTTTGCAAGTGTTTTGAAAATATCACTATGGCCTTTTTTCTTCCAGATTTTAGGAGTTTGACTGACATGTACAAGGGTGCAGGTTTTCTTCAAGGTAACTTCCTAAATTTTCCATTTTGGAGCTAAAAAGCTAAAAGGTTCTCTCACAGTTTCTCTGTTCCTTTGTTTTTTTTACAAGTGGAAGCATAAAGCTACTAAATATTTCTGTTGTTGCAGTAGTGGCAGTAACTCAGCTTCTCTTAGTTTTCAAATACTATTTCAGGATTGGTTTTTAAACAAAAAAAACAAGCTCAAAGATTCCCTAGCAGTAAGTTGTCTTCTTAATTAAGTTTTGCTGTTAGATTTATTCATTGAAAGAACACTTAAGAAAAAGTACTATGAAATACAATTGTTTAAAAACTTCATAGGAATAACAAAGTAATGATAAAGTGATAAAATATGATTGCTTGGCTTGAAGAAGGCTTGCTGTATGTCTGTCTCAAATGGAAGGTGTATCTTTGTTTGATTAATGACCATATAGTTCTCTATGATTCATTAGAATGGCAAACAATGTACTAAAAATGTATCTTTTTATGGAGGTGAAGATGCTTAGATGAGCATGAGATACAGATTAACAGTGAGTATATTGAATCTTAGTTTCCTTTTTTCGCTTCCCTCTTCCAGGTCCTTTCTCAAAATGAATAGATAACAAAAAATAATAGTGAGATGTTGAGTGATATGCCTGACTCCCATGCAACACCCTACTTATGTGAGTTTTACTCACTTCTAAAGAGGTACTGTTGGGTACAACTTGAACAGGGCTCATAGTAATCTGGTGCAATAATCTGCAGTTTATTCCCTTCACTTCTCAATATTCTGTTGCTTCCATTGCATCTTTGCAGACTTTTTGAGTGATGTTTCATACATACATTTAAGTGACAAATCTATCCCTTCCCCACCTAAGGTGAGATGAGCCATTATGAAATAATTTCCAAACAAATGTGTCACCACTGTGCTACATGCAGCTTCAGGTTCTTAAATCCAGATATTTGGGAGAAAAAGAGATACAGTTAATCAATTTCCTCCCCTCTTCCCTCCCAAATGGAGGTTTTCTTATTTTAATAAAAGTCACTGTAATCATACAGAAAAAAATGTTTGTCAAAACAACACATATATTATGGCTGTGGAGTATGTCATGGTGTATAATTTGCTTTCTTTATCTTACAGCTATTATTGTTTTCCTTCAAGTCTCTTATATTCAGGGCTAGATGATTTCAATTACCTCAGATCTGCTGTAGGTCATGTTTTCTGCTCCTACAGTCATCCACCCTTTTCATTTTAATATTAAAGAACTGAGAAAGATGAAAATATAATTTTCAAACAGTTGCAGCTTTAACTCCTGGTTAAAACTGGGTGAAATGGAATGGTTATTTGTTTTTTTTTCTGCTAAGGAAAAAAGTTGTGTTTGTTGATTATTTCTGCAAGCAGCTCTCAGAATTCTATTTCAGGTTTTCATTTAAGCTATAGCTTTTCAGACCTATCTAGAATCCATCAATAATCATACAGGAGCATGTGTGTAGTGTCTGGGCACACAGCTCAGGTCAGAAGCACTGGAAGAAGTGGCTCAGGAATGACCATCACCTTCCAGACAAACCTGACTGTGCCTGCACTCTTGGCAGAACATAACTGGAGGAAAGGATGATCAGAACGATGTGACCGAGTTTGGAGAAAAAAGTCAGTGCATGTTGATTGTCCAAACCACAAACTACAGGACAACATGCAGCTGTATGTTCCTGTCACTCCAGCAGTGCCAATATTTTGGAAGAGAGGAGAGAAAGAAGGACAGGGAGGTCCCAAAGGAGCATGAAAAACATCTGCTTCTCCTGTCCCCTGTGACCCTGGCATATGGACCCCCCTGAGAACTGGACTTTCTGGTCTGTTTTTCAACACTTGAGACCTCTGGGGTCTCCTTGCTCCAGTGTGCTGCAGACACCCAGCTGTTCTTGTCTTCTGCAACAGATGTGCTCTCCAGATGTCCCTGAGTCTCAGAAGTACATGTGGAGCAGCATCCAGCTTTCCTCCCCTCCAGGGGAAGAGGGTGTTGATAAAAAGAAAAATATGCTCCAGGAGTTTGACCTGGTGCTAGCTGTAGCTCATTGCTCTCCTGCTGTCATTTGACCACTCTGGAAGGTCCTGCCAAAGGAAAGACTTTACTCTGCAGAGTCCTTAAGACTCTAAACACATCCTACACACTGATCACCACTAAGCTGTGCTTGTGCAAGTTGGAGGTCTCAGAACTGAGAGCTAATTATTTAGCTAGTTAAGGGCTGATGAGACAGTGATTGAGCACCACATAATTCTTCAGTCCTTGTTGATTTCCCCCCAAAAGTATTTTTGAGGGAAATTTTCTAGGGATTAATCATATATAGAGCTATAAAGAGGCAATTTTACCTTCTAAAATGAAGACATTCCTTGGCAAGCCTTTTGAAATCTGTGATGAATCCATCCAAGCATTCATTTATTAGTAAAAAAGCAAACATAACTTGAATGGAGTCAGTGCAAGGGTCAGTCAGCTCCTCAGGCAACAGACTGCAGGCCCATTATCTGCTGTGTAATTCTGGGTATGCTGCTGCTGCACTGCACCCAAACGCTTCTCAAAGAGATTTTTCCAGAGCCTCTTGTCCAGTGTGTTGGTATTAACACCTCCTGGCCATATCTGAATTCCTTGCTTTATTTTTTCATCTATTTTTCATCTATTCTATTTTACTCAGTACTCTTCCACCCACCATACTCTGGTAGAGTATGCATGCAGAATATAAATGTTTTGAGGATAGTAATAATTGAGTAGAGAAAGAACAATGATAATTAATGGGGGACTTTGGGTGACATTTATTGCCTCTACTCTGATCAATATACTCATAGTAGGTGAACAATGCCGTGGAATAATTAAAAAAGCAACTAGCATATGTCCTTTTTCTCTAGGCAAGGAACTTAATCATGCATCATTTTTCTACATCTGTCATGAGATTGTAGGTGCTGACACCTTTGAGTTGTTAGTTATTTTGCTCTGTAATTTTTTGAGTATGAAAGCAACCCTTAGCAAAAAATAATAGGAATCTAAAACATTGTTCTTGAACTTTTACCTACAAATTCTTATAAACATATTCCTGAATAAGGCAGCATTCAAGAAATAATAAATGCCAATCCCAAGCATATCTTTCTTTTTGTTGTCCTTTTTACATTCTTTTAACTTATTTTCTTTTAAGAACAAGTAAACTAGATTCTATTAGCAGTAAAAGATGAAAGATAAGAGAGGGAAAATCTACCACACAACTCACACATCTCATATACCATAACTCAGAATGTCTGCACTACAAACAGACAGAGGAAAGGTGAAGCAAGGAGCTGGCTGGTTTTGTTTTTCTTTTTAGGATGCAATTTCATACAAGATGACCTACATTCCTGCTTTGTCTAAATGTACCAATAGTTAAAACAAAATACAAACAAAGAAAACACAGTTCTAACCCAGAAAGAGTTTAGTGGAGTAATTTTTATTTATGATTGCTACTTTATTTTTCATTGTTGTAAGCCCCCATCAGCCAATATGACCAATCCTTCTACTGGACCATTTTTCTTGTCAATCATCTGCTAAGAGTTTCAGACTCCAATTTTAAACAGTGGATCTTTTGTTATCAGAAATCAGCTTTATCTTGAAAACAGTTATCTCTTAAATTACCATCATGGGAGGGGTGGACTGGAGAAGGTTTATTTTCCAATTTTTTCTCCAAGAGCTTGCCTTTCATGCACAAAGCCTATGGAAGAAAATGTATCGTTAACACAGCATCGAAGAATCTAAAGAAATTATAACCTTTTCTCAAAACAGGGGTGACTGTTTATGAACAATTCATTTAATTTTTAGTCACCCTCTCCTTTCAAATGAAAAGCAATAGAAATACATGTCAAAGAAACCAATCATGGTAAAAATCTGTGCAATACACAGACTCTAATAGAAAGAGATGATGGTACAAAGGACTGAAAAAAGCAGCTCTTCTTTCTTTTTCTCTCTTTTGTTGGAACACAAAGATAAGTGCTTGCAATCAGATGATTTTAATGAACAATCCAGTTGTTTGGTCTGGATGGTATATTTCCAGATGCAATCTGTAGAAGGTGTTTGAATATGAACTGGTTCTTTCCTAAACGTTGACTCACTGGCAGGAGCTGTCAGGGCAGCCCTGCTGCTGTGGATGTGCCTTCTCCAGAGAGTGCAGGCAAAGGGGTGGGAGAGAGCCCTTGCAAGAAAAACAGTGCTTTTCTCTGAGAAACTCCATCTGCACTGGATAGAATGCCTGTGGTGATTATAAGATTCCTAAGCTCTGGTGCTAAACATTTTGCTGTGTGCAATCAAACTAATACACAAGTATGAGGGCATAATGTGATCTTCTTTGTTGCACTTGTTAGCTTGTTTTGGGAATGTCTGTGTGGGAGGCCTGATGTAGAAGTGGGAGACAGAAGATCACTGGTAGGAGCAATTGAGCATCATGTTATCAAGAGATTCAACTGGTAAGTACAAAGAAAATCTTCAATATTCAGTGAAACTATCTGGTAGCAAGATACTTGGAGAAGTCATATGAGGAATGTTTTACCAAACACATAAACAGGTCTCTTAAAATTCCAGGTAAGTTTTGAGAAGCTCAGGATTTGTGGGCAGCATTTGCTGCTAGTCATGGGACTCTTTCCCCATATATTTTGTTACCACAATCTTTTGATGATATATTTTAAAAAATCTGGCCTCAAGCCGTGCTTTTTCCCTGGAGGCCCTGCCTTTTTCTGCTTTCTATTGCTTCAAAATCCAAGCGTTTGCAAAACCTGAACATTACATTTATGCAATCAAGTCAATATTCTCTCAAAAGTAAAGTATAAAAAGTAGCTCTCTTTGTAGAGAAATTGAGAGTACTCCAGTGTGTGAAGAACATCTATATTGTGAATAATATATTATATAATATATTATAAATAATTACATCATTCCTTTTCTCTCACTATTGGTTCTATAGCTTGTATTATTACTTCTTTTCTTATGAATTGAAGTATGTCCTTGGAGTTTTGTGGGGGGATTCATATCTGCTATCTAGATCTGGGGAGGAGAAGAAAAATTCTTATTCACTTAAAACATCTCATAGTGAAGTATAGAAATAATAACTAGTTGGAAAATTAAAGTCATTTCCATGGTTAGTATTTTGTGTGTAGTTTTGACTGTAAGTACTAAGGGCTCACATTGGATCTAAAAATATAGATTTATAGCTTTATGTTTAAATTAAAAAGATTAAATATAGGTGCTAGAGGTCTTCTGGATGATTTTGCAGTTGTGCTTAGTTCTCATCTACTGAAGAAGTTGTATTTTCACCAGTCGGTTTCAGTAATTTAGTACTGAGTGTGCATTTCTCTGCTGGACCTTCATGAAGAGCACAAAGAGCCCTCTAAATTCCATAAAGTGAGGGTCACTCTCACAGCTGGCTGTGTAGAGGGATTGCATTTGGAAAGAACAATCTCATTGTGGTTTTGTACTGCTTTGGGCTACAATGTACAGGTTTAGTTCTGCATCCTGTACCTGATGGTGACCTCCTATGAGTTTACAGGCATGGAAAATCCTAGGATGTTTTAGGAAATGTCTCCTAGGAAATTGCTGCTGAAGGAAGCTCAGCTTTGTATCATTATTTCTTTTGGGTATACATATTTATCTGCCCCTTTACAATCAGGGTCCTTGTTTGACTGTTTTTCTTCAGCATGAATCTTGAACAGAGCATAGTACAGCAAATGTGAATTTCAGTTCTTTGCCTTAAGAGATACACCCTCAGATTTCTGGCTGGAAGACTCTAGGGATTGATGCATGACATTTTCTTGAGATAGTAATGCAGAGTAATTAAAAAACACAAGTCACGAATAAAAACATAACTTGAACAAAACCCAGAATTAAAATGCATATTTTATCTCTTTCATCTAGCCTTCTTATCAAAATGATAATACTCTGTCTAGCTTGAAATGTTAATTGCACACTATAGGTAAAGGATCAGGGGAAAATGTGCACATGAAGGTGCAGCTTTGCAGGTCTGCATTTCCCTGCTGTGAGTGGCACTGGGCCGACGTGAGTCTTGCTGGAACAAGAACAACCCTTGTCCCTCAGCTCTAAACCAGACCGAGTTCCTCCACCTTCCACAGAATCACACAATGGTTTGGGTTGTGTCCTGGGGTGACTTTATGGTGCTTGTATCCCCAGTTGTGTGGTCTGTTTGTGTGACATATCAGTTCTGCACCTTTCAGACTGGTTCTAGAGCGAAGGGGGGACAGAAGAAGCCACAGTTTGTGCTCAGCAGTGGCGCTCACAGCCCCGCAGGCTGCTCCGGCCTGTGCTGTCCGCAGCACGGACAGACAGCGGGACACAGCTCTCCTGTGCTTGCAGTCAGATCTCAGAGAGCTGAGGCACAGAAGTCCCCCAGACTGGTTTTTTCCCCCTTTTTCCTTGGATCTGTTCAAACCTGCTCTGGACTGCAACCCCAGACAGACCCCAGGAGCTCACCCCTGTGGCCCACCGGGGCCTGGGCCTCGGCACTTCCCAGAGCAGGAGGCTCTGATGAGAGACTGAGCAGGCCGAGCTACATCTCACAACAAGGACTTTCTGGATTTGCCATCTCTTCAGAACTGCAAGAGGTTTTATTGTTTAATATTATTCATTTTCTTATGCTTGTGAATACTTTGCTTGTTAAATGAACAGTTTTTTCCACTTTTCTCCAAAGAATTCTTTTGGGACCAGTTGTGGGAAGGACCACTTGTATTTGCTTTCTAGAGGGGAAACTCCCCATTTGGAGGTTTCCTCCCAAAATTTGCCCTAAACCAGGACAGATTGGAACAGACTGAAAGTTCATCCAGTTCCACCCGCCTGCCATGGGCAGGGACATCTTCCTCTAGACCAGGTTGCTCCAAGCCCTGTACAGCCTGGCCATCTTTTCTTTTTTCAACCTAAACAAATGCATTTTGCTATCTGATTATAAAATAAATCAATATTTAACATAAAAAGTTTTGCAATTTCTCTTGCATTTTTCTTTTCCCTGTTTCTGTAGTCCTGTAGTTGAGAAAATCCTACATTAATGCTCCTTGGTCCCTTTCCTAATGAGAGAAATTAAATTCAACTTATGTGAAGTACTGTGAACTCACCCAGTTCTTTTGGGAGGGGGAATAACACCCAAAATTCACAGCAGCACTGGTCTCTTGAACAGAAAAAGACAATACCTGCTGAAAAGTATAATATTCCAAGAATATGAGTACTGGATATGATGGATGCTGACAGATAGATGAGAGTAAACAAGGTAATAGGAATATATTTGTCAGTATGACAGGGGCTGATCTTCACATGCCCGAAGGCAGACTCCTATCAAGAGCAAAAAATCTTGAATCTCCATGAGTGGTAAAAAGGGGGGTTGAGAATAAACAATGAGGTGATCTAGCAAAGTTTTGGGAAGCTCAGTAAGGAAGAAGGATGGTAAGCAAGATTGTGATGTGTCTTTCGAAATCTGACATGCAGATGGAGGGAGGGCTCGTGGATGGTTCAGAACTGTGCCAAGTGCTCTGTGCTGGGGGGATGAGCTGGCCCGGAGGGACCAGGCAAGGCTGAACACTCTGTTTATGCCAGCAGAAATTGTACTGAGGAAGGCAGTAAAACATGTGGAAATAGAGATGTCACACCAACAGGCCAGGCAAGGAAAATGATCTTGCAGTAAAATTCAGAGTGAACAAAAGAAAAAAAAGAAAACATGGTAAAGAGATGAAAACTTGAAGAACTTATTGCCTTGGGAAATCTAGGAAAAGCTCTATTTTCTGGAAAACTTTTAGTTTTGGATTTAAGGTACATAAAAATCTCAGTGACCTAAAAGGGGAAATGAAGGTATTGCCTGGGAAGTAGGACTGGATGACTGCTGTCTACAGTAAGATAATAGAAGATTTGGGAAGATTATAGAAATTCCTGGGTTTAGCTATGCTGGCCTTGAAACAGTAGATAAAAGCTATCAAAGGAAGACTCCATAAATATCACTATGATGCTTTAGAGAAATAGCAATTAGTTAAATAGCTTAATTTTCTCATTTTTGGGAACTGGATCAACTTTCTCCCTACAAGTTCCTGTTTCAAATGTACAATGTGCTGCCTTGCTTGATGAACAGGAAAATACATTTGTGTTACTGTTTCAAGTACCTAAAACTTATTTTAAATTTTTGTTATTATTAAAAGCTAAATTTTGTTTGTATATATAAATGGCAGACCTGTGGATAACTTCTTCTTTCTTGTCCTTTCATTCCACTGCTCTCTCTTCTTTAATTCCATGGTCCTTTCTCTCCCTACGTTTACCTACACAGAATAATTTCCAAAACTATTCCAGCTCTCTGGGATATTTAAGGCTACTGCCTACAAGCCATCCCAACGAGTTTTCTCTTTCAGTGCAAAACAATGTGTGTGTGTCCCTGTCCCAAAACGCCATCACCAGGCTTTGCAGCAGGGATCTCCTGGTGTTAGAGAAGGGATGAGAAATGAATAGTAATTTATTCACTCTAGTTTTGTTTTTCATAGAATGAACTCTTTGACTCCAGCTTAGGAAGAGATTTTGTGTTTATATTAAGAGGTCTACAAGGACAGATCTCTATAGCGAAGCAGCTCTGCTGGGTACTCAAGCCATGCACTTCAAATTGTTCAGGAGCTGAAAGCTTTGGTGTCCTTGAGAAAGAGCAGCTCAGTCAGCTACAGAAAACTCTGCAAATGTGGGGATTATGTTTAAAGTGTTACTTTTATTTCTATCTCTGCCACAGTTAGGTTGTGGCTTGGGGAGTCTCTCTTTGTCTTGTTAGTCAAATATAAAAAATACTTCAAGTAACATTTTGTACTAATAACAGTATTAAAGAAAGAATATCTTAAACATTCAGCAATGCATTATAGGTGGGGACTGCACAATGCTGTGGTGCTCTCCCATGTGTGATATAGAGCTGTTCTTACATCAGTGGTTTGGATGAGTCACTCTTACATTTCTCTCACAGGAACTGGAACTTTTTGTTTTGGATCTAGACACCGTCATTCAGCAATGTTTATATAGTGAGGTTTTCTATTTTAAGTCAGTTTCTATTTCCTTCCTGGCTATGTTTAAAGCATATTTATTACTAGAGTCCATTTCCAGAGCAACTGAATGAATATAGCTTTTCTAACATTACATAAATTAGAAATATTTTTTGCTTTATTACTTTATGCAGCTGTTCCATTTATTACCTTTTTTTGGGGAGAAAAATACTTTGGATCTCTCATTTGCAAGTAATTTACTGCAGGTTGGATCATTTTATTTTATTCAGCTTTAGCTTCCCACATGGCAATGGAAAGAATCAAAAATTTAAGAAGACACATTTTGGCATTGCATAAAAACACTGGGTTTTGTTTGGCTCCTAATTTCAGTTTCAGCTCTTGCTGTTGCTGCTGTCTGACAACTAGAACAGAATTGTCAGAATTTCTTCTGTATTAGAGGTCACAGTCAGGGTAAACAAATGCTGATGTACTTGTAAATTATAAAGTTTGCCTTAAAAGGGTAATCATGCAGGCCTAATCTCATCAAAATATAAGTGTCCTTGTAGCAGATCTCTGAGGTCATTTAAGACACCTTGAGGGAACTGAGAGATCCCCTGTGCCTTTTCTGCCTCTGATTCCCAAACTAAGCAGGAGAACAGAAATATGACATAGCCTCGTGCTTGCATTAAGTCAACTTATTTTGCACAGGGGCCAAGTCCTTCTGAAAATAAGAGCAATAATCAACTTATTCCAACATCTCAAAATATTTGTCTAAGTGGTCTTGACTTCTCTCTTCCTGCTGGGGTCCCAGCAGTGACAGAGGCAGCCAGCAGCAGTTCTCGTCTTCCATCCCTCTCCCAGGGTTTTGATCCCACCTTGGCTCTTCCAGAAAACTGCTCCTCCTGTGCTCTTTGCAGGACATTCTAGTGAGCCAAATATCAAGGACAGATACTTGGAAGAGAATCTTTTGCATCACTGTTGTCTGGAGTCCCAAGTCCCAAATCATTGCTGCCACCTGCTCCTTCAACTCTCATGCAGTGATGGACCTTGTCCATCCAACTGGAGTCCAAAGTAAAGCCTGACTTTATTGAGTCAAGAGAAGTCTGTTGCTGACTTGATTAGAACTTGAATTTCATCTATTCTTATGGAGCCATTGAATTATCTGACTGGGTCACACATGTTAAGACTTTTAAGCCTTTTTCTCTTTGAAAAATAAAGATGCAGGAATGCTTAACTTCTAGTTTGATAACATTTGGTTGAAAAGTCAAGCAACAAGTTTAGTACATGACAGAAGATAAAGCCATATTCTGTTCAAGCCCAGGGATATTTGAGGGATTCCACTGTCTCCTTTCATGTACAGGTTGAATAGTAATGAAGGTAGAAACTTTTATAAAAGGAAAACAAAGCTATCTCTCAGGATTCAGTCACTGGCAGCAGAGCCCCAAAGGCTGTTCCTGTGCTGGCTGTGTCCGTGCATCACTGGGGTGCTGTGAGGAGTGCAGGAGTGTCTGAGCCTGGGGATGCTGAAGTGAGATTGCTGGAGCAACTTCTTGCAACTCTTTTGTGTGTCTGTCTTTATTTAAAGTGTTTCTGTATGCAATTTCCCATATTGGCTCATAAGGAGCAGTTTTCATGTCTGCTGCACTGCAAACTCCTCCATCTATCCATGACTCATTGGGCAGCGCAGCACAAAGAAACAACCCAGATTAAAAATGTTTTCATACGTGGAGCTAATGAGGATTTGTTCATGTCTAAAACTTCCCCTTCACAAGAGATTTTTTTTTCTCTTTTCTTTGGCTCTCATTGGTTTACATTATCATTCCTAATCTTTTAAGACTCAGGAAAAAAAACACCCTAAAGAAGATAATTAAAGAGTTTTTAGTGCAAAAGGAATGAAGGAAAGTTACAGTCATAGTCTATCCTTACATGGCTGCTTGATTTTCCTGCTCTCTTTAAACAATATGAATTGAACCCATAGTTTGATTCCTTTCCATAGACTTATTTGTGGCTGTTATCTGTTTCACAAGGAAAAGCCATCAATTCAGACATCATTTAATTTACTTTTATTGGAATACAATAGTAGAAACAGCTGCTTATGTGTGGATTTGATTATACAGAAAATAAATATTTTTTATGCTTTCAATAAATATGAAAGGTTGCCCAATACTTCTCATTTCATTGCTGCATTTTTCAAGCTCTCTTTGAAATTACTTGAATTTTGGTATTTATCTCAAGGTGACAAGCCTGAAAATCCTCTGGGGTTTTTTTGTTCTTTTGCTTAAGGATGGCTGTATGAGTCTCAGGGATGCAGCTAACACAGAAACCACAATCTTGTAGATAATTTCTTAAAGAAGTACAATTCTATTGTGTACTTCCAATTACCATGGAAATCAAACCCCTGCTGTTGGAACCTTTCACAGCTCATTTTTCAACTTAATACATTATGAACACTTGTTCTTCAAGTGTTATTAACTCATCTCTCTAAAACTTCTTTCCAGTGGTCACACACAAACACAGAATGACAGAATATCCTGAGCTGGAAGGGATCTTCAAGGATCACTGAAACCCAGCTCCTGGACAGGAGCCTGCACAGGACCAACCCAAGCATCATACCATGTGATAAAATTAGCAATATTACTAAATTAGAAAGTAACCGGTCACTCTGTGAACCTTCTAAAGCCACTTTCTACTACGGGACAGTAATTATAGCTCATTTCTTGCAGATTCTCATTCAATATGCACAGGGTATTAAAATTGCCCATTGTGGACATCAGGTGTGGACCTTTCTGTTTGCCAGGGGACAGCTGCCACTTACCTCTATTCTAATCAAAGTATGACCAGAAAACCAAAATTGCAAAGTGGCAAATTAATTTTAAAAGCAGAAACATTATGCTTAGAGGTCATAGATATTTGTTCTTTTTATTCTATATTCCCTCTGCAAAAGACAGTTATATGATGGCTTTTTAGAAACTTTTGTTTTAGCACAGGAAGCACCACTGGGTTTTACAGTGTAACCTATTTCAGTTATTATGACAGCGTGAGGATCCTGTAGTTCCACTGCAGGGTAACACACCTCTGACAAGCACCAAATGTCACCATTAGAGACTCGAAACCTACAGCCTGCTTTTCTGGGTGTATTTACCACCATGACTAGACTGACACATGGCAGACAGTGTGGTTGGGGCATTCTTCTGTCACTGAATGGCAAAATGAACATTGCTCATGATTTGCAGAAATTGTGTGGGAGGCAAAAGCAGCATAAATGACACATCAGGTCTATTAAAGCAGTAGCTGACGTCAGTGGCAAACTGTAGTTAAATCCTGCTGGGGAGAAGCTTTAAAAATTACAATGCCAGGTGTTGGTCTCCTTTACCATGCTGAAGTATGGATCATGAATTTTGGGCTAGGATTCAGCAGAATCAGGCTGTTTGTCCTTTCACATCCTCAGAGAGCCCCCAGTAACCAGAAAAGCACCGTAATGATCACGGAGCCTTGTGACAGGAAGGTGTCACCTTCTGTCTCTTATCAGCCAGAGCCTGCAGGACCTCAGCTCACAGAGGGATCAGCTGGGAGAAAACCTCCTACAAAATCCCAAACTTCTTACAGAGATGCATCAGTTTTGACAGGAATTCCCTTGGAAGTTTTCTCAAAACAAGGAGATGTGGCTAACAGTTGCATTCAATAACCCTCTAGAGGTGTGGGAGATTCAGACTGTTGGGGCTGGATTTGTGACCTGATGAGCTGCTGACCCTCAGCCCTCTCCTCAGCAGCCCACCCAAATCCCAGTCTGGCACAGGTCTAGAAGGAGGTTCATCTCCCCTTTCTGGCCCCTCAGAAGCTCAACAGGGCTGCTGTACACATGCAGCAAGGAGTTGGGGGAATAGGAAATCATCCCTAGTGGTTTGGAAAAAGCCAAGGAGATTAATGGTCTTCTTTTTATTATGTTACTCAATACAAACTTTCCTTCTGCAGGAAGAGTTTTAATAAGGTAACTTTTTAAGTTCAAGAGAGAAATTAAACACTAGAAAATATAGAGAGTTCAAACCTTTGGATGTGTAATTACTGAATTAATTACTGCACATAAGAAAACCACAATAACAGCAACAAAAAAGACCACAAAATACCCCTTAGTTCAGAAATTGCTTAGATTTTTCTCGTTTTGGTTGGGAGTTTTTAGTAGCAAAAGTCTGCAATGAAGCATTCTTTTGAATATTCCCATTGCTCTGGTGGTGCTCAACATGATGGGGAAATTGTTTGGTAGGAAATGAAATGCTAATTGTACCTAAAAAAGGCAGCATCTCTTCCATCTGCATAACCTGACTTTTATGGCTGTCAATAACATATCAAACCTCTAAACAGACAAGCCTAGTGTTTATGAAAACAACCTTGCCTTGAAATTGTGAATAAAGCAGAGCTTTTTTTGTTCTGAACAGAATTTTTACCTTGGAGCAGCTGATCAGTTTGCTGGGAACCAGGACAGAAGTGGGGTTGGCATCACTTAAATGAGACTGGGAAAGGAAAAAAACTTTGCTAGTCACTAAGGAGTGTGTATTGCACTGGAAACTGTGCAAACTTCATCTTACATAAAGGGTATTGTCAATTTCAGATAATCCTTGCTAATTAAGTGTTGATCTCTTTTGCTTTTTATGTATGGCAGCAGGAACAAAGCCTGTCCCCATGTAGCTGCTCCAGCTTTGTTTGGCACTTTAAAAGGCACAGTCCATTTGAGTAGCACTCCCTCTGTGCTGGGAGGTTAGATGCAACTCCCTGTGGGTCAGCTCTACCTCTTCAGCTGTAAATGTAGGTCAGCTGCCTGCCATGAGTCTGCTCCTTATCTGTAAAAGCACACGTCCTCACACGCAACTTCCCAGCGTGCTGCATTTGTCTGTCCTGTGAGAAAGCTCATTTTTCTGGAGCAGAGAGCTGATTTTGTGCCATTAGCAGCATTACCAGCCCCCTTCTACCTGTCCTAGCCTATCTCTGTCAGCAGCCCCCTGTGACACAGCTGCTGCCAACATCCTGCCTGCTGGGGCACAGCCAGGATACCCTCAAGGCCAGTGCCCATCATTTGTGCTGCGTCACTGTGGTGTGGATGTTTTCTTCCACCATTTAAAAGAGAACAATTAAGTTACAATAAACCTCCAAACAATAACTCCTAAAAAACAAAAACAAAAAAAACAAAAAGCCAAAGCATGCAAGCAAAACAAAGTCCCACCAACTGGTAATGCTGGAGAGGCAAATTAAGTGACTGTGGCACCAGTTTAAAGGAAGCAGTTCAGCAAAGGGTTAAAAGAGGTTAAAAGATAATTAAAAGCAGTAGGTCCTACCCATTACCCAATTTTACAGCTGTGTGTAGGACTTGCTGTTGAGATTTACAGGTATGAAAACTCGGTTCTGGAAGGAAAATGAATGGTGAGTTGATTGAAAGTAATATTTCACACCACTGGAATTAAAGACATGTCCAGTGCCAAACCATCTACAAGGGCTGGTAATGCACAAGGAAATTAATTTTTGCTGTGAAGGTGACTGAGCACTGGCACAGGCTGCAGAGAAGCCAGGGGCTCTGCACCCTTAGAGATACTGGAAAGCTGCCTGGACACAGTCCTGGGCACAGCTGGCCCTGGGTGGCCCTGTTTGAGTAGACTCTTGGACCATTTGAGCTCCAGATGTCCCTTCTAACCCCAACCAGCCTTTTATTCTGTGAATTCAAAATATGTGGCTTAAAATGAGCACAGCAGTCCTTGTTAAAAGTTCTTCATTAATTGCATAACTGTTGTGACCAGACTCTCTTGGGTTTGTGTCTTGCCTCATTTTTTGTTCAGCCAAGAAATTCCTTTACTTTCCATCCAGGCTGGTGCTGAAAGGTTTCTGTGAGTTTTCTGCCCTAAGCTACCTCGGGGTTTTCAAACCTGAAGCCAGATTGGTTTTGTCCTCAGCATGACTCTGCCTGACTCGTGCACTTGTGACCTCCTCCAGAGCAGACTGTGGGGGAGCATGTCCTAGAAATAACCCTCTTGTCATCACCTGTAATCACTGTTTAAGAGGAATCTGATTTCCATATTCTTTCCAATCTCTGCATGTTTTCAAATGGATTTTTTCTTTTTGTTTTGCTATGGCTTTTTTTTTTTCTTACCTTCAAGCACCATTAAGAAGCGCCCTGCAGTTTTGCCTCATCTCTCTGTGTCTACTGCCGTTGGTTTATAGGAACAATGGCTTTCTGTGATCCTTGTATTTATCTACTAAAACATGATCAGGAAACTATTTTTTCTCTTAAAGCACTTAAGTTTTTCCCCTTAAGAAATACATTGACTCTCCTGTATCATTCTAAATCCCTCTTTAATAGGAATTTAATATTGCTTTCTCTTTCATTAAATAACTACTTCACCATCTCCAAAATACCTATTTTAACATGAAAAAAAGCCAGATTTCCTGCCCATACCAGGGGGGTTAGAACTAGGTGATCTGTAAGGTCCCTTCTAATCCAAAATATTTTATGATTATATTAAATTAATTTGGCATATTTTCATGCTGTTGTATACAAACCCCTGTGTAGCTTCTCCTGCTCAGTTTCCCCTGTTCCCATCATTTTGCCTCAATAGAAATCCACCAGTAGTACTTAAGTTCAAAAAACATAAGCTCTAGGAGGAAAGAGTTTTCCTTTTCTTAGGCAACACATAATTATCTACTCCTCATTTCATATGGAACTTGTTTTCCCATTAGGCTTACAAGGGGCTGCAGTTGTATCTTTCCCTTCAATCTCCCCTCCCCAAAAAAACCCCTCATGTTGGATTTGCTTTCTGGTCATTTTAGAAAATTAGTTCAAAGCGAAACATCACCAAGTTGCCATATCTGGAAACTGCATTCTGATGTTTATGTACCTACACAGGGCTGGCTCCAGTCTTGTGGCAAATACTCTTTTTCTTGTGATGCCTTAAGATTTTAGCTTTAATATTTTTTAAATCCTGTACTGCATTAGTGCAAAAATCTAAACTCCATATGAAGTGTTAGTTAACTGTCTTCACATTTTGGCCAGACAAAACAATCCCTCTAGGCCCGAAATTCAAGGACCCTCTACTGCCTAAGGCACCAGAAAGTATAAACAAAAGTGAATGGGGAGGAAGCAAACTGGGGGTATATGAGTTCATTACCTGAAGCTGTAATTGGAGGATTAACCCCTGATATGCAAATAGACTAAATTTTTATCTGTCTGAAAAACCATTGACCATTGTCCATCCTGGGTGCAGCCTCTGGGAGGCTTTTGACTGCCCAAGGTGCACCTATTGAAGGCCTTTATTAAATACCCATTTATTATCTTACCCCTGCCTAGCCTCTGTTCTAGGTAGCCACCCCAAGGCATCAGCTTGCTGTAGTGGAAGAGAGGGTGAGCACTGCAGTGCTCTGATCCTGGCCCCAGGAACAATGAAGCTGCTGGAGTGATGTGTTGGGCTCCCTGTTCTGCGTAACAAGGTGAGGCACACACACAAGCTGCTCGGGATGCTTGCTCAGGATTTCTGCTTAAAGACAGGAACTGGCTTGGCAGCCACCTTAAAATTAATGGACTCAGATTTGGTGTAACAAGGATTTTTACCATGCTGCAAAAACATTTCTCTTTGAAACTTTTATTTTAGGTTTTGACAGAGTAAAACAATCTTATGATCCCTGCATTTTTATAAGGAATAATTACTCTTCTGCTCTTTATTCCTGCAGTCCAAACAGTAATATTTGAAAGACTTATTGTGAACAAAGCAGGGAGATTTTCCTTGTTTAATTCAGTATTCAAAGTGAGTAGAGACAAAAGATTCTCACCCTTCTCATTGTTAAAGCAGCAGACTGGAGAAGCAGGTGGTGTGCACAGTTTCTCAAAATTGAAATAAATCTGAAAGTATGAAGTGGCCACACTGACCTCTGTCTGTACAAATTACTCAGGCTGGTTTAGCTAAAATCACTCTCGTTTCCTGGAAGAAAACCCTTCAGAAAAGGATTTAGAAAAGGCATTTCCTTGATGTGGGCCTGAGCACGACCTTCAGTGCTACCTTCTGGATCTTCCCATGGAAATCTCTCAGCAAAGGAAGCATGAGGCTCTGACCATGGTTAGCCTTTTTCAAAATAAGAATGAAAAAACATTTTAAAAAATTCTGCGCTTGTTGTAAATGTGAACCAAAAGACATAAACCCGTCTCTAGCTATCAACTCAGCATCTTTATTTATGAGAAAAAGAGGGACAGGAGAACTTCAGGAGGAGCATCATTCACAAAATCTGGATTGCTGTGGGTAACCAGCCTCAAGGGAAGCCCTGTAAACTCAGCGCCCTTTCTGCTTACTGGGTTTGACAGCCTTTGGTCTTTTACTGGTGTCACTGAGCCACAGACTGCTTGAAAGTCCCCTGGGTTCCTATTTTTACTGTGTGCACTGCACAGATGGACAAAACCACTGGTCATCCATTGAGTATTCTCCTAAAGTTCTGAACTGGTGGAGAAAATGGTGCTGGTTTTCATCAGAACTTTGAAAAAGAAAGATTTCTCAATTCTCCCATTATCACCCTGATAATTCTCTGTAAGATGCACCTTCTCACCTTTCCAAGTTTCTCTGAAGAAAAGCATAAGGCAAATGCTTTCATGAATCATCCCTTATTGACAAGACTGTCTACCTGTGTTTCGGCGAGATAAGGGCTTTTTATCTGGCTATCAAAGTTGATTGTGGACAGAATGCATATGGCTAGAGTTCACAGAATGTTCTTTTTCCACTGCTTTAAGATGCACAGATGCTAACAAATAAAACTGTTCATAGAAAGATGACTTACTTAATAATACATTTTATGAGTCTTGGCCACAAGCCTTGTCTTAGTACAATGAAGCACCTCCTAAAGATTGAGATGAGTTGAAAATTACACCACTGATGAAATCAGCATTTTGTAGCATTGTTGCTGATATGGTTGGCACTGTTTTCCAGTGATGGTTCAGTCCAGGTCTATGAAAATGACTCCAAGGGCAACACAGACTCCTTTTGTTTCCTCCAGGCATTGGCTCCTGTCTGTACTGTGGCAGGCTAGGGTGTGCCAGGCTAAAGGCTGTCTTATACCATCAGGTTATGGGTGCCACTCCAATAATGCTCAGTTGGTGTGTGATTATCAGAAGATAAAAAACCTAATCTGGCTTAATTTGAAACTTTACTGAATCTCATGGATTTTGTAACAAAACTCCTGCTGATTCCAGAAAAAGGACAAACAAGCTTCGTAAAGATCAAGAAGATCTGACCTGCCTATTTGTTTAAATGACCATTATAAAAAGGATTTTCATTTAATAATCTTTATTCCAATCACCACTGTGAAATCATGATAATAGATAAAGCATCAGCCACCATGTGTTATTCATTAAGCTCTGCAAGCTCAACTGCAAGTGCAAAATCCACAGTAATTACATTTGGGTAATTTTTTCAGGAAATATTTTTGCACAGCAGACATCTACCCAGACAATTTATTTGCAAAATACTGACTTGTTGCTGGTTGGCATAAAAAGAGAGTTAGAACAATCAGGATTCATGCTCATGCAGTTTGGTCTCACTTTTCTACAGCTGAGACTGCTTTTTTTGGCTGAGCTTGAAAGAAGAATTTAAAAGTGATGGGTCATTGACTGCTGGCTCCAACAAGAAGGACTGAAATCAGTTTGAGGTTTAAAGTGCGGTATTAGGACAGAGAAAGATTTAGGGTGATAATATTTCAGGGAAAGGCTTCTAAACAAATCTAAGGTTTTGGAACAAAAGCCAAGGCAAAGAGGAGCTGTCAGGCTTGATTTGGGTTAAGAAGACAACAGGCTAGGTAGACTGTAAATTATCTAACCCTTTTATTGAAAGAAATTTAGAAATTATGCAAAAGCCCTAAATATTGTGTTCTGAAGTTAAGGAAGATGAAAGACATCCTCATCTGGTGAATAAATTTAATTCTAAAGTTAGTCAGTTGTGAACTCTCCAAATTCAGGATTATCTTGCTGGATGGATGCACACAGGACAATCATCTTGTGGCAAGTGTTCAATCTGAGCCTCCCCTACTACAGATTAGGTATTTTGTAAATAGTAACTTTATTCTTTAAAAGTCTTTATGACTTTTTTTGTCTGTAACTATACCTTAAATCATTGTCTACATTAGGGTCTTGTCAGGAGGAGAAGAGGTATGCTGGGAATAGATTTAAGGCATCTAAACAAAGCACATCTCACCCTGGGAGTGCTTAATTCTTTCCTTTGACAGAAAGAGAGACTGTATGTCCAGTTCAGACTGCCATTAAATCCTCTCTGTAAACCCCTAATGTCAGGCAAGATGAATCCCACCCCCAGGAGGTACAGAAAGGAGGCAGAGATTTGCTACAGCAATTTTTTTCTGTAATGAAAAAGGAAAGGAAACCTGTGGGAAGGCAAAGCTCAGGCTGAGTTGTGAGGGATCAATGGAAGCTTCATTGAATTGATTCATTGGGGGGAAATGACAGAAGGAAGGATGACCTGCTGCAGGTGAATAATTGCTGGGTAATTTCTGGGGGATCTCAGTTAATGGAGTTGCAGCATAATTAAACCTCATCATTCATAGCGTCCCATGACTGCTTCTTTGAACAGTAAATAGAGGAGGGAGGCAAATAGTACAAACTCTGACAGGTAAGTGGGCTGTTCACATTAATGAGCATGAATTGTGCAGCAGCTGCAGCCAGCAGTGGCATCAGGCTGGGGAGGAACAGGGAGCCTTACCAAAACTGTTCTCCTCAATGATTAGGAAAGGCCTGTTGAGGAAAGCTTTTTGTTTTAAAGCACAAAGTGAAGACAAAAATGATGCCTAAAATGTGATCTGAAGGGTTTTGAAAATAATACACAGCATAAGAATGCTGCCAGGCTGGCATATTGAGGTTTGGGAAGAGCACTCTGCATATGAAGTATGTGTGACACTATTTATTCCACTCTTTGAGCTTTGCTTTAATATGGGGAGAAATTAAATCCTGGGGGTCAAATGAGAAGGCTCATATATAATCAAAACAAAGTAGGTTAGAGGAATATAAGCCAAACTGGCTGAAAGCAATGACTGGCATTTTTAAAAAAAAACATAATTTCAAAAGTTTTTACTGAAAAACTGGTACATACTGTGTCAGATTGTCATCTTCCCAACCTGTGTTTGAGTAAAAAGAATCTTCTTTCATTTTTTCCTGCTCTTACCACATACGGATCCATCCTCGAACCTACTTGGGTAGTTGTGGCACTGTTTGAAGAATAAATAGTTATCTGATCCCTGAGTCCAAGCTGAACAGCATGAGAAAGGAGAAAAGAGTGAACCTACTTTCCAGCACGATTTCAATGATCACATTTTTTCCTCCTAAGTAAATTTCTAATCAAAAAAAGAAGAGAATGTTTTTCTACCAATGTCTTTTAGCTGGTACCAGCAGTTTCTTAAGGGCAGGGAAGGTTATGTGGAAGGTTATATTTATATTAAATAACCACAGTTGTGTTCCAGAAAGAAACTGGCTCTGCAGGTTCAGTGCATACTATTTTATATTGCCTTATATGCAGAAAGCAATATGCTTTAGTATTGATGTTTGAAAAAATTGTGTCATAGTTGATACTCTTTTCTCAAATATTTGTATATTTTTTTTATCTATCCACAATGGAGACCAAATTGCTCAAAACTCAGTCACCTTATGCAAAACTCTTAAATGTCACTTGATTATTACATGGATTAAAATCAGAATATAAACATGAGGTATTTATCATACCAGTTAGATTCACTAAGATTTGCTGTGAAATTCAGAATTTAAAAGACAGGAGAGAGTTCCAAGCCTTTCAACATTGTTTGAAAGGTATGTTAAATTTTTACTGCTTTCTTGTGATAATGTATCATGTATCTATTGTTCATAAATCCTGTTATCTTGCAACCTTCCTTGCAAAATAGGAGCATGTCAAGTGTAACTTTAAATGACTTACAGATGTACTCAACAAGGTGAAATGAAAGACCTATTTCCCTTCCTTTCAAAGATGACACTATTGACATTTTGTTTTCATCATGAAACAAGTATGTGGTTTCAAGAATGCTCAAATGCTGCTGCCTTTAAAATGAAGTGCATATCAAATGCACTGAGGGAGTAATTCAAAAAACTCATTTTCCAGTATAGTAAAGAGCAAGAAATATGTGCTCTAGGCACATTAAGAAAACAAAGTAGATCAGGGTAGTTTAATGCAATGGAATAGAAATGTGTTTGAAGACAATTGGCACACACTGAATTATTGCAAGAGTACTTTGGGTTACATCTGCCCCCGTTTGAACTGATGTTGAATTTGTGGTGTTGAACCCCTCAGTCACAAAGTTGCTAAGTAGATGTTGAGAGGCTGTTGTGTCTTTGATTTGCTTGGGTACCAAGCAACAATCCCAGTGAAAACAGCAGTGTGTAGCTGATTCTGACTCTTTAGAATTGTAAAATGCTCCTCCTAATATTCCTGACTAGTGAAGTTTGACATCATTTATGGAGAGTTAAGTTGTGGCCAAGTCAAATAACTCCCCATGCAGACACTTCCCATCTCCTGTGCCATACTGGGGTTTGTGCTCCAAGCTCATCCTGCACCTTGCCTGTGCTGAATCCACCAGTGAGGAGAAATGGAGATGGGAATATCAGTACAGCAGGGCTTTGCATTTCTGGGTGCAGGCCTGGCTTGTAAAGGCTGAAGAAAAGATGTTCTGATTAAGACTGAAACTTCTTAATCCAAATATCAAAACTCACAGTCAGCTTAAAACTCCTATCTCTGAGCTCACTTCATATGTCAGGGACTGTACTGAGAGTGATAAGAGAAATCTCATATAATTGAAGTATTGGTGTACATTACAAAAGATGAGGTAAAGGAATAAAAGCTCTATTTTTTTCTTGAGTTTTTCTTGTCCAAGAGGAAACAAAGGCAGTGGCCAAACTGGTAATAGCCATTTAAGGCAAGTAATTGACTGCTAGCCTTCAAAAAGATTATGATGTGGGTTATCATCTGTCATATTCTACTTAGAGCATATAATAGAATTTAATGTTGGAAGCCAGGTATCACGTATCTGATACTGATGACTACTTCAAGCAGTCTCCAGATGAACGTTTTTGTAATATCTTCATTCTGTGGGTATTTTTTTAACAGATATGAGGTTATCTTACTGCACAAATTAACTTGTCCTTGGAAGAAAACCCTGCTTTACTGAATTAGAGAATATTCCCGGAAAGATGCCTATCTGTGTAACATGTTGCTTAGGCTGATTTTTTTATCACTGAAAGTAAGGACTTTGTTAGGCACATCTGAAGCTCCCAGTCTGGCTGGTGTGACATGGATATTCTTTATCACAGTATTTCTGAAGGCTTAGCAATTGTCTATGTTCTGCAAACTATTTCTGACCACTGCTCACTTGGAAACACTCAGAAGACTTTACTGGAATTCATCCACAGGCAGGTTCCTGTGTTTGGCATCTGTTTTCTACCATTATGTTCATTTTAAACAAGTATGAAACTCTTTGAAATGCTGTTGAGATCTGATTTTAGTTTCCCGAGTTTGTTTGCTTATTGGTTGTTTTTTTTTTTAATTCTACTGTGCCAATCACATTTCATAGCACAACAAAGATGACATTAACGCAGATTTTGTTAAAAGACAATAAGTCACACACACAAAAAGATATTTGGTTGTTTCAGATATTTTTTCTTCATCTTTTCTTCTGTTATGAAAATTCACAGAAGAATATGAGGCACCCACAAATCTAAGCTTCATGATGAACACAGTCCAATGTTACACAGAACAGCCTTTTTCTTGTGGATTTTATTTAAGGAAAGAAAAACTGTTAGGGATTAAAGTATTCGGGATGGAAGATCAAAGAAGAAACAAAGTAAATAAATACAGTGTCTGGAGTCTGTTGATTTCATTCAATATCCTGTGGACAAGGAATTTACTGGTGGTTTTGTGAACTAAGCTGTCATCTCTGCTAATTTTCTCTTTTGCTCAAGCAATGTGTAGACATATTATGTCAAACAAATGCATGAGATTCCTCCAGGCTAAATTTGATGCAGTTAATAAACCTTTCACTCAGCAGCTTTCAGTGGTTAATCTGGACTGTTTTACCTCCTCCTGTTGACTCTAGATGCTGCTGAGAGGGACTTTATTTTCCTGTATGAAATTTTAAGTTATTTCAAGATGTTTTTCCTTCAGATAGAGACATTGATCTGTGCTGGTGCCAATCCTTCATCTCTGTCACTGTCTCAAGGCCAAAAAAAAGGCCATTGTGTGGCCTTACTCTCAAGTACTGCTGATCACACTGTGTTATTTCTAAGAGCAGCTGGTTGTGAATGGTTTCAAACAACTTTCTTGGTTTTGAAATGTCTTAAATGGCTAGTTCTAAATCTTTTGTTTTTGTTTTGAGATTTAAAGTTTCTTAAATACTGCTGGAAAGTTCACCTTCAGCCAGTTTACTTTACCTGATAACTCCAAGAGCACTGGCATCACATCAGCATCCATAAGCGATGGGCTTTAGACTAGCTTGGTCTGGTGATAACACTGTTTACAACAACACTTCAGAGAGGAAGGAAGGCCAAGACAGATCCAGAACAATGTTTTGAGATGCTGACTTTCAGGCCCAGGACACATAGCAGGATGCTTTAGGACAGGCAGACTGCTAGCTACAAAAATTCGCAGCATTGGTGCTGTACCAATGTCACTGCCATCAGCGCAGTCTGAGCTCTTTGTGCTTGCAAGGACTCAAGTGCAAGTTTAATGGAAACCCTGATTTCAAAGGCTAAGCTTTTCATTTTGTAGCTTGTACTTCAACTAGTGTGAAATTGAATGAAGCAGATCATCATCTGTCCTGTGTTATGTGTGGATTCCAGTGCACAAACATTTAGGTGGAAAACCTTCTTTCAGACACACACAGTTAATTTGGGTTCTGCTTCTTGGCTTCTGCAAATGCTCAAAGAAATTGAAAAGTCTTATCTAGTTTCTGCTGTGAAAGTGAGGAATTTTCTGCTGTGAAGGAGAGGAATTGGGAAGTGTAGCTGGGCTCTTGGGACACTGTTGATGCACAAGAGGCTCATCAGGACCACCCTGGCCAGAAGGCCTTGGTGAAGGACGTTCAGAGCTGCTCTTGAGTATCCCACAGCACTAAACTGCTCAAATTATCCCTGGTGAAAAGTGGGTGACAGAAAACCATCTTTGATATTAAGTCTGATAATATTATTAATCTGATTGTTTTGGAAACCCACAGCATAAGCATGAGGGTTTGGACTGTCATTGGTAGAGTCTGTGCTCATTCCCTAAGAGGTATCCAAGATACAGCTGTGAAAGGGGCAGGAACAGTGCCTATTTCTGGGGAGTGAAAAGTGGAAAAGGTTTTTGTGCTTAAAATTTTTACTAGAACTGAGAGCTTAGTGTTAACATAACATTTTCCATTAAGTGGCCATTTCTCTAATATGTGGTTAAACACTTGCTTTAAAAACATACTAAAACATCAATATTTTGCATTTTTTGGCTTAAAATGATGCCATATTTACAGATTATATTCTAACATCAGACAGTGAAAATAGGTATAAAATATCTTACATTGAGAAAGCAAAAATGTCTCTTTGAGTTATAATTAATGTAATGTAAAAATAATTTGTGATTTTGTACTTTTCCAGGTTTGTTTCCCCCTCCAAAAAAATCTGAAAAGAGAATTTCCCTTTGTGTTCTGATCATTAAATGGAATATTTTGGTTTATTTTCTGCCTTTCCCACATTCTGTAAGTATTTGTTACATAGAGATTTTTTTTTTATTCCAAACAACAAAAAACATATTCATCTTTTTTGGGGCTTTTGTTTCAGGTCTTCATGTGTATTGATTCCCATGAACATGAATTAGCAATAAGCCTTATGTTGTTTTTCCTGTATGTACCATGTTTTAGTGAAGAGTTTTATCAATAATTTTGCCCTTAGGAATACTTCTAAAAAAATGAAAATATTGAACAATCACAATTCTGTGAATTCTCTTTAGTAATCACAAAATTGTATGCAATTTTGTACCTTGTGGGTTTCTTTTCCCTTAAGTAGTTATTTCATTTCAGCATAGAGTAAGATTTGGCATTAACAGATGTAAATGTTCTGTACTATGCAATTAGAATGAAAATCTTTTTCCTTGAAATTCTGCCAATTTATAATATTGTGAAGAGACGAACAAAAAAAAATGAGCTGAACATTATAAAAAATCCTGAGAAAGTCTGAGAGAGAAAAAAATTAATGAAACACATAATAAGCTCTACCTGTACGCAGAATAGTTTATTTTTTTCTAAATACTGGTGAGAGATATTGTATTGCTTCTCAGTTTCTACATCTTCCTTCTTCCAGAAAAATTTGACTGAATCTTTCCAGATCTGTTCTGTTCTATGATACTTTTGGAGGGAGTAATATTTAATTGAAATATAAGTAATTCAGACCACATGAGTTGAAATGTTGAGAGTGGATGGACAGCACCATGAGAGAAATACGTATGCTCTGGAATCTAAATGCAATTAGAGTGAGATTCAGAAAATTAAAGTATCACAGGGGGAAATGGCCATGGGGTCTGCAACCAAATGTGTTTGGGAAGCGTGCAGGAAGTGTTGCATAAAATCTGATTACAAAAGACAGCAGAGCAAAAGGAATCAGAAGGGAAATAGGAAGAGTTTAGGGCTAATTAATATATGCTCAAGTGTAAGAATGGCCATCTGGCAACTCATCCCTAACCTGTACCCTCAGGAGAAAGGAAACCACGATGAGTAGAAAAGAAGAGCAAAAATAACTAAACCCTTGAAAGAGAGAAACGTGATAAAGAAAATAATAAAAGTCCTAGAAAGCTCTGGCAAGGGTTGTGAAGAAGCAGTAAAACTTGAGAAGAGCAAAAAGGCTACCTGAAGCTTTTTTTTTTAAATAAATATCTGAAGTTGGCAACAGTTCATCACCCAATGGATCACACCAATGTTTTGGTGAGAAACAGCAGCAAAACCTCAAACAGCTGCACATGCACTTCTATAACCAGCAAAGAATGCACAGGCAGTAAGGGCACACAAAGAAAATAAAGAACTGTCACTGCTGTTAAAATGTGCATCAAAAAATGCATTTACAATGGCCTCTGCAGCTGAGATATGTACAGAAGACATGATTAGAAACATCACTGTCTTTGGCTGTCTTTGGCTACTCATAACTTTTAGAAGGAAAGCAATCTTTAATATAAGGAAGGAAATTCTTATGTTTATTAAAAGGAGCAAAATTTCTCTTTCCAGTTTAAACTTCTCCAGCTTTTTAACTTGCAAATGTTTTTTTCTTTACTTGTAACTTTATAATGGCAATGAGTGTCTATAGGAAATTAAACTTACTTGCATTCCAGAGTCTCTTCTGATTCAAGTGTTAACTGTCCAATTTATTAACAAAATAATTTTTATATATGTAAGTATCATGCCCTTATAATAAGAAAAAATTGCACTAGATCTGATCACCATATTAATTGTTCCTGAAATAAAATGGGTTAAAAGAAATAAGTTCTTGTCAGACCAATCATATCAGTGTTAGTATCTTAAATGAACTCATCACATTTGTTCTCCTGCTGCTTCTTTTATCTGAGGGTTATCACTTTTTTATGATCAATTTTTCCATTGTTGGGGGTAGACTGCTGTTAGTCTTAGTAAAGTTGTCCTGAAGCAGTTAGGTCAGTAAAAGAAGTTCCAAGAGAAAAAAAGGCACTAAAGTGAATAAAACTGTCTCCAATATAAAGGTTAACAGCCAGACAGAGAGTGAGTAATAAAAATGTATTCTGCTTATTATGTTTTCTAATGTGGGGAGACTTTGGCATTTATTTCATTTTTTTATGTGGAAGGATATTAGATGAGATTGTACAGCCAACAGGGTTGCTATTCATAGATACCCTTGCAAGCTGCCAGTCATCACAGCCAATGGCTCTGGAGAATGGAAAATTCATGAGATAGTGGAAGTAATATAAAGATGTAAAGCAACATTTTGCCCTTCAGCCCTGGGTCAGAGCTGGTTCAGGTGGGTAACATTTCAGAAATAGAAGTGCATGTCATATAGGTTGGAATTATCTTCTTGAATTTTAAAAGATTGTGCAAGATAGGCCTATGTACTAATATCTAGAGGAGTATTAGTGGTAGGATGTCGCTACAGCTGGTTCTGTGTGGGCTTGCAAGAAAATTCAACATGCTTTAATGAGTTAAAGGTACTGAGGAGTTTGAGCCCTTCCTCCTCCCACTCCTTTCTTCATTGGCTTCTCCAAAAGCTCAGCAGAACTCTGCTGCTTCCCTCCTGGCCCTTTGGTTGCTTTTTCAGGTCTGGGGAGCAGGGAGCAGTGTGAAAAACAGGTGGGAAAAGGGATGAATTCTACCAATCTTGTTCATACCCTTAATGCTTTTTTCTTTATTGTTTATATTTCAGCTGAAGTGATTTGAAGTGTTGGTGCTTAATACATGGATGTGATTGAAGGAAGGACCAAGTCAAGCTTGTCAGTGACTAAACAACTAGTGTCTGGACAAAATGATTTATCAATGGTAATGACAAAATGTTTATCAACAGAAGCAAAAGTTCTTCCAACAAATCATTGAGCTTCCATTTGTCTTGTTTTGATTGGTTGTGACAACAATTAAGGGGTGGAAATTATTAAGAGACAGGAGAAATTACTCTGATGAGTAACTGGGCAATTAACTACTCCCAAATCAATAAAAAGTTTAATATTATCATTTCTAAACCTTTTTTTTTTCATTTAATTTAAGCTTTCTCCCTAGAAATCTTTCTTCAGCCTCTCTGTGGTGTGCACATATAAGTGCTTGAAACACCAGACATAAGTAAACAAAAGTAGACTTTTGTTTAACATGAATATGTTAAGAAGTTGCAATTCTCTTCATTCAGTATGTCTGGGAATACAACAAAATTTAAGGATAAAGAATACCAAACCCAGTAAGGACTGAAAAACTTTCAAAACTACAAACCTTGAGAGAAAATTTGAAGTCTCAATGTTTGTTCAATTTCATGACATAACTATAAATTCCATGACTTCTAAAATTGTTTAATTGTTTCCATGGTTTTGATTCTGCAGAGAAATGTGCACTTGCTTGGGTTTTGTGCATGGATGCAACAATTACCATGTGTTTTCTTTAGTTAAAGGCACAGGTGAGATGAAAAATATAACAACTTGCTTCTTTCGTAAGAGAATTGTTCTTGCCCCCAGTGAGGCAAGAACATTTTTGGTACACTCTACAAAAGTGCAAATATTTGATGATTTGCAGGAAAAATCACACAAGTTTTCTCTGATTTTTTAGTCAATACAACTTTAGTCAGACGAGTTTTGTATAATATTAGAAATGGATTTCTCAGCACACTCTTTTCATATGAAACTGTTGCAATAGCAAAATGCAAAGCTAATCATGATGAAAGGCAATCTGCAGAAGTTCAGAACCTTCTGCTAAATACCTTTTAAAAGAACCAAGTGTAAGAATTCTTGGTTCTGATGCTGTGGGTTTCCACGGACTCTAAGCTGGGCTTACCAGAAACCTACAACAGTACTTGGTACACTTTCAATGTGCATTGATAATAACAGACTATAGACATTCTCAGTCCCCTTTTTCCCTCTCACTTTCTTTGCTTTGCATGTTAATCTGGCACAATTAATTGCAATTGGGAGTGCTGTCAGTATTTTATCAGCTGCAGATTTATGGAGTGGGTAAGCTGTTGATTATTAAGATTATTAAGAAGGCCCTCCTGATAACTGAGTGCTAGACATTGCTGGGGCTTTAGGGGCCTATGGCTGGGTTTTGTTTGTTTTTTTTAAATAAAGGGGGAAAAAGGATATGAGCACAAAAATAGGAATGGTGAATGTTTTCCAGTGAAGTTACAGCACAAAAGGATCAGGTGTAATTGCAACTGTACAGACACGTGGAACAGAAATGCAGTACATCAATTCCATACCTCAATATTTTCCAGGATACATATAGGAGAAAAATTACCTATATTTGGTCAAATCAATTCCATGCTCAATCCTAAAATTAATATTTTTCAGATTACTTGGCAAAACTGTGTAAGAAATGGAAAAAAAGGCTGGTTTTCTCTAACCCTATTTCCCATTTCCCTACCCACTTAAAACCCCCAAAAAGTGAATAAATTGATGTTTTACAATTATTCCTTAGAAGCCTTAGAAGCCTTTCACTTAGAAGTGAAATATAAAGCAATACATTTAATGTAAAGGCCTATAAACACATTAGATTTTTAATTAGTTTGTTATGGTGACAGATAAGTCAATGGCAGAAAAAGAAAAACTGAAGGAGAAAGTTTCACTGCCATGGTTTAACCCTGGGTGACAACTCATCCCCATTGCTGCTCATTCACTCCCCTCCAGTGGGATGGGGGAGAGAATCAGGAGGGTAAAAGAGACAAAACTCATGGGTGCAGATAAAGACAGTGTAATAAGTAAAGCAGTTTAATCGGTAAAGAACCACACATGCAAACAACCCCCCCAAAAAAGGGAATTTAACCCTTACTTCACATGCTCAGCCATGGCCAGGAAAGCAGAGCTCCATCCTACATTACAGTCCCTTGGGAAGACAAACTCCACTCCAAACATTCCCCCCTCCCTCCTTCTTCCCACAGCCTTAAATGCTGAGAATGATGTCTTATGGTATGGAATGTCCCTTGGGTCAGCTGGGGTCACCTGTCCTGACTGTGCCCCTTCCCAGTTTCTTGTGCACCCCCAGCCCCCTCACTGGGGGAGCACAGTGGGAAGCTGCCAAGGCCTGGACTCTGCAAGCACTGCTCAGCATTAACAAAAACATCCCCAAATTATCAACAGTTTCCAGCCCAAACACAAAACACAGCCTCATACTATATACTGGGAAGAAAATTAATTCTACCAAGATACTATGGGAGCTAAAATTTTTTTTTTTTTTTTGTGCTCAGGGAAAGAATTGTCCAAAAGCAGGAGAGGCATAGATCTTACCCCAAGCTGTGTTTGCTACCTAAAGCAGAGATTTGTGTCTTTGCAGTATCATATAATTTCAAAGTTATCTCAACTGCATAAGAGAGTATGTAGCTGCGGAGTCTTTCTTTTGTTTTCTTTCATTTTATTTTCCAATCTGCACAGGCTGTCTCTTCCCACACAATGCTGTTCTCCCATGAGCCTGGTAACATCCACATCCTTCTCATATGTTTGCCAATACGGACCCTCATTAATTTCTAAGTGAACTTCAAGAAGCCCTAAATGGGGCAAGACCAAAGCAATGGTCTTGCCCCATTTACAGAGCAGGAGGTGCTGACAGTGTCAAAACAGAGTGAGTGAGTCCTGCAGGTCTGGCTGCTGCCCATGATCATGAGAGGTTAATACTCTCTTCCCCTTATTCAAGACAAAACCTCTCAGGACGAAAATCCTGCATCAGCCACCTTTAAAGGTTTCTGAAAGGCATCATCTGGGACGCTTTTCTAGTGCCACTGCAGAAGCCACACCAAGCTCACTGTGGTCCTTGCCAAAATGGTCAGTGCCCTCAGGTGTTTCAATCAAATAACATCCTCAGCTGATTACACAGATTTGAGACTGAAAGATGGTGAAAAATCTCCTCCTAATCAGTGCTCTCACTTCATGCAGTGCTGTGATGGGGTGGCAGAAGGAGAACTTGGGTCAAATCATCACTGTGCCATCCTCCCGTGTGTGGTGTTTGGAGAGCCCTGGACTGCCTCCCACCATCATCTCTCCAGGGGTTCCTCCAGGCTTTAACTCCCAGAGACACGGCAGGCGAGGTGAGGTGAGGTGGCATTATCTGGTAATTGCAATGGGGGCATAATTAGGTGGGGATCCCTGCATCCAGGTGAGGCAAAGCAGGTGGGCAGGGGAGTAGCATCAGTGGGGAAGGACATGGCAGGTCATGGACTTGGAGACCCCTGTGTGACTGCAGTGGGAGAATCCTGGGGGGTGACTGGGGGAAGAACACCTACTCTTACCATTCGGAATGGGGTGCAGAATGATACCCCAGGGCTCCAGGATGCAGCTTGAAGTTGTTCTGGCAGCTCTCCTCCTCCACGCAATGGAGGGAATTGATTGAATTTATTTTGCACGTTGGTTTCCCTCTCCCTTTCCCTCCACTCCTAGCACATGCATATACACAGCCCTTCTCCGCTGCTTCGTAAAAGATATGATCCCATAGGTAAGGGATCAAACAATCTCTACCTGGCATGGCAGATGGGGAGAAGCGGCTCCAGCCTCTCGCAGCAGCGGGGCGGCACAGCGGGGTGAGGCAGGAGCCTGGCATGTGAGGGGAAAGCCCCGACGGAGCTCGACAGCCCGCAGGCAGCCCTGCCCTCTCCGGGAAGGTTCTCTCGCCACGCCTGCTCCGGGGCAGCCCTTGGGAGGGCTCCGGGGTACTCGCCCACCTCCGGCTGAGAAGGGGGCGCGCCCAAAACAGCATCGAATCCACACCTACGGGAGGACAGCGGCGTGGGAAGAGGGGGAGGGAAGACGGGGAGGACATCGCAACTCTCATGCCAGCCTCGCAGCCGGCTCTTCCTCCAGGAAGCGAATCCCGGGCGTTCCCGGGGAGCTCTGCCCCAGCAGCTCCGAGGGGATAAGGATGAGACGCCTCCTCGGCCGCTCCGGCAGCGGCTGCAGCCCCGCGGCCAGAGCCCGGCCCGTCCTGCCGCGCTGAGAGCATCCAGCACCGGGGCCAGAGCCCGTCCGGAGCTCCGAGAGCATCCAGCACCGGGGCCAGAGCCCGTCCGGAGCTCCGAGAGCATCCAGCACCGGGGCCAGAGCCCGTCCGGAGCTCCGAGAGCATCCAGCACCGGGGCCAGAGCCCGTCCGGAGCTCCGAGAGCATCCAGCACCGGGGCCAGATCCCGGCCCGTCCGGAGCTCCGAGAGCATCCAGCACCGCGGCCAGCACCGTGTCCAGAGCCGTGTCCAGCCCGGTGTCCAGCGCCGTGTCCAGCCCGGTGTCCAGCCCGGTGTCCAGCGCCGTGTCCAGCCCGGTGTCCAGCCCGGTGTCCAGCCCCGCTGCCATGGGCTGCCGCGCCCGCCCCGCACCCCGGCACTGAAGCGGAGCCAGCCCCGCCGCGCACATGTAAGATGCTGACCCGGGGATGCTGCCCCTGCCCGAGCCCTTCTCCTCTCCGCTCCTCTGAGAAGCGCCCTGGCTCTAATGCCTCTCCTTACTCAGGCATTGGGAAGTTTTGGGGGTTGGAGACGTCTCGGGGCGGCTCGGTCTCCCGCAAGCCTGAGGATGGGCTGGTGAGAGTGAGGAGGGTTGGCTGCGCGTGGAAGTGCTTTGGCTTTATATCCTTGGAATTTGTGCTTGGTTTCAGTGTAAGGTAAAGGGCTTGTTGTTTGTTACCAGCCACATGGTTTGGAGCCATACTGTTGTCTTCTTTTGCAGCTGGGTGAAATGTTTAAGGGTTTGTTTTTCGTGAAAACAGTGTAGGCAAGGCGAAATTAAAAAAAAAAAAAAAAAAAGTTTTTTAAAAAAAGGGAGAGGGGGCACGATACACTGTGTACACCTCTTGGAGCTTGTAAGGTCTAGTGCTTGTCAGAACTCCTCTCCACGTTGTTTCCTGTCTTGAGATAACTGATAATATATGAAGTGAGCATTGAAAAGGGTGCATCAATAGGGGAAAATGAAACAGAAGCCAGAACAGGGATTACTAGTTCTTTTCAAAGATTTCCTTTCTCTTTTTAATAGAACTGCTTGTTGAAAATCAGCATTACACTGCCCCCTGCTTGAATAATTTGAGATTTTTCATTGCTCTCGTCACTAGTAAAAATTTATGAATGAACAGGTATTTCTCTGTTGTGTTCCCTAGCATGATACAAGCCTGAGTTTTGAAGCACTTCAACAGTGAGGATGAATTATTCCTAGATCATTCTTCTTGTGACAGTTCATTTGGTGGTCAAACATATTAATGAATGAACAATGGGAGAGAATGTAAAAATAGCCTTTATTTTTTTACATCTATCTCATATGTTTTGTGATAAATTTGTAATAATTAGCCAACTTCACAACCAGAGATTAAGGGGAAACAAGGAAGGAAGGAAGGGGGGGAAATGTGACCTAGTACTTATTTTATAACACAAGAAGAATTTGAATAAAAGAACAAAGGTTCTTTTTGTCAGTCTCTCCTGCTGTAAAAGTCTTGTATTGGTGCATGACATTTCTATGGGATGGGAAAGAATATGCTGATGATTAATTTATAAGAAAGAGGAGGATGAGACAGCTGAAAAGCAGTGGATGGGGGTTTTGGTTTTTTTCTGCAAGATAGCTGGTAGAAAGCCAAATTACATTTCCTTTCTTTTTTCAAATCACAAGACAGAGCTGCCTTCTTTCTAATGGAGACCCAGGAAGATTTGAAAATGTAGATGCTGTTAGATTTGGTGGTCTGTCCTTAATGTTTCTAGTCTATTGTCCTCAGACCTTATGCTTCATGTCATGAGGATGTTAAAAGTGTTTGTGTGTCATTGATCAGCAGTTTTTATTGGCACCAGAGGCCTGGTTTGTCTTCCTAAACATTCTCATGCTGCCATTTCCTGAAAAGATTTGAAAAGGTGTGGTTTTGCTGACTGCTCCTGTAATTCCACAAGGACAGAGACCTCTTTCCAAATTTTTCCTTTATCTGTATGAGCAGTGGGAATGATGGGGAGGGGATATTACTTCCTGCACCTGGTTTGTAGGGCTACTCTGCAAATGAATGGATATCCGCCTGCATAGGCTAAAAATTTCTACATCTAAATTTAAATCAAAAATTACATCTAAAAATCTATTAATAAAATATCTAATAATACATCCTAGACATGTACTCAACTTTTCACGTAGAAGAATGACCACATTGCTGACAGTATTGAACTGGGGTTTTCAATGTTGGTCACAATCCAAGAATAAATGAAGTGGCACTTCAGCTTTTCAAAGCATAGAAAACTTCTGAAATAAGCTGCTGTCAATCAAGGCAGCCATCCCAAATTATACTGAGTCTGTTTACATAGTAAATCAGCAATATGTGGAAAAGGATACTTAAAAGTCTTGTCTTACAGGAAAAAAACCTTGACTTAAGGCAAGACTTAGAAGACTGATTAAGATATTGGAGAAAAAGGGGGTATCAGAGGACTCTGGCAATACAAGCCTGTGCAGCATTTGGAATGCCAGAGCAGCCTATTGTATATAGGATAATAAATGTATGCAGCTGTGTTCAGTCTGTGGTCCTTGCCTGAAGTATGGGGTATACTTCAAAATAAATTGCAAGTTTTAATTAAAATATTGAACATCCTACTATTTTTACTCTGAAAAATTTGAATTATTCTTTGAAATTGATTGATTTCTATATCAGTTTGTGTTTGCTTTTAGAACCCAATTTCCTTCTGTTTTGTTCATGTTTATAGCATGTCTTGGCTGGCCAGGTTTTCTGTGTGGAACCAAGGGTTAACAGAGAAAAATGGTCCTTTGATATATAAGAGCTGTGTCAATTCCAAAGAGGCCTCAGGGAGTCTGCAGCCTTTATGTGTCCTGATTCTTTTTAGAAGTATTGATGTAAGTAGAAAGAAAAATAATAAGTAAAGTGTCAATTTGACAGTTTCTGAGGCTCTGCAGGAACTGAGGGCAGAGCTTTCAAAATGGCTTTCAGAAAGTGAAATTTTCTTTTCAACAAGGCAGAGTCAATGTCTCATCAAAGCCTGCCCTGATGGGTGCTTATGGAGCCTTTAGATCTCTACAGAGCTATAGTAATGGTTACATATCTAAAGTCTCTTCTGTAGCTTCTGGACAAAGGGGGCCATTGCAAGGGTGCAGGGAGACTCCTGCCCACCTCTCCCCACTTAGTGAAAGCAAACCCAAAGTGTAGTCAGAGACCATATGTTCCTAAAGCTACCTTTGTAAATGTCCTGCTCATTCAGGCTTAAAGACAAGTAAAGGTTGATATCACCTGAGAATCCCAGAATTGCTGCAGTTCCTAATACCTATTGATTTCAATACCTTTTATAGACTTCAGATGTTTTAAGAACTCAAACAGGTACTATTCAGCCTCTCCTACACACTTTTAAAGCTCTGCTTCAAAACTATGTGTAAAAACTGCAAATCAGACTTTTAAGGCACTTGAGTCTTTAAACATTTTCTCCAAGCCCTCGCTCCAGGTGGTAGCCCTGCCCTTCCATAGGCTTTTGTGTGGGACTAGAGAGGCAGCACAAAGTCTTGAATGGCAGAGTCTGGAGCACTGTGGAAAGGAAGGTCAAGGAGAGACCATTTCTTGGAATAAGCTCGATGTGAAGCAGCTCTACTGCTTTCTTATGTTCACCCTGTCCTACATGCAGGCACTCAGATCAGTTAAGAGTGTGGTTGCCAAAAAAAAAAAAAAAAAGAAAAGAGAGTTTCAGCTTCAGTGTGTTTCTAATGCCACCACATTAAGAAGAAATCTCATGTTATGCCATGTTCCCCGCTCAGACATTGATTGTCTCAGCACCGACAGAGCCAATTGCAAGGAGCTGCTCTTAGTCACTTTAATTAGAAACTGAAATGCTCCCAGAGGAAGATTTGTTACGAGGTAAATCACCTTTCAGAAAGAGCTATTCTTCTCCACTCCCCACAGGAGTCCAGACATCTTGTGGCTCCCTCAGCCATGAAAAGCTGGATTTGCTTTGCTGCAAGCAGTACTCAGGCCCTGAAATTTTTAATTTTCTTTTTCTGGACCATTTTGTTTCCAAAAGCACTGCATGCATTGGCATCCTTTCCTAGAAAAACACAGTATTTAACTGCAATGCCTGATGAGTTTGGTGCTAGCTGTCTCAGTAAAGTATGCAAATACAGAGTCATTTCAATCGAAAGCACCTCTGAAGAAAAATGGTAAGATAAATGCAATCAAGTCACAATTACTTTTATTAAGCGAGCAGATTACACACGCTCAGTAAATATGATTAGTTCTAAATCTGCCTGCACATATCTGAAAAGCAGAATAGAACAAGGTGTCAAGTACAGTCGTGACACTGCAGTAGGGTTCAGCTTCAAGAGCTTCAGCTACTGCACACATTGCTCTTTGCACTGCTGCTCCTCTTGTCATGATTCAGTGCTCAGGTCAAGCGTAATTATACCTTTTATTTTCAGAAAGGAATCTGGCAGCTGAGCATGTCTAATGAAATTATTTAAAGTTAAAAGTGTAATTTTTTGTTCATCTCTACTTCTCTATAAAGATGATAAAGTGTGGTAGGTGAAATATTGGTCTTCTCTTCCAATGCACAAGAGGTGGGGGTAATAATTCATCTGAGGTGAAGCCCTCTGAATGATGGTGCTCTTGCCCTTACCTGCAGGGAGTGGAGATCAGCTCTGTGCTGTAGGGACATCCCTGCAGAACATTTATTGCTAAGATAAATATTGGATAGTCATTATCTCTTTGAAGAGCAGGTGTTCTTTCCTGTTTCCTCCTTTTCTAGTGCAATTTCTGCTGTTAGCAACTGTGTGTGAAACCAGTGTTCTCTCTGAATTGAAGAAAGTGAAATGAAGGTCCTTTTTTTCTGGCAGGTTATTACATATACAACAAACAGGTGTGAATTAGCTCTAGGCCAATCTCTAACCTCTTTTTCAGGCAAAAACCTTAACTAGGCCAACAGTAATATTTTGCGTGGGTTTATGTTTACTTTGGGTGTGATTATTAGGTTATCTGTCCCACTATCAGGGTTGTCCTTTAGAGGTAATAACATACCCAAAGAGAAAAGTTTTTCTAAGAGAAAAAAAGTAAAGTATCAAGAACTGTACTTCTACATCAGGAAAAATATCTAATATATTCCTCACTGCTGGAAATTATAGATATTTCTGAGTTGATTCCAGTACTGATACTTAAATATAGCAAAAAATATAAGGTTGCCAAATGTCTTACCATACATGGGTTTTGAATATCAAAAAAGCCCAGTAGAATTCCTCCAGCTTGAAGCAGCTAATAAAATTAACTTCTTAAAATATGTGCAATCCTGCTGCACTCATGGGTGATTACTGAGCACCTACGTGAACTGGACTGGTTTCCACTTGATCCCAGCAATGATGGCTTAAGTCATCACCATCTCGTCCTTTAAAAGTTGCTTAACATTTTAAGAGATTTAATACAACCCTCAGGAACTCACAAATCTTAAAAATTTTAAGTGCTTTCTGGTTCTATAACTGTCCACTTAACCAAATCACAGTTCAGAAGTGTTTATATGCATGTGTAGTCCTTGCTTGAACTCAGCGAGGTTTCACTACATATTTAAAACATAAGCACTGTCCTGAATAGCTAAGGACAGGAGTTCCAGTTTAGAAAAACATTTGTACATATGGTTAAACACTTCATTTTAACCACATGTCCTCATTCTGGCCTCTCTGGAACTGCTTCTGAGATGAAAGCCAATTGCTGAGGAAAAGATAAGTGTGTATGCATATATGTTTCCAAAATTTGGGCTCCACTGAAATCAATGAAACATGATGTTGACTTCAAAGGCCACCCAATTTTACCTCAGGTGTTTTTTGGCTTTAGAGAACTGCATATCCCTGTCAAATATGTTAATTGCATACTTTATTTATTTAGCTGTTATTGTTTCCTCTTATAGTAAATTTCATGCAGTCTAGGGAATTAATTCACTTAACCATATCTCCTTCATTATTCTTGTATCCCTCATCTCTGTGTGCTTCTTCAACTTCAAACCATGCTGGAAGGAAATAGTTTTAAGACTCATACAGCACTTTATCTCTCAGTGGAGCCTGTGATGGTATGTTCAGTTCCTACTAGCTTTTATAAAGTTCTTACAGTGATACATCAAAGCTTAGGGGGGGAAGTTCTTGATTATGAACCTCTCTTTCAACCTTGTGTGGTCACAAAATTAATTTCTTAGGATTAGTTTAAATTTTAATGTAACTCTTAAAAAATGCTTAAAATTTGAAACTCTTCAGTCCAGATCAACACAAAAGGGATGAATTAAAATGATAGATACATACATATATGTTAGTTCCCTAAGAACAGCTACCTTGAGAATGTTGGTGTCCTGGATCTTTAGGGATTTTGGGTTTCTGATAACCCTGTGTTTTACCAGGTTCTTGCTGTCCCCTTTACTCCTTTGTTACCAATTCTTGAAGGCAATGTACCTACTCCTATTTGTCTCCTGGCACGGTTCCCTCTCGTCACTCGCTGCAGCCCTTTCCAACTTCCGTAGTATTTTTTCAGAGCATCACATGACCTTTTCATTGACTGAAGGTCATAAGCAACTTGGAGAACAGATGGAGTGTGGAGGAATGAACCTTTGCCACCTGCTGAGCATTAACACCTGCTTATTTGTTATATCTGTCCACTGCAGCTCAGAGGCTCCTGAAGATTTTACCCAAAAGATTTAGGACTTGCTATTGGGCTGAGTGCAAATGCAGTCTGTGAAAGAGGTGTTGTTTTTACCTTTTTACTCAGGCTGCACATTCTGTGGGCTTTGGATGGCAATTTACTCCAGATGCTTAGACTCTAAAAGGCATTATGAATGTGTTGAAATGCTGCTGCAATAAATTTTTTTTAAAAGAGCAACATTGAGACAGCTCTGAATGCAAAACATGAATGTTTTAAAGGCACAGATATATTTAGGATTTCCATTTATTTCATACAACAGTGCATTTTCTCACCCATGAGACTAAGTGCACATAGCATAGCTTTCTTTGGGACTTCCAGAGAAGGTGGAATAAGAATAGTTTGTCTTCATCTCACCAGCTCCAAGTGAAGGGCATTTCAACCACACAGTCAGTGGGGAATGACCCTTTTTTTCCTGCCCTCTGTTCGTGGTGAGAGACCTGTGTCTTGTCTTTCTGCAGTAGCTCTTAGATGCTTACTGGGGACTGATGTGACACTATATCAGGAGTTATTCCTGTGTTTCTCTAGAATCTCCCCTGGATTTAGGTACTTGTATTTGGAGTAGTGGCCAGCTGTATTTCAGCAAGAAATAAGGAAATTCATTATTATACTGCTCTAGATCAGGAAACAGAAGAATGGTATTATGTACCTTGAAGAAAAAAGCAGGAAATGAATAGATGGTTTGCTTGTATCAGCTGAATCTGAGCAGAATATGCAATATAATTATCCTTGTTACCATGCATTTAAAATTAGAAACATGGGTTTTAACTTTATGGAACATAGTTCATTGGCCTGATCCAAGGTTTAGTGACGAGGGAGAGTGCTGTGAACTTTCTTTAGGGCTTGTGCCCTCAAGGACAAAATTCAAGAAGAGTAGTTTAGAGAAATATTTTCTTGTGCTGTGTATATTAATCCTAAATATGATGTCATGATGTTCTAAACAGTACAAATGGAAAATTATGTGTATGTGCATTTCTTTCTCTATTCATCAAGAATGTGCTGAGCATCCTTGTTGCAATCAGGAAGGGTGGACAAATCACAGGAGAACTTTTGTTCAGAAGCCGATCTCTATTCCATGTGTGTCCTTAATGATGTAGAGTAACTGGCTCATGCCATAAAAAGCCAGCCAGATCTGGTCATGATGACATATTTCCACCTTTATTTCAAGTTCTGCAAAATGATGACTCTGCTAGGATATAACCAAGGTTCCTTTCTGGTTTCCTGCAGGCTGAGACACAGCAATTCTAAAGACATGCATCGGAGGCACGCGACCCTTCGGGAGAAGGGCCGGCGCCAGGCCATCCGCGGCCCTGCCTACATGTTCAACGAGAAAGGCACCAGCCTCACGGCAGAGGAGGAACATTTCCTCGACTCTGCAGAATATGGCAACATTCCCGTCGTGCGAAAAATGCTGGAGGAATCCAAAACCTTGAACTTCAATTGTGTCGATTACATGGGACAAAACGCCCTCCAGTTGGCAGTAGGGAATGAGCACCTGGAAGTGACAGAGCTGCTCCTCAAGAAGGAGAATCTTGCTCGAGTCGGGGACGCGCTTTTGTTGGCCATCAGTAAAGGATACGTGCGCATTGTAGAAGCAATACTGAACCACCCAGCCTTCGCACAAGGACAGCGCCTCACACTCAGCCCTCTCGAGCAGGAACTGAGGGATGATGATTTTTATGCTTACGATGAAGATGGAACTCGGTTCTCCCATGACATTACCCCCATCATACTTGCTGCCCACTGCCAGGAGTATGAAATTGTTCATATCTTACTTCTAAAAGGCGCACGGATTGAAAGGCCACATGACTATTTTTGCAAGTGCAATGAATGTATGGAAAAGCAGAGGAAAGACTCCTTTAGTCACTCTCGCTCAAGAATGAATGCCTACAAAGGATTAGCCAGTGCTGCTTATTTGTCTCTGTCCAGTGAAGACCCTGTCCTTACTGCTCTAGAGCTTAGCAATGAATTGGCCAGGCTAGCCAACATTGAAACTGAATTTAAGGTAACTCACCACTGTGCCTTTTTCCTTGGGCTGAGTGTTCAGCCTATTGTGTAATTTACATGTTTGATCAAATTTTGGGTTGCTGTTTGAGGGGTGGGGAGTAAGACTGGCAGAGAGACTGCCAGATGTGTTAGCTATGCCTAGATTCAGATCACTGTCATTCTCCAGTTAATAAATGCTTGGAACTGAGCATTGTGTATTACAGCAGAAGCTTAAGTTTCTGTGTTGCACACTGTGATTGCTTAGAATCTCTAGTTTGCAGCAGGAATAAAAATTAGATTATTCAAAAAATGGAGACTCATTTTTTGTAAGAAAGGTAAGTCTTTTAATTGAGCAATCTATTTTAGAGGCAGAGTTCTAGAGACTGTTTTAGGAACCCAGTACATCTAGTTCTGCCGCAATGATGAAAGGTATAAATCAAGAATTTTTGGTCCTCTGTAAAATAATTTAAACTGCATTGCATCTTAATGGTTTGGTGCTGCATCTATACATGATGAATTTCATGAAAAAGGAAAAGAGAAACAATCAATAAATTGTTATGAAGTTTATCATCATGCCAAATGTAAGACTAGAGCTTGTGGAAGTCTTAAAGTTATTTGAGATTTCCATTATCATAATGACTTTGTAAATGTCCAATGCCATTTGCAGTATTTCTCTAAGTCATTTACATGACATAAAGAGCATTTTCTCCCTTTCTAATATAAATTCATCACTGAACCCCTCATTTTCAGTGGCTCAGCCATCATCATAAGACTTTTTTCTGACTTATGGCTATTGTGCAGCTACAACCATGATCAGACTCTAGGGTAATAAAGTCTACATTGTGAGTGCACTGCAGCAGGATGCTCACCAGGAATCCATTGTTTTAATTTAGAAAATTATTCATGTGTTAAAGCATCTGTTTCAGGATTTGTAGCTCTATCCTGCAGAGGACTAGGGAGATCATCCCCCTGCACCAGGCACTGGTGAGGCCACCTTGAATCAGTTTTGAGCCCCTCACTCCAAGAAAGTCATGGAGGTTCTAGGGCAGGTCTAGAGAAGAGCAACAGAGGTGGGGTTGGATCTGGAACAGAAGTTTGATGAGGAGCACCTGAGGGAGATGGAGGGGCTGAGCCTTGAGAAAGGAGATTCAGGGGGCACCTTCTCACTCCCTAAAACTCCCTGAGGGGGGTTGTAGCCAGGTGGGGATTGGTCTTTTCTCCCAAACAACAAGCAACAGGAGGAACAGCCTCAAGTTGTGCTAGGGGAGGTTTAGGTTGGATATTGAGAAAAATATCTTCACAGAGAAGAGGGTGAAGCCCTGGAAGAGGTTCCCCAGAGAAGTGGCTGTCACCATCTCTGAAGGGATTTAAGGGATGTGTAGATGTGTGGGACACTGGGGACATGGTTTAGTGGTGGCTTTGGCAATGCTGGGTTTAAAGCTGGATCTTAGAGGGCTTTTCTGACCTAAATGACCCTATGAATCTATGCTTTCCAATTTAAAAGTAAGAAGAAAACATATTCTCAGGCTTTGCAACCATTTAATAACTCTAACAGGAAAAACTTCCCACTGAGATCACTTGGGCAATAAAAACAGGGTAAAATTTTGCAAACTCTTTTCCCTCATGTGCATCAGACTGCAAGAACACAATAATGTGAAGGGAAAGTTTTATTTTCATTCAGTCTGACTGAAGCAACCTCTGTGGGCTCAGTGAATCTGACTGAGAGAGGGCTGCTCCAGTGTGAAAGCAGTGGCGGCTCATGCCACACTTAACAACATTAATATCTCATTAATGCTCCAGCTTCTTTTCACAGAAAGCTGCATGTTGAGGGCAGCGTGAGCAGCCTCAGCATTGCATGCCTGTCAGTCCTGATAAGTGTCTTGCTGCAGAAGAGTAAATATATTTCTACCAGAATCTGTCCTTTTACTCCTGGAGCTGCCAGCAGGATCTAAACTGGCACTGGCAGCTACACCAATCTTCCAGGAGCAAACCAACAATCAAATGTTGAAGAGTTTCATGGTGGCTATAGCTCTGCTCTGGCAAATGGATGGGGATAAATCAATACCAGGAAAAAACCCAAAACATTAGAAACCATTTGCCAAATGACTGCATTTCCAGGTTTCTCAAGTTCATTGTGTTATTGGAAGGGCCTGTGCAGCACACATCCATATATGTTAGTGAAGTACCCACCCATACCATTAGTTTGCTTCAAAGATTTCACATTCTTTAAGTATATTAATTCATCCAGAAATAAGAAATTTCTCAAGATTCTAATGTATTCTCACTGTAACAGAAAAACCCCCAGAGATATGTATTTATGTAAAAATATTTATTCTTATTAACATAATCAGTGTGATGTGAAATAGGGTATTAATAAAACAGTGGGGGGTTTTTCACAGAACATGACAATTTAAGGATTTATTTTGAGGAAAGAACACAATTGCTGAAAATGTATTTAAGAGGCCCAAAAATGAAGAAAATTTTTGAAATTAGACAAGTTCTAGAGAGCTTTTTTTGTGACTAAAATAGTACTTTTCCAGAATCTTAATTTGTTTGATTCCTAAAGTTCTATAATTAAATTGGCACTCAACAGATTTATAAAATTATCATTTGGGATTATTTAAGAACATTATTTAAAAATTATGTGCAATTGCAGAAATGCAGTTTTCAGGAGGTACAAAGAGTCCTTGAAATTTTTAATAATGTAGGTGGACAAATAATAATTTAGTAACCTCTGAAAAAACTGCTAGGATGAGCTAATTAAAATATAAATGCAGTGCCTCTTGCCTGCTGCTTGCTGCCCCAAATCTCTTATGCAATAGCACCTTTCAGCACATCAAAATGAGAAGCCAGTACATGTGCTATTTTTTTAGAGAACATGAAATTTTTTAAGCAAGTTGCCTCTTTGTGTAGAGAAATGTGAAACAAAACAGCCACATGGATCACTTTAAAGAAGAAAACTTGTGTTACCTGTGGTAGGCCAGTTTTTTTGGCTTTTATTGTGGCAGAAACTGAATAGACTTTTTATCCCCCTAAATTGCTGAGATTCAGTAATATGCTGCAAATCGGATGAAACAGCTTTGCAAAATGTTGCCAAAAATAAAGTTTTCTTATTAACTGTAGAAGAAAAAATGCCATGAAATATGTAGTCTATTAGTCTAGAAATAAATAAGGGTCCTTCCCCAAAGTAAAATGGAAAATATGGAACCAGCTGTTTCTATGAAAATTCATGTAGAAATGGGGTGGGTGGGAAACCCCTAAGAGATGGATTTCAGAAAAGAGAGAAGTAAACTTCAGAGTCCCTGTGTATGTTTGCAGGTCTTTATGCAATGATATTCTCCTGTAGTGGAGGCAGCCCAAGCTGAAAAAAGATAACCTTAATTAATTGCTTTACCATTTTTGTAATCCCACTTGAAAGCTCAGAATTAAGAACCAGTTCATAACTTCCTCTCTTCTTCCAGTTTTAATTTTGTGTTTTAAAAAACCAAACCAACACCAACTGGAGCAAAGGCAGTACAGACTGGGGGCTCATTTAGTCCAGTGGATGGGCTGCCCTTGGAAGCACAGAGAAAGAGAGGATCCTGTGTGGACTGAAGGGTTCCAAGTGATCATGCTTCTGAAGAGTGTAGGGAAAACTGAGTAGGAAACTGAGGGACACAGCAATTACAAATAAAAAGTACAATTAAAACAGAAATCTAGGACAAAGTTACTATGCTTTGCCAGTTTTCCACAAAGGGTGGAAAACAGACATTAGGCTAATGATTAGTATGTGAAGCTGTTTTGAGGGAAAAAGCATTTCTTGTCAACCTAGCAGAGCTAGGATCCCTCTACTCCACACAGGAAGAATTCTCCCATCTCATTTCTCCCTTTTTTACTCAAAAAACCCATCTGTACTTTCCAATTTCTTTAAAAGCTTGCAGGTATTGGACCTCAGTCATAAAGCAAATAATCTTTCTGCCATCTACAGGAGAATCCTGTTTGTTTTGCTCATATAAATTAGTCTGATGTCACTTGCAGTCTGAATAACATGGCCAGGATTTGTCTGTCTGATCCAGCGATCACCCCTGGGCCAGGCTGATGAGAATTGCTCTCCTCTCTGTCCAGAGAAATCCATCTCCCTCGTGGCAGCGTGGTGTGAAAGCATATGCAGATGATGCAGTTACCAGCTGTTCACAGCCAGGTGACTCATTTCTAATACTCAAATATTAAAAGCAGAGTCAACAGAAGAGTTTTTATATGTCCATCAAAAGCCTTAGGAGATCGAATTTCTAGCAAACAGCCTGCAGGAAATGCCTTTGCAGCTGTCTTTAATAGCAGCATCAGCTTAATATAACTGTCCACACTGTGGAAACTGAGTGAAGCCCAGAATAATAGTTGTGTTTACTTTTCCTAAGGCAGTGACTGTGTACTCCTTTTTCTGGTGAGATCCCACTCCACAGCCAGGACTGTTTTACAGCCTTGCATGCTCTCAAATTAGACCACATGCTTGTGTATGTCAGGAAGCATCCTTGTGATGAAGTAAATCAGGCAAATCATTCCATTTAGCAATCCAGACAAATCAAATTAGAGACTTGTAAAGGAGGCTTAGGAAAGATCTCACCAACCATAAACGGTAAATCAGATCTCAGCTCCTCTTGATTAAAATGTTACTAAGAGCAAGATCAAAATCACCACCTGGAAGACATATGGTGTGTGGTCTTTGTTTGCTGCTCCCACCAACACTGTCAGTGTGTTTACTGCAGCGTAACACGTTTCATTTCTCACTGATATGTTTCTTATTGTCTCTTTTCCTCTAAAACACTTCCTCTAAAAGCTGTTTGAATCCAAAAGCACGTCCTGGCAGTGAGCCTGCTCTCATGTGCAGGTCCTGAGCATCTGTCCAGGCTTATCTGGCTGAGGGACTGTGAGTGGCTGTGGGATGGGGGCTGGTGAGGCAGCAGTTCAAACCTGCAGGGATGAACCTGCTGGAACTGTTCCATGGGGCTGCAGCCGTGCAAAGCAGCTGAGGCTCAAATCCCTCCATTCTCAAGAGGTTTGAAAAAGTAACAAAACAGAGTTATGAGTAATGACTTGTAGCTGTTAGGGATGATCTGACATTCCTCTTGCCACAGTAAGACAGCTCAAACTTTCATTCTACCTAACTATAGATTGTTAACTTCACAGGATATGGTTAACTTAAACTTTTTGTCCATTTTCTCAGTATTTCTGGCTCCATGGCCCAGGGAGTTTAAAAAATCATTATTAGACTCTTGGTCCTTTGAAATGAGTGATAAAAAAAGATAGAAAATGGCATAAAACATTGAAGAGTGAAATAGTAGGAAGGGGAAATACTTTGAGAGAATGGAGGATAGCAGTGAACTTGGAAAGAGGAAAAACACTTGAAAACCCTCAGACTGTAAACCAGCAAGGCTGCACTTAGAAACTCTGCTTCCTACCCAAGCTGAACAGACTGTGGGATTTGTTTGTTCTCAGGACTGACTAATGGGAGCCAGTGCCTGCAACTTATCTCCCACTGAAACCAGAAACTGGAGTGGGAACCTCCCTAACTAGCCCCATGAACATTCTTGTAAATCCATCACTTAATATTTCCGCTCTGACATATTCTTCCTTGAGAGATCTTTTAATCTTTTCTTAATCTCTGCCCTCAACATATTCTCTGTCAGACATCTTGCTTCTGTTTGAGAATACTTTTTATTACTCATATTTATTCTTTCATCAATCTGCACTTAAAGGCTTTAATGTGTTTGTATGACATTTGTTTAAGTTTTCATTTAATTTATCAGACATTCTGTTCTTTTCTTTATTTTTCTTCCAGACAGGATTTGCATATTTTAAAGAGATGTATTTTTCACTCAAGCAGCTTTCATTTTTTTTCCTCATGTTTCAGTTTGCTGGGTTTTAAGAAGAGAAGGCAGAAGGGAACTTCAGAAATTTGGTCTGGTAGGCAGAATGTATTAATTCCCTTTTACTACTGTTTTTATTTTCTCTTGCACAGATCTCAATCTTACCTAGTGCCTTTTTTGAAAATGAAGCATCACCAACACAGATATTTATGAATATATGAAAAGTCACTATTCCCAAGTGGTTGTTTTTTGATATTAATTTTTCTAGGTCAATCTTTAGTGAGAATATTATTTTTTTCTGAGGGATGGAGTCAGGGATGGGGTTTGGTGGTTTTTAACCTTTAAAAAGAACTGATCCTTTTTTCCCCCCTCTCATCTATAAGCCTGTTTTCCCCACTGCCATGACAGCATGCACATTTAGAACCTATGACTTTTTTATTTTAATTTTCACTTGTGGAAAGCAAATGCATAAACAGATACAACCAATTACCCAGCTCATAATACAGGAAAGAATCAAGTCCCAGTAAAGCAGGAAAACAAATTTCCTATTGCTAGAAGTTTAACTTCTTGTTGGAACAAATTAGGTATTAAAATAAGAGAGGAAATTAAAAGCCATAATAGAAATAGCCTGGGAGAAGGAGAATATATTTAAACCTTGTAGTGAAATTAGTGTTTGGCTCACTGAGTGGGACTCGGTCCGTGCAGAAGGAACTCATTCTCTTTGCTGATCTTTTTCTGAGACATATTCACCAATAATAAATGCTACACCAGCTTTGTCTCGAGAGCTAAATTAATTAATTGCAGTTACATTTTTCCATGGATATGTAGCAGAGACTGTGGAAAAAGGATATATATAGTCTTTCTGGCCTTAAAACCCAGCAAATTTGTGAATCTCGTGTTGCTCTCTTTAAATATTTATAAATTAAGAAATATCATTTATATTTTGAGAGCTGTTATGGTAAGTGCTTTTTTTAGGTTCTGTGATTAAATCATTTTTTGCCTGGCACATTGCCCAAGAAAAATGGTTTTAAAATGTTGCATGTGAAGAAAATCTTCAAAGCTTTTCAGAGGGGTGTAGAACCGCTGCCAAAGCTGTGATGTCTAGAGATGTCTGGAGAGATCCAGATTTGTATCTCTGTGTCTGGAGGTGTGTTATCATCTGTCTGTGTCTGCTCACAGTCAAGCAGAGTAGTAGGTGCTGTGATTCATAGTGAAGGGTATAACTCATTCATCTACAAACCACACCTGTACCTGGAAAAATTAAGACCATTTTTCATGGAAGTTGTAACTCTGTTGGCAGCACAAGCCACTGAGCAGTCACATAAAATTGAGTAGTGTCCACTGCCCATGAGGTTATTTCACCTCCCTTAGGAATGACATTGCTGCTAAAATCTCCTAGCTAAAAGAAAACCTCTTTAAAGTTATCAAAATACCTTATAGGCAGGAAAAGGTTTTCTTGGCTTTCCTGGGGAACCAACCCATTCTCTCTTTTGAAAGAGTGAAAGGGGAAAAAAGGACTCTTTCTACAAATCAAAGCATAGACAATGCACCAGTGTAAGAAAATGTAACATTTGAATTAATGCCTCAAGGATTTTGCTCCCCTAAAAAAAATCTCCAAAAATTGAAGGAAACTTTCAGCATTTGAGGATGACAAGACAAGTGCAACCCTGGAAATATTTGACTCTCCCAGAGAGTATAGATGGGATACTTTTGTTTCCCATGATGCTTCTGCAAGTGAGATTTTTGGCAATGCCAGTGAGCACAGCATCAGTGCAATGTTTATTACCCTTTACAGCTCCCTGGGAAGTGATTTTTAGTCCTACTCAGTTAAGGATGAGCAACATTGCAACTGCAGCACTTACATCTAACTGCTTCCAGCCTGATTGAACACATCCCTGGAGCAGGATTTTAGTTTAGGTGAGCAACACTCATGGTCATAAAAATATAAAATAACATGGAATCCTTGTATAATCTTTAATGGCAGAAAACATCTGAGAAGTAGAAACCAGTAAAAAAGCATCATATAAGGAAGTAGCACAGCAGTTTCCTAACCACTGCCAAACAATTTAGAAGCATTTTTACATATTTTTAGCTTTTAAGCCAAACACTGCGATGCTTTAGCCAAACAGGTTGAAAAATAAGTGTAAAATCTGGAACCATTTGAAATTGCTTTAAGGTAATCTTACTCCTGGGATTTCAGTGTTTCCTTACAAATTGCTGTGTTTAGGGGGGACCTGTGAAGGCAAGGTTAAATACATTTATATTAATTTGTGTTACTATGGTATAAAGGAAGTGAAATAAGGTCAAATTAAATTAATATAATGTCGTGTGTTGTGGAGTCATGTTTACAACATATGGCTGAGCAAAGGTCAGTAGGTCACTGTGTGAAGATTTAAGTGGCATTTAACTGGTTAATGGGAGCTCTTGTAGCAGAAGTGATGCTGATACCTGTTCCTCAGCCAGTTTCTGCTTCTTAGAGACAAGGAATCAAGAAAATTCTTTGGTTTTAGAGATTATTTTGAGTTTAGGAATGATGACCTACCTGCATTGTGTTTTTTGTGTGCAAGCACTGCTCTGCAGCAGATTTTGAGTACAGATGCTTGGAAGGTTGACTCTAACAGATGCAATGACCATCACAAACCCAGCAGAGAAGAAACAAATAATTTAGAAATACTTTCAAAATTTAAACAAAAAACTTCAGCTCACCACAATCTTATTATTGTCACATTTTGATATTTATAACAGTTTTAACATGGGAGAAAAACTCAGTAGCTGGCAAAATCATGACCCATTTGACAATTGAGTCATCTTCAGATTTGCTGAAGCCATGATTTCATCCTCACCCTTTGAAAGAATGAGGTGCAGTGAAGAAGTGGGGTGACAAGCAGGTCTGAGGCTGACCCCTGCTCATGGATTCCTCTCTTTATACAAATGAGAAACAACATATCACATCTCAGAACAACATATCACATCGAGGTGTGATCGGCTGGTGTATCAGTAGGTGGGATTTATCCCTACCACAATCTCTCGCAATAATCTGGATTTTCCCACAGAATGAACCCTTGTCTCTCCAGTCTCTAAGCAATAAAGGTGAGACAAAGTCCTCTGTGCCACCTGCTGCTGCTCCTTTGGCTGCCCTGTCCCAGTGCTGGGGCCTTTCTGTGGTGCTCAGCCGGACCCTCGCAGCCGCTCCAGGGCGGAGCATCCCTCATTTCCCTGCCAGCTCTGCTGCCAGATGCTCAGAGAGCTCTGATCAGTAGGGAGAACGATTTGGCCACTTGCCTATGTTTAGTTAACAGTGACAGAGTGTTTTCCTTTCCTGCCCACTGAGTGTGGAAGCCCAGATGAGTCCTGGTGCTCAAACTGGTGCATGCACTCGATGGCAGTGCAGTGAGGAGGGCTCCTGCTGCCCTGAGCTGGCTGTTGGAAAGGAAAGACTTATTGGGCCTTTCCATCCCAGTCTCTGGGCCCTCTGCAGGGAGTACAGAGCTTGTCTGACTTTGAGCTTGCCCTTACACACTCACCATTCATCTGAGAGAATTTTCTCAGCGCACTTACTGATGTGAAATTACACAGCAACACAGTTTCCCTTCTTCTTCCTCCCCTCAGCAATGAGTGGCACCAGGAGGGTCCACCTTAGAGCACCAAAGATGAAGATATTTTTTAGAAAGCCGAAATCCAATTCTTGTTGAGGAAAACAGACAGAAAAGGCTGTGATGACTACTGTAATATCAGTCCAATACAACATTGGTAAGCTTTGCATTTAATTAGAACCACCAAATGGCCAAGCATTCAGCTGGTATCAGCACTGGGGCTTTGGGAATAGTTAGGAGCCGGGAGGTTTATTATGAGCAAGATGACTGCTTTCCAAAGAGTGCTGCTCATTATTCACGTTGGGAAGGGATATCTACTGGAACTACAAATGAGAGTAATTAGGATGATTGCTCCGAATAGAATAATGATGTTAGATCAGCAGATGGGAGAATGCAGTCAGGTACGTTTATCCAGGGCACTGTAGGGAATCAATATCATATTAATGAATGTAAACGAAGTAACACATTCTGAGGATCTCAAGTCTGACATCAAATAGGATGCAGATGGGAAGTGATTTAGTTTATCCCTCATTATGTTGTTAATTGTTGTTATTGTGGATAATTATGATGAACTTATCCTCACCGAGTCCAGGCAGACTATTCAGAGAGTTGTGGATAAACAGTAAGGGTATACAAACAACTTCATATTGCTTTAAAATGGTGCTAGGTACTGTAGTATCTATGGGTTTTTTGGCATTTCCATGATCAAAAATGGCAATTTTCAATATCATTTGTTGCAGGGAAATTGTCACCAGTGCAGCATGGAAACAGCTCATTGCCCACTGGGTGTCATTTCATTCTCACTGTCCAAACCCCAGGATCTGAACTCATTTCAGAACAAAGAGATATAGTTATTCACTTCTTATATTCATACTTCTGCTCAAGAAGGTTCTGCAGCACGACTTCTAAGTCTGCTCTTCTTAGAGAGAGGACAATTTCCATATGGTCAAGAGTGCTCTGTGCCAGGACTCAGCAGCTGGGATCACATTTTTCCAAAGTGCTTGGTTGCTGCTTGAGCTGTGGGAACCAGAATTTCACTCACTCTGATGCTTGTGACCAGTTTTATAAGAGGCTCTCCTTGCTGGACATTGAGAACTGTGGTAGTTGTCTGCTTGAGACCTTGAAAACATAAGGTTATTTTAATTATGAATATCACTTGCATTGTGGCTCACAGTTAAGTCACCATTCACTTGCAGGATGGATTTAGGAGGAGCCTTTTCTTTTCAGCCTTTCTTGACCTGCATGTGCTGCTTGTAGCCAAAATTCCTATGAGAGGAGAGACTCATAGCACCTTTGAACATATAGGTGTGCTCCTTAAGCAAGTTGAAGGTGCCAAAGTTACCCCAGCCTAAGGGATAAATGAAGCTGTCTTGAGCAAATAATTAATTGTTTTGAATTTAAATCCATTATTTTCTCATTTTTTTCCCAGCTGATTTTCAGGAAACACAGAGATTTCAAGCAGCTGAGATCAAAGCCATACAATTGAGGGAGAGCAGCTAATTCTTTTAGTGCAAGGAAGCTATGTCATCTCAGATTGTATAGGAAATAGAAATCTTCCCCAGTGAAGTTTGAAAATACATCAGGAATATAATATACATGGGAAAATGTCAGAGAGAAAAAGTATGGATGGCATGAGGAATGAGAAGCTTGGCCCAGAGGTAACTTTGTGTTTTGATAAATCTCTCACATCAGAGCTGCAGAATGACCTGAAAGGAGGTTGTGGTGAGGTGGGAATTGGCTTTTTCTCCCAGGTAACCAGTGATCCTCAGTGTCACATCCCCACACAGGGAGCAATAAATATCTGAATGTCGTGCAGAGGTTTTGAAGCGTTGCTCTGCATCATCATGAGCTTGGTTTTACTGCTGATGTGAAGAGATCTTAAAGTCTTCTTTAACCAGAAAATTATCAGAGTATTATTTTGAAATATATAGTTTGCATTTAAGGAGAAGCTGTTGACAGGACACAGGAGAGAGACCCTCTCCTTGGCCAAATTTGTGTATTCCCCACATTTGGCATGCACATTTCATTAATACCTGTCTAGCCTGCCCTGTTTATGTGACATCCAGGGACTTGACAGTTTATCTTCTGAAAACAGATGTTTCAGCATAAACATTCAAATGAGCAAGGGAAAATCTGCAAGAAAAAAAACACCTTTCACCTAGTTGAGGAATCAAAAGCTGTGGCTTATTTGTGATGTGTGTTTGAAAACAAGCTGAGGTGACAGGAAAAAGAAGTACCTCAAGCATCAAATGCCATCTTATGTTGAAAAGCTGCTATGCCAACCTTGAGACTTAAAATATTCTCATTTTTTTAAAAAATTGTAAACCAATATAATTTCTGTTCTAGGTTAATTAAATATTTTCAGAGACTTGGAGTGGGGTGTTAGATCTCTGCTGAATAGCACTGATGTTCCTGAGCAGGGATGCTCAGTAATGGTACCTGTCAGGCTGAAGGTGACTTTGGGGAAAGGAGGAGGAGAGATGGAGGTGTTTTTCTGGCAAGTCACTAGGTATGAAAAGAAAAACTGTATTCAGGGTGAGAACTTTGTCATCCATTAGTTTCAGTGTAGAGGGAGTTCACACATACAGGAAAATTATTTTAAGTTTCATATAGTAAAGAAAATCAATAGAAGTCATAAAAAAGGCTGAGAGTGGACTGATTCTGAAATTTCTTATGCAAGGGAATCTAAAACTTTGGTTGAAGAGTCAGGAATTGTGCTCAATCTCTGTCCTTAACTTCCTTTAAAGATTATGTTTGATTCCTGCCTTTGCTTCCCCAAATAATCCATCCCCTAATTTTCGATTAAAAAAAAGCACCCAGACACCTTTAAAAGGAATTGTTCCAAGGGGAAGTCAAAGTAAAGTATTTTTCCTTTTCTAATGTTTTTATTGATAGAAAAGTGGCTTCCAAAATTTATTCATTAGTTTTGGTCCCAGAGAAGCTCCATTTATCCAAAATATGAATACATTCCCAGAAGAAATTATTAGTAGAATTGGTAAATTTTTAAGAGCTAGAGCAGAAAAGAGCTGAAGTGAAAAAGAGTAGGAACAAATCAGGGAGGTGCAAACCTGTCCTTTCTGCTGCTTTTGACAGCTCACACTTCAGAGTTCTTGGAATGTTATTGCTGAAGATTAAACATATACCTGGACCTGCAAATGATGTTGCAAAAGCATGGTAACAAATTCTAAAGGATTTTCAACTCCACAACTAGAATCATTACCACCATCTCATTTAGATTCTTTAAGGATTTGATGTATCTACCAGCCAATAGCTATAAGGTGAAATCCAAAGTCTGTGGTTTGCTTGATTCCTTACTGCTCTATCTCCTCAGTGGAGGGATGTGCTCTCTTAGAGATGAGTTTTGGCAGTGTAGATGAAGAGATGAGGAGAATAAAGAGACACCCCAAAAAAACAGTCTTATTTTAAATCAGTCAGTGCAACTGCCATTGAAATCCTTGTAATGATGCAAGGGATGTTATTTCCATGGCTTCTTGGAAGTCAAAAAATATTTGGTCCTCAATCAAATGATCCTGTTGTTTTCTGGGCTTTTTTGGAGAAGAATAATGTCAGCACAAACAGCACTCTGTTTTGTCCTTGGGTTCTTCTATTGGCCACATCTCTTAGTGTCTCCCGGCATAATCTAAAATCCTCCTCTGCCTGGAGGCCCCTCTGCTCTGCCATGCTGCAACCTGGCACTGCTCAGAGGACAAACCACGGCCAGGTTTGTCTTGGTTCCATTTAGAAGGGTCTAAATTGCTTGGAAAGCAACAGAGTCACACTTCTGAAATGTCAAACTCTTGTATATGAACAGATTGCTTATTATATTATGCTCCCTGGAGATTAAGAAGTCAAGGTCTGGATCATTTTAAAAATGAACTGGGACATCTGTTCCTACCTCTAGAAACATTTAGCAATCTGCACCTGAGTAGGGAAATGTTTTAAATGAGCACTGGACTTTAAATTCAGAGACATGCCCACGGGTATGGCACAATATACGCAGAGCTCCAATAATTCTCTGATGTGCTGCCACTTCAGAAGCAAGAGAACATAAACAAACTGAATGTGCTTTCTGGAAAATTAACTGTACAGCCTTGGCATACAGCCTGTGCATGTAGGCATTCCGTCTGCAAACAATAAGAATGCACTCAACTGTATTCAAAAGTGTCAGCACTTGGCAAAGCTCTTTGGGAGGGGTGCTCAGTGCATTTTAAAGGATAACAAAGTTACATGGTCAGGATCAGGGCAGGGCCCTTCCTCAGCATCTTCTCTCATCACCTTCCCTCCCACAGGCCTTGTGCTTCTTCTCAATCCCAAACATATGGCCAGCCAAAGACACTGTAAATACCCAGAAGGAAATCTGTCCCACAGCTTTTCTGTACAGGTTTGTGCATATTTCACATGGTATCTAATTGGTAAATATTTATAAGCATTTTGAATATTTGACATGATGGTTTATTTAAAAATTTCATTTCAAATCTTGCATGAAATATTTCTGCTTTTTGTCCCCCCTCCTTTCTCTCAGCTTTGTTTTCTTTCTACAATAATCTTTACTTGGGGGAGTTTTCTGTTCGTATTTACAGAATTATCTCTCCATTTTTTTTCTGCTGTCCCTTCTCAAAATGCTAATCTAAGCAATGTAATATTTCTCTCTTTGATATATGTTTATGTGTGATGGAGATTAAATACAAAGAGCCAAGAGCTCAAAGAAACGTAAAAAGAGACTCCATGCAATATGCCTACAGCTTTCACTTGTACAGCAAATTTAATGCTACCCAGAAATGCCAGATAGGTCTCTGGACTTAGTTTTTCTCATTTCACTTAACTTTTTACTCAAACTCCATCTCTCTGACCTGAAACAGCTTTTTTCTGAAAAAATCTGGTTGGTTTTGAACAGATGTGGAGACATGACAGAGTTCATTTAGAACATAATCAACAGATAATAATAGGGTACTCAGAGAAATTGCAGTGAATGACAAGTACCATCAGCCTTTTCAAAACAGCAAAATTAGAAATTTTTAACTCCACATGCACAACAGGGTTAGAAGAAGCAGGAAATGACTAATTTGGAATACTTTTATTATGTTCTAGTTTTTAAAAAATGATATTGTCACATTCTCAGGCATTATCCTGATCCCTCTGTGCTCACCGCCTCTATTGGAAATAAAATTCTCTTCCATGTGTCATTTGAAACAGGATGGCTCTCTTGCCTACTTTTATCCCTCATCTTCCTCCCTGAGGCTTGACAGCGCTCAGCCTGTCAGGATGAGGCCCCAGCATCTCTCATGTGTGATTTGCAATTTTCATTACTGTAAAAATCCATCTGGTTTATGAGCCTCATAATCCTCAGACTTCCATAATACAGCACCTAATTGGGGTGCTTGGGAAGGTTTGGGATGTTGTCATTGCCCATGTCTGCTTCTGCTGCACTGCCAGGAGAACTGAGCTGGATTTTGTGTCTCCAGCCCTGAGTTTCTTGCTGTGGTGCAAGTCTGATCTCACTTGCTCCCACTGCCTGTCCAGGATGGTTCTCCACAAAATTCACTTTGACAGGAGGGCCATGGCATGCCTGGTTTAGGGGTCAAACCTGGCTGGCAGGGCCGTGGTGAAGTGCAGACTGTCCCTTTGCACCCCAAGACACAGTGGCCATCTGCCCCTCGGTGTTCTGGCAGAGTCATGGGGGTCCTCAGGGCTATGATCTTCAAAAACCTTGGTACAACAATCACAGAGAATCACAGAATGGTCTGAGTTTGAAGGGGCCCACACAGACCATCAAAGCCCAGATCCTGGCCCTGCACAGAACAGCCCCAAGAATACCATCATGTTCCTGAGAGTGTTGAGCTCCCTGAGCTCTGTCAGGTTTGGTGCTGTGCCACTGCTCTGGGGAGCCTTTTCCAGTGCCCAACCACTCTCTGGGTGAAGAATATTTTTCTAATATCGAAACTAAACCTCTCTTGACCCAGCTTCAGGTCATTTCCTCAAGTGCTGGAACTGCTCACCAGTGTCTGGAAGTACCTAGAAATGCATCCTTGTTGTCCTTCACCTCTTCCTCCCACCCCTTGCTAATCTCTGCCCTGGGGTGCAGCTTTCCAGCCACTGTCCCAGCACTCCTTCCTGCAGGGAATGCAGCATCTTGGATGCTTCCAAATGTGTGCAATACAGGCAAACGTGTGAAATATGTGGTGCTGGCACAAACACCAGTAGAGCTTGGATGCTGCTTGTAAATAAATCTTCTTGTCTTCCTTGGGATTTTTCCTGTGCGTCAGAACTCACAGGACAGGATTTTAGGTGCAGGTACAGAATTTCTGCTTGCGTCACCAGAACTGTGCTTTGCAAGCCAGGATCAGGAGAAGCTTGGCTGTCAGACCTCTGTTAATCTCAGTTTTAAATACAGAATAATATGTGCTTGAGAGAAATACCCTGACATGAGGAGAGTCATTGAGTGTGTTCTCACCACCAGGGTGATCAGGATTTTCTATGATGACTGTGAGCATTAAGGAAGCCAGAACAAAGATGACAAATGGTTTTGTAAAAGGGATCATCAGAAGACACAGCGGGTTCAGTGATCTTTGAGACTTGTTTTAACAGATGAGCAGTCTCCTGAGAGATGTAATCTGCCCTCCTGCCTGGCTGCAAAATTGCTGGAGGGCAATTTATTTTATTTTATTTTATTTTATTTTATTTTATTTTATTTTATTTTATTTTATTTTATTTTATTTTATTTTATTTTATTTTATTTTATTTTATTTTATTTTATTTTATTTTATTTTTATTCTATTTTATTTTATTTTATTTTATATGATTTTATTTTATTTTATTTTATTTTATTTTATTTTATTCTATTCTATTCTATTCTATTCTTTCTACAGCATGTATCTTGGATAGGATGTATGGCTGCTTGTGTCTACTTAAAAATCAGAGTAAAAAGCTTTGAATGAGGAAAACATCCATAGTTTCTACATATGTACAGAACCAGTAAAAACATTAAGCTTGGAGTTGTGCATAAAGCTGGGTCTTGACAGAGTTTGCCAGCTGGGAACTTGCCATTTGCAGATGCTTTGGAAGCACTTTTCTAGCTGCTACCAAATGTCTTTCCTTAAAGAAAGGAGAAGAGGGAAAAGAATCTAATCTAATCTAATCTAATCTAATCTAATCTAATCTAATCTAATCTAATCTAATCTAAACTAATCCAATCCAAACTAGTTGTTCAGATGATGTGGAAGTGGTGATGAGAATTACCTAAAATGTGCTGGTTAAGAGGTAAGCTTGTGAACTTTGCAAACATCACATAGAGAATGGTATTAAAGCTCAGCAGAGTTCTCAACCTTGGTTATTTTAAAGCTGCTGGGTTTATTAAGCATCTCCATTACCTGTAGCAGCAAAGCATTTTATTCCCACCCTACTCATGTTTTCAGATCTATCTGTATTTGCTGCCCTTCACTATTTCTGTAGTTATTTTGAGGCTGATACTTTTGTTTTGCCATCTATTCTCTCAGTGAAGAGGCAAGCTTTCAATTTATTGAAATTCATCTTGTGGGGAAGATTAAAGCATGGAATTGATTTGAGAGGAGTGCTTTGAAGCCATAAAGTGCAATCTGTCTTTCATTTACATTTCCGACCTTACCTCACCCTGTATTTGAAAACATTTACTCCACAAATCCTATCTATCTCCACAAAATGCTCAGGTACTACATTTAGATGTAAATGGACCATCATTTTCTGCCCAAGACATGAGGACATCTTAAATCTTAGTTCTCTAGCTTGGCACATTTATGGAAGTCTTGGTGCCCCAGCTTCTGCAATGGGGCATTCACCCCGATAAAGATCTGTTTGTTGTACTCCTGTCTCCTCTAAATGAACATTTGAAGTTCTTGCTCCTCTCCATTAACAACACAATTAGAACACCTGGTCTGATTACAACACTCAAGGACAAAAAGAGGAACTCGGTTCTAAACTTGTTTGATACATAAGAGGACATAAACATACAAGTTTCACCTTGCAGAAGGTGTCAGCAGTAAAATCCCTGCTATTCCCCAGCTGTCTTCAGCCCCTTCTAAACACAGATCAGAAAAGACTTCTTCCCTTTCCTGTGAGCATGCCCCACTTGGAGCCTTGAGGGGCTTTCTGGTTCCCTGTGATTATTGCATTATTCTGTGCTCATCCCAGCTCTTCCCTGCATGAAAAGTGAAGCTGGGACACACACACATTCATGGGAGAAGTAACCTCAAACCTATGACAAAGTCATTAAACCAACTGGTTTAAGAAATTCATTATAATTTCAGTTCTGAAGGGGAAAAACTGGCCAAAGAAGTTAAGCTACCTCTAATTACGTATTTTAGACAGTGCTGTTCTAACTACTTAATGAATGTTTGTACAGTGCTTTGAGATCTTTGTGTAACAAGGAAGGCTAATATGTTGCTATGTGTAAATGATAGAATTGATAATTTAGGAAATACAGAAGCACAAAGCCAGGTTACCCTTCTCATTTCATCAAAGTCAGGTCTAACTATCTTATTCTTTTGGCTGCTGGCTTAATTAGATAAGGTACTGAATTTAATTAACTCATCAAACCTAATTTGAAAAGATCTCTCAAGTCAGTTAGAGCCTGTCTTATGCTTATCATTCCTATTTGTTGCATAAAGCCTTTAATATCACCTTTTTTTTATATTAATGGTAACCTTAATTGTGTTCTAATTTACAACATTTACTTAGATGGTGGCACTTTCCTCGTTTTTTAAGTGTCTTCATGTGAAAATCGATCACAATTTAATTTAAGGCAGGGAAATTGCTCTTCTAGCCCTCTGTCAAGTCAGGTACAGGTTATCTCTTTCCCCACAAGTGTAATTTGGGTTTGCAAAGTGAAATTATATCACAGGAAATCATGTTGAGTTTCTGAAGTTCCATGTCTTGGAGAGGTGCTGTGACAATAATGATCTGGATGCTCTTTGAGGAATGTTTAACTAAATTCTAAGATTTGAGGCTGAAGTTGGTATTATAACTATATAATTAATTTGAACACATCTGTGTGATGCTCCAGCTCTTTGTAGCAAAATGAAACTTCTTAAAAGTTATGAAAGATAGAATTAGTAGGACAGAACCTAAACTGAAAATTTGCTGTATATTTTTACCAGTTAGCAGGACCATTTTTTTTGGCCATATTTTTACATTCCTAGAGATACACCATGCAGATTGCTTAAAATCAAAATTTCCCTGGAAATTATTTACTTGTTCTGTAAAACTTGTTCTATTGCCATGCAAACTCTGCTGCTGATAGAGACATTGCTAATTAAGTCTGGAGGAGTTCCTGTACTTTTGTGAAAAGCCATTGACATGCTGTGTAAATCAAATGCTTTTCCAGGCAGTAGTTTTGCAGAAGTAATAACCTTTCTCACAACTGCTCTCTCTTCCTTTTTTCATTTGCCTGTTTGCAGCCCAGCTCTCAGTGCACAATAAAACACCTTTTCTCTGTTTTTCCTCAGAACGACTATAGGAAGCTATCTATGCAATGCAAGGATTTTGTGGTGGGGGTGCTGGACCTGTGCAGAGACACAGAAGAAGTGGAGGCTATTCTGAATGGAGATGTGAACATCCACTTGTGCCCTGAGCACCACCGGCCAAGTTTGAGCAGGATTAAACTTGCTATTAAATACGAGGTCAAAAAGGTAAGCTCTTCCTTTGGGTCCCTGGGGCATATGGCTTCACATTTAATTATGCTTCCTTGATGCCACCTGAAAAATAAACAAAATATGGATTTCAGTGGGACCAGGACTGTCCCTAGAATTTTAGCTACTCGTGGCTTGATTTGCATTTTCTCACACCCTTTAATACGGAGAAGGTTATCTGCAAAATGAAAAATAAATTCTTCTAGAAGTATTTGAAACAACTATTCAGCCTTACAGAAGTGTGTTGTGTGAATGGAAAATGTTATTCTGGCAGATTCTAGGCCTGGGTGGTCCCAATTAATTGCTCCTACAATATGCATTGATGGAAACTGGGCTCCTGCTACGGGACTTGAAGAGTGTTCCAAATTTTCAAGCTAACATCTGCTCTCTCTTTCCCCTCCCAAACCCACCACCTGCTTCATTTTGCCTCTTGACTGTGCTGCTGCGCTGGCTGGAGAAGGTCTTTTCCTGTTATGAAAGCCATTAATTAAAGAGAATCTTAAAACATATTTGAAATTAAATGTCTTCATGCAGGAGCACGTAGTATGGAGCCAAATATTTCCTCCTAGGATGTTGTGTCTCTTCTTTGTTCCGTCACCAAAACCAAGCTGAACATCTCAGTTCACTCTCAGTCAGATGTTCAACAAGCTGGGTCAAGTTTAGTTATTGAAACTATTACTTTGGTGACAGGAGGCCAAGCTTGCTCAGGTGTTCTTTCAGAAAAGGAACGAATCTAACAGACACAGATAGTACCTCATCATGGACCAGTGCCCAGTGATCCATGGCCTGAGAATCATCAGTCACAGAATCACAGAACATTCTGAATTGCAAGGGACCTCTGACAGATCCTCAAGCCTTTTCAGTGTGTGAATTCTCCCGTGCTACTTTGCTCACTTATCATTCCAAAAATTTGTGTCATCCCTCTGATACCAAGACCATGAGCTGGAGCTGCTGTGCCACTCTGAGCACTTCCCCCTGGCTTACCTGGCTCCAGAGGGACATTCCCCCATTTCTTACCATTTATATGTGAAACTTTGCACAATGCATGAACATTGACCTAAGGCACCCGAGGGAGGTCATGTACAGTTGATCTTTCAGTGTGTAAATATCTTCCTAAGCCCAGGAAACCTGAGCATCCTTTCTGGATGTCCTTTCATAACCTGTTGCACACTGGTAATGACTGTTAAACTAATTACAGGATGTGAACCCGAGCACTCAGCAGTCTCATGATGACTCTCAGCTCAGCAGTTTTCAGCACATTCTTTTCAGCAGCCGGTGTGTGTCTATGTGTAAGATGAGTATTTAACTGCTAATTCAAAAACAAGATAGTTCAGTCTGTGGGAGAGAGAGGCACGCTCAGATAAATGGCTTTGGGCTTTGGCAGTGACATGATAACAGGCTGATATTGGTCACACTGACTGAACAAAGACATCATGATATGGTAACAGGGTAGTTAATTCCTTAAGAGGCAAAGCATTTCAGGTGCAAGCTTTTTATACACTTGACAGACAGATATTTAGGTTTATGTGTACAAATCCTGTGCTTTGAAATCCATTTTCATTTTAAGGAAATCCTATAATAGAGAGGGTATAGTATTATGCATATTTAATAAACTGATTCTTGGACAGATTCTGTAAATTTCAAGTCACTTTTTCAAAGCTAATGACTCATCCTGACTAGACCTTGTCCAGTTCTGAGCTCCTCAGTACAATAGAGATGTGCAGCTCCTGTAAGGGGTTCAGCAGAGAATAAAGATAATTAGGGGACCAGAGAATCTTTCTTCTGGGGAAAGGCTGAGGGAGCTGTGCCTGCGCAGAGCTGAGAGGAGAGCTCATCAACACCTGTCAGTGTCTGCAGGGAGGGTGTCCAGAGGATGCACAGGCTCTGCTCAGTGCTCCAGGCAGCAGGACAAGAGACATCTGACAGAAACTGAAGCCCAGGACGTTCTGCCTGGATAGGAGGAAGAATTTCTTGACTGTTCATGTGCCCTAGCACTGGAATAGATTGAGAGTGTGGAGTCTCCCTCACTGGGGATATTCAAGAACTGTCCAAACATAATCCTGTGTCAAGTGCTCTGGGATGACCCTGCTTGCACAGGAGTTTTATACAAAACAACTTCAGGGACTTCAGAATGGTCTGACAAATGAAAAAAAAAAAAATAAATGTTAGTGGTTATGAGTTATTTTTTCATTAAGTTCATATCCAGACTAAATATTTGCACTCACATGGGAAATTTTAAGAAATATTTGATGTTTAAAAAATCTATTTCTAGCATTAGCTTCTTAATTCACATTTCCATACTAATACTCAGTGCCTACAATAGGCTTTGCTTGATGAAATATTGCAGAGAACCATGAAACACACTGGAAATTATTATTTAATATCCATTATTTTACTTTTACAGAGGCTGATGCAGTCTGTATTTCATCACATTTTTATTTCTAGAGTCTGGGAAAGGTGTCAAGGACTCCCACCCTCAGACAGAAGAGCAATTGCATCTGCAGAGTTTCATCAGACCTTTGCAAAATCTTTTAAAATCTTCTTTGTTCTTCTAAATTTCTTTGTTACTTCACTGTCCTCATACAGTGCAGTCACTGCAGTCACAGCTATCTGAGGAAAATCTTGTGTTTACATCAGGGCTGAAGCCTTCTTACCTCTTCTGCTCAGTTATGCTGCAGCTGGCACCTACAGCAAGTTTTTGTCCATGCCCTAAGTGATCCGTCTCTGCATTTTTCCTTCTGTGCTTCCAATTAAAGTCCCCTGTTACCTCATTCATTTTCAACTTCAAAAAAGCAATTCTCTGTTCAAGTGAAAGGACACAGTTTTATAGATCATTATCTTTTTTCCCAATTTATAAAGTTTGAGATGAATCTTGTAAAGTCATTCAAGAAAGCAGCAAAATTTACAGGCTTCACTTGTTGGTCTCTTTGTTCCTTTTTTTCTGCAAAGCATGTTACAGACACATATGAGATGAGGTTGAGAAGCTTAAGGTTCTAATTCAAAGACTTTATAAAAAGATATTTGAAGAATTAAGAAACTCTGCTTTTACATATTTTTGCAGCAAGGAGAAACCTAAAATTACAGTAGTTTACAAAGCTGTTTATAAAAATGTTGTATTGCTGTTATTCTTCTCGTTTTCTGAAAGAACTAAATAATCACTCTGTGTCTCAGGATTTTTGAAAAAAAATCACTCAAATGTCCTCTGCCCACGTTTTCCAGATTTAGATCAGCTGTCTTAATGAATCCTTGAAAATTATTAAAATGGAAACAGTTCATCAAGAGCAAAACAAACAATTTTCAACCACTTAAGCATTTACTGAGTCCTGGATTCTTTCCAAGAACTAAACTTTTAACCCATGTTATGGGAATGTTGCAAATTTACCGTTGTCTCCCCTGGTTTATTTAGTGATGCTTTGCACTTGCACTCTTCAGCCAATAAGAGATTTCTGTCTCTCCCAGCACTGCAGGGGCACAGGCAGGAGGAGGGTTGGGTGCAGGGAGGGCAGCCAAGCACTCTGATGATGCTGCAGCCAGACTGTTCAGGTGTTCACTTGGACCCTGGAGCACAGGCTGGGAGCTCTCACAGTGACAGCAAACTTCAGGAGTCCAGCAGCTGCTCACAGAAGTGGCAAAATAAAGAGCAGCATTGAGGTGGAACAGGTGGCTTTGGTGGATTATAACCAAAAGTCACTTGAGTTGCTATGTTCAAGTTCTGATGCCAAGGACCATGAGCTCTGTGGGCCATGGATACCCTCAGCTGCTCCTCATGGAGGTTTACAACATCTGAAAACCTACGGTGTTCTTGACTAAAAATTTTATATTAATGCTTTTTCTCTTTTCTTGAAACATTCAAACCAATTTGTTTTCACCCAGATACTTGAAATATAAGGGTAGCGCACATTTTTTCTGTGTGTGAACTCATTTCTAATTAAGCCAGAATATGATTTCTGAGAGGTACAGACTTGTACAGCCAACAGTGAGAAAAATAAAGTTTTAATGTCCCACAACAAAACCATTTTGCAGCTGTATATCAGCTGCACAGATGCCTTTATATTTTATGTTCTCATTTTAGTCTGTACCAATATGATACTTTCTTGTCTCTCTTTAATGTTGGCAGGGGTCTTGTGTCAACATTTACCTTTAGGTGTAAAGCTGTGGCTTCTCTGTAGGTGTAAAGCTGTTGCTCCTCTGCAGGAGGTGACATTCATTTCCCTTCTTTCCCAATTGCAAAATTGTCATTGCTCTGTTCTTTTAATTGCAAATGTTGAGTGCCCATCTCAGTCTTCTCAGCAGCTCTGTTCATAACCACCACAAAGCAAGAGCTCTTTTAATTTAATTAACAGTAAGACACATAAATTGGGTTGGTGGAAAAAAAGAAAAAAAAAAAGAATTGAACAGAATACCAGATGGCTGTGTAAATCCTGTTTAAAAGAGAGCTGGAACAGGAACTTTTTTCATAACTATATTATTAATAATTACCATATGGAGGATGCTCTGAACAGAATACTCATGGATGCATTAGATTATAACTTTTCACTGCATTGGTCACACGACTCAGATCCTTGAGGGCATGAGAAGTCCCAGCTCTCATGAACTGCTGCAAAAGCCTGAATGGGAGCTGAAGGTTAGTCCCTGAATGAACAAGAGAACCAGCCCTGCCTGTGAGGGTTTTTTGCGCCCCTAAACGTGCAGGAACAGGCACTTGCCCCAAACATAGCTCCACTGGAGCATCCTTAGGAAGGTTACCTGGGACAGCTTGGGTTTTGCCCAGGAAGCACAGGAAAATCAGGTGGAGAACAGAAGGCAGGAGAAACCCAGAACTGACAAGGAGTTCTGGCCAAGGAGAGCAAGGAGAGTGTCTGTGCCAGGTGCCATGGTGAGTGAGATGTGTTTGTGCTTCCACCTTGCAGCTATCCTGCAGAATTCTGCTGGGAGTGCCCTGGGGAGGGAATCCTGCAGGGAAAGGGGAGAGGGCACACCAGGGCCCGGCCCACAGCCTGCACACCAGCCTTAACACCAAGGGAAAACTACATTTGGGTAACCCACATGAGATGATTCACATCCACAGCTTTAGTTTAGGGATTTCTCACAGGACAAACATTGATCTTTCAGTGCCTCAGTGGCTGTAAAACACACAGATATGGCCTGGAACAGGACAGGGTTATGGTTTAGCATCTGATGAGAAGCCACAAGGATATCTCCTCAATCAAAAAAGGGCTTTCATAAAGTTGAATTTTTGTTTCTGCAATCCCTCATTGATTTTCTTGCCCACCTTTTAGTTTCAGGAGTATTTAACTGAGGTCTTGTGAAGTCATTGGTGGTTTGGACAGTGGTGGTGGGCAGAAAATTATCTCTTGCTTCTGTCAGAAGAGAGTCAGTCAATACTGTAAAATGTAATTTAATGTCAGTGGAAACACTGTGGTCATTCTGGACTCTAAAACTTATCCATGTAATTTTTCTTTTTACATTTTTAATTGCATGTTGCAGATGTTTTGACAGAGATTGTAAAGGGAAGGAGTTACTTCCCTTCCCCACAGAATGCATTTCTATATCTGAGTATTTCATTAGCAAGGTTCATTCCTCCCACTAAAATCTGACTCTGATTATTTCCTTTTTCCCAGATGTTTTCATTTTTTTTCCTTGACAAATCTCATTTTGTTATTTCCTGCACATCCATCCATCCATCCATCCATCCTCTTAAGGTTTCAGTGAATCATTTCTCCATCCTGAATATTGTTTGCAATATTCCCAGTTAACTGTAATATGCAGACTGAAGTATTTTCATTTACAAAGTGTCACAGGGTCATAAATGTCTGTCAAGATACAGACAAGTGAGCACAAGAACACATCAGAACCTCTGCGTGGATGTACATCTCAGAGGAAAGGGTTTAAAATTACCTTTATTAATAATTAATAATAAAATTCCCAGAGAAAAGAGCAATTAATATTGTTTGCTACAAACCTGACCTTAGCTGACTGCAATTTTGACTTTGCCTAATTCCCCATAGGCAACAGACCTGTAAAGGTGCATTTGGGATGAAAACTCAGATATGGATGAGTAGAACCCTTAACATAAATATAAATGAATCAGTATTTCAAGTTATTGAGGGTCTTTTCCCAAGTGGTGTTCAAATGGATGTGCATGGACACTGTCCCAGGGTGAGGCTCTCCTGTGTCAGCTTCTTGTCACACGCCTGTGATGTTTGCATTAGGGCACATTTTAGGGACTCTCTACCTGATGGAGAGGGGAGTCTCATCCTACGAGCCAGTCTGCCTCCCCATCAGCCCTGCTGGGAATAAATCCATCTGCACTTGAGGCATTGGAGCTCCAGTGCCAACCCAGTTCCTTCACCATGTAGCCAAGGGAAAATAGTTCCTGGCTCTCCTGGGGGAGGAAGAGCTATGGCATTTTAAATCTTTCCTTACGTGCCCTCTGTGGCTGTTTTTTTCAGATTCTGAAGGGACATTGTTGTTGGGTAATTTTTTATTGTGGCATGTTTTCAGATGAATAATTCAATAATAAGGATTTTCAAGCGGTTTTGATTTTGCACAGATATGAAAATCCTGGAATGTTAAAGGCTGGGACTTGCAATTCAGTTTCTTGTTTTCAGATAAATAATTCAGTGATAAGATTTATTCATATATGTAAAATGAGAAATCAGACTGTAACAATAAATCTCTTCAGAAAACATGCAGCTCACTAGAAGAAGAAATTGAAGTTTTCCAAAGAGTCAACCACCTTATTCCCTACCCTAGAGAAGAATTCTGAGCCCAAAAAATCCCTATCTTTGTCTCAGGAAAGTGAAATTATAAAGAAACTTAAGGCAGAGAAAGGAATAAACTGAACCAATCAAAGAACTTGTGGAAACTCTGTGTTTTCTAGATACACATATCAAACATACCAGACTTGTCTTTTCGTTTCATATGGTATAAAATTAACTGCAGAACAACAAAAGTCCCTTCCACTATGATTATTAATTTTGCCTTTCCAGTCAGCACTGAAGAACATTAGTGTCAATGGGTAAATTGCATTTGCAGTGGTCTTGGCAGTTTTATTTACCCTATTATTTTTGTTTTCTATTAGACTAATTTGTTTTTATTGGGTTTTAAGCTGTGCCTGGTCAAAGCCTGTTTCCACCCACGTCACTCATCCTAACAGGATCATGCCATGCCCTTCCCAGAGCTGAGTCCCACGGGGGCTCTGGGGCAGTCACAGCAGCCCTGGGATGGCCCTCACTGCCCTGCTTCTGTCCCCTGTCACATTTGCAAGGGGAGATCCCAGTCCTCTTAATGCACTCTGATTTGGCAGGGAGCAGATCTGCCCCAAGCACTCCTGGTTTTACAGAGCAGAATGAGCCACAGGAAGGAGATGTGCCTGTAAACCAGCTATGTGAAGGTTTTAACTGTTCAGAATTATAATTCTGTGCTGGATAACTCAGGTCAACCAGCAAGTGGATCCAGATACTGGATTTTAATAAAACTGGGGAATGTCTGAGTGTCCTGGGTTGTGAAGTATTTGCCCTCTGCCAAATGGCTCTAATAAAAAAGGTGTTTTGGTTCAGAAGGAAACAATGTGAAAGATTTTGTGAGAGGTGCAATTTATTACTAAAACTGTACTAAATACTTGTGGGTTTATGCCCAAAAAGTAAGTCAGAGACTGAAGCTGGACAATTATTTGGGTTTTTTTCCCTGATAACCCTAACTCATCTGGGCCTTGCCCAAACCTTTTCCCTTTGCTACAGGTTTAAAAATGCTGAAGTTATACTCCAGATAGCAAGACTGAATATTCACCAAGCCTGTCACATAGCTCATATGCAGGATGAGCAAGAATCTCATGAATATTTGTGTGATGCCATTAGACAGTCAAATGAACCCCAGGGACAGAGGGAAAGCTGCAGCAATCCTCAGGGCAGGGACATTTCCTTGTTCTCTGGGTGTCTGTGGCAATATCTCAGAGGACTTTTGTCATGTAGTGTTTCCTTTTATGCTGTGGTTAGATCCCATGGAAACGAGACTTGATCAGATGAATTTTCTTTCATCCACGAAAATCTTTCTTTTGCAGCTGGGCAAAGGAATTTGGACCTGTTTTTACTCTCTCTTGTAAGGTTAGTCTGGTGCGAAGTATTTCTAAAGCAGGGCCCGTGGCCAAGGATAGAATTTAACTATAATTAGAGCAGGTCTTTTTTTGTGAAACGGTCCCAGTGTCACAGCATGGGTCTTTGGAATAGAACTTGTTATTTTTAATTCATTAGCAGTAGGGCATGTACTTTTCTGTTTCTTTCTTAAACTGTCTGCAGTTTTATTTGCCTCTCTCGCAGCCACAACAGCAAAGAGTGAACCAAGTTACAGCCGTATTTACCCTCTGACAATTTCAGCTCTCAGAATTTAATAGCATTTGCTAAAGGCAAATTTTTTCACACTCCAGAGCATGAAATAAATACATAGTATCAGATAGAATATCCCACCTGCTTCTGCTAAGGTCTCAGAACAGTTTCTGCAAAACAAAGGGCTCATTGTTCACTTGGAGGTTCACAGAGCAGAGTACAATGTGGAGATAAGGAAAGGCTTCTGCCTGGGCTGGTCTTTCCCTGAACTGCATATTTTCCAGCAAACTTCAGTAATTCCCACTGAGCTCTGTCTTCTTCTGCTCTGCATCAAGTGAAACAAGTCTGTAATGGGACTTGTACTGGATTAAAAAAAAGTTTTGACACATTTTCCACCTTTTTTTCCGCCCCCAAAAAAGTATGTTTCACTTCAAGAAAAGTATTTGATTCAGTGTAAATGCAGACCCTTTATTTAGGCTTCAAGTCTCAAAAATGCCTAAAATAGCAAAAGAATCTGCAAAAGGGAAAAGTGTGATGAAAGCAAAGAAACTATGTTTTGTTTTAATACATTCATTGATTTTTTTCCCCCTGTCATTTGCATGTGGGCATATGTTTATATCTTAATTCATCTGATCCTCTTTGGTGAAATGGCAGTGTATTTTTCACCCTTCAGGGGAAGAGCAGTAATATCCTGCTTTGACCTTTCCCTCAGTTTTTTTCCACCCCTGCCAATGTTTGCTGATACTCCCACAGTTTTCAGTGACCTGCTGGAAAAGGATGGCTTCATTTCTCCTTTGGTGAAGGCTCTGCTGGGAGAACAGCACAGCCTATGCAGCAAGCCCAGCTTCCCCTCCCTCCCTCAGGTTTTGCTCAAGCACAGCAAAGCTGCCAAGGAAACCTCAATTCCCCATCCAGAGCAGCCCTGGCTTTGGTGCTGCTGGGAACACGAGCTCAGCTCGGGCTGTGTTTGTCTGTGAGGTGTCAGGAAATCTTCATGATAATTCTGGTGTACTTTTAACTTTGCAGAGCACGCAATGTGTGTGGTTCAGACCCCACCTGGTTTTTCTGATGTGTGGACCCCTGCAGGAGCAATGCTCCTCTGCTCCTGACAGCACCCTCCTGCCATGGGAAGGGCTGGAAAAATGGGAAAAGCCATGTATGCAACCCATTTGCTGCCCCCTTCTTTTTCACTTGTAATTCAGGGACACGAGGTGACAATTGGAACCCTTTGGATGACTCGAGTCAGCATTATTCCTCAGATTTTTGGCATTTGAAGCATTACACACCCAGCCCAGGGTTCCTGTGAGCAGGTGCTGCAGCCTAAAATGTGTTAATAAATGTAGGGCTGCAGAAGCAAAGAGCTACATCAAAAGATAAATGCTTAATAATGAACCCAGAAAGGTTGTTCCAAGGACATGAATGCAGCTACATGATAGAAAGAGAAATTGCTCATCCCTGCCCCTGCCAGTGTCTCTTGACATCCCCAATGTTCTCCTGAAAGTCTATTTATGCAGCTCCTTTTCAGCTTGCACTCAGTGATTAAACACACCAAAGTTTGCCATGAGGCTGACAGGGAGGGCACAAGCTGAGAGGACACGACAGGAGCACCTCAGGACTTTATAGTCACAGGTTCATGTTGTTAGTTCTGATACGCAGGGTTTTATCTGCTTTCACTGCTTCACTGATGAGTTTTGCCTTCCTACCACAGCCCCTGGCTATTCAGTGGAGGATACATTATCAAAGTGAGATGATCCTGTCTGAGTGGTTAATTCTTTTGCCTCAGTGGTAGATTTCTGTACTTTTAAGGGAAATAGAATTATTTCAGTAATAAAAGAGATACTGGCTTCTTTCTACACAATTAATTCCAATCATCTGAGGCTGACCTCTATCTTTTAGCTGTCTTGCTGTAGGTTTCCTTATTTCTGCTGACACCATTTTTCAGTCCTCTCCTCTCCTCTCCTCTCCTCTCCTCTCCTCTCCTCTCCTCTCCTCTCCTCTCCTCTCCTCTCCTCTCCTCTCCTCTCCTCTCCTCTCCTCTCCTCTCCTCTCCTCTCCTCTCCTCTCCTCTCCTCTCCTCTCCTCTCCTCTCCTCTCCTCTCCTCTCCTCTCCTCTCCTCTCCTCTCCTATAAAATAAAATAAAATAAAATAAAATAAAATAAAATAAAATAAAATAAAATAAAATAAAATAAAATAAAAGTCTCTCTATTACACTGTTCTTTATCAGAAGTAACTTTCTATATGTTTATGAAAGTACTTTATCATCTGTGGAGTGAAACTCCTACTTTTATGAACAACTATGCTAAGGAAAATCTCTCATTCTGTCATAAGACAAAAATGTTTCCCCATAATGCATATAACACATCAAGCTACCAGAAAGAGCTGTCACACATCAAATTAGATAGAAATGTTGAAAAGTGATCACAATATGGTATCCACAGTGGTCTCTGAAACACCCTCTTTATTCCTATATGTAAAACTCTTCCTTTGGGTCCTTTCAACACCCACTGAAGTCTTTGAGAAACTTTTTTCCATATTCCAGGTAAATATTCATGTCTCTCATTTAATCCCCTGTAGCACATGACAGGGGCTTTTGGATGTGTCAATACCTTCCTAAGTCATTCACTGCCTCTCAAAAATGCTACCTTGGTGGCTTCATTATTTGAGCTGATTGATATGTGATTTTATTATGGGTTTTTTAGCCTTTTTTAACTAAAAAAGCTGTGTGACTGATCGTCTGGAGGGAAGAACAATTTCCTTCCTCTATCAAGAGGTATGCACGGTATCAGGAAAAACCACTGCCATCTACTGGGATCGCAGGGCCATGGGAGCAGCAAAGCTCCCACCGTGGTTTCTGAATGCAGGAGCACTGGAAAACATTTTGCTTGAGCTCGCAGATCCTGATGCATTACCTTACTGACTCTGCTCGGGAGATAAAGCACTCAATGCTTTTAAGTGGCTGGTTTTGGAGCCAGGCAATCCCCTCCACTGCCAGTGCTTCCATTTCAATCAGAGATATCCTGCCCTTCTGCACAGCCCTGGCCACACCACTCTTTCTTGTCTGCAGCACAGGAGCATCCACAGTTTGTCCCTAAAAGCCTCCTCGCCTCATTTTCCAGCACTGAAGAAAGGAAAATAACGTTTAATGGGAACATTGAAAAAGCACTGCAGCATTCAGTCCTCTGAAATTCAATATCACACATCACCATTTGTCATTATGCTTTGAAGCATTCTGCCTTGACGCTTTTGTCTTCAGCTCTGTTCTCCTCCGTGCCTAAGTCACTAACCAAAGCATTAGTGTAATCTTTAACTTGGTGTCAGTGCCCATTCCCAGGGAAGAGAGAAAGTTAAATGGCTCTGTAACATCTCTGAGGAGATCTTAGATCAGTTTCTGAAATGTTGATAGAGAGAGGGCTGGCAGTGCCCAAGGGTCACTGTGTGTTTCATTAATGCCTGATAGAGAAAAGAATGAAAACTGTACTGCTTGCTGTAAACAAATAACAGATCAAAACTCATTCATGCTCTGATCTTTCTGACCCTTAACTTATCTTTCCCTTATTTTTGTAATAATCAGAGTAAGATGATGCCCTGGGGTGACTTTATGATGCTGAATTGTATCCCCATTCATCTGTTTAGCCCAGAAATAAGTTTTGAGCCTTTAAAATTCGATCCAAGAGGGAAGGGGGGAGAAGAAAAAGCAGTGGGGTTTTTTTGCATCTGTATTCAAAAACATAAGAGATAGGAGCTTCAGCTCTCTCTCTCTCTCAGACTGTGTTGTCTGCAGCACAGTCAGGGAGCAGCAGAGAGCTCTCCTTTGATTTTAGTTAGGTTGGTTTTAGTTAGCTGAGGCCAGAAGTTTTTTTTGGAGCTGTTCAGCTCTTGTTCAGTCTGGGAACACCAGCACTGTGCTCTGGGGCCCTCCAAGCTGTGCTGACCCAACCCCTGGAGAGACTGAGCAAAACCTGAGGCCACCCCCACAAAAAGGACTCTTTCCCATCCACAGAAGGACTGGCTGAATTTGCCATCTCCTCAGAACAACGAGAGGTTCCATTATTACAAGAATGAGAATATTCCATTATTCATTTTTTCATGTTTGTGAGTACTTTTCTTATTATATAAACATTTTTCAGTTTTCTCCAAGGAAATCCTTCCCAAACCAGCTGGGGGAGGGGCCACTTGAATTTGCTTTCTAGAGGGACCCCATTTGGAGGTTTCCTCCCAAATTTGCCCTAAACCAGGACAAATACTTTTTGGTGCCCAATGTGGAGCTTGAGAAAGTGGAAAAAGCCTGTACTGATTTCATTTGGTTTCACTTACTCTGTATTGGGATAAAGCAGTCACATCCATGCTGCTTGAACTCATAATGTCTCTCTGAGTAGAGGCCTTCATGTGTCTCTGGTCCCTAGGCTACTTTGAGGTTTTAAGACCTTTCTAGTCCCGAGGCTTCTTTTCTCACCTGGAGATAGCTCCAGTATTGTCTCAAACACGTAGCTTTTACAGAAGAGGGGCAGAGTAGCTATGTTGCTGGGCGTGGTGATAATGATTTATAGGGAGTTTACAAAGGTCCTGGAGTATGTTCAAGACATGTATGGTCTGTGGTTTCTTTGTCCTACCCTGCCTCCCAGTCCCAGTAGCAAGTTTTGGGGGTTTATTAGTAACTCCACCCAGTTTGGTAGAGGAGGAGCAAGGGATGAAGCTTTCCAGCCTTTCCTTCCCTTCTTCTTTGAATTTGTTCAACTTTTTGAGAATGTTCAGTTTTCCCTGAGTGTTAAGGATACCACTTTCCTGGTTTCCATCTGGTAAGCTTCCTCTGTAGGGCCTGGAGTGTGTCTAGAGTGGGGGCTGAGATGTCCAGAGGAGCTGATGAGACCCCTGACCCAGGAGCAGGCCTGGGAGTGCAAAATCCTGACTGGTGTGGGGAATGGGAGGATATGGGCCAAACAGATGGCAGATGAACACCCTCTAGGCTCTACGGCCCTCTGCCTGTCTTTATTGCCTTGTACAAAATAAATTGTTCCACTGAACTGGGTTTTATGGCAATTCCTTCTCAAATTTCCTATATTTGTATTTTCATTGTAGCTGTTTCCAGACCAAGTGAAAAAACGGACAGATTAAAATGTCTGATGAAGTCTCTGAAATGCCAACCAGAAGTCTTTGGCTGTCTCATTGCCAAGGACAACTGGATTTCTTTGTTTGAATCAATTCTCATAATGCAGTGATCAATTGCAACAGGAGGAGGAAGTTTGGATATTGCTCAGGCCCTTCATCCCAGAAGCCTGCACACTCACCAGTGTCATTCCCCTTTCCATGAGTCACTACAAGTGTTGTTGAATTCATGATATCTGAAAATAAAATTTGCAAAAGGGATCAATTCTCTACTGAGCTTCCTTCCATTTCATGTTTCTGTCCCTTTGCCAGGAAGATAACAAGCCCAAGCAACGCTAGGACAAACATAAACACCGGGCATTAGGAAGGTAATGCCTCCTTGTAATACTCCTGTCATCACCTCAGCCTTAAATTTTAAATGCTCAGAAGGACTAGGACTCATGACTTATAATAATCTTTTTTTGAAAGCCCTCTTTTTCATGAAAGCAGATTACAAAAAAGCATATTAAAATGTTAATATTTCCAGGAAAATATTCTAAAGATAAAGGAGGTTAAACGTACCCATCAATTTTCTTAGTTCTGATTGATTTATTCAGTGGAAGGTGTAGAGTCTCTTTGTTTTTTTTTCTTTTTGAGAAATGTAGACCCCAAAGTCTAATTCATCTCAAAAGCATATTTTAAACAGCTGCTAATGTGCTCTTAATGAAGGAAAAGTGTTACTCCAGAGTAATCCTAATTACTTTGCAACTGTATTTCCTCCTGAACAATAACAGTTTTGTTATGCAAACATCTCAAAAAGAGTCCATTAAGTTCCCAAATCGGTTCACAGATAGTGAAGATGAGAGCACAGTTAGAATTTTCTCTGCTTTTCAGTCCCAAGAAAACTACAGATGACAGCTGAAATCCTCCAGCTGGGTGAAGCTTAAAGGGCTGTTCGAGGGCAAGGGGCAGCTGCCAGGCATGGTCCCTCCGCTTTCCTCCTCTCATTTTTTTCTTGACCCACTTCATCCTCCCCTTCACCTCCAGAAAGTTCTGCTCTTTGAAAGAGTAGAGCATTTTACATTTCCCTCCTAGGAGCATTTATTCAGTTACTGAACTAATAAATGGAACCCTTGGTTCTACTAATGCAATTAGCTGCATCAACAACATAACTTCTTTTTCATTTTTTCTTTCTGTTATTTTGCATTTTAATTATCCTTCTTTGTGATTAAAAATAGCCACATTCTAAATTCAATCACCTCAAAGAACAATATGAACTAAAGAAATTCAAACTTTTATTATAAGACTGTTTAGGTAGGATCTGGTGGTGCTGTAATTTTACCATCAAGAAATTGCCCTTTTCACTTTTCTGCTGCTCATCTTTTCTTTTACCTCTTTTTTTTACTTCTGAACAGTAAACTGAAGAGTCTCAGTTACAGGGTACAAAACAGGTACTTTCTGTACCAGAGCACCACAGCTTTTCCTTCGGCTTTTGAATTTGTCCTTTTGTCCTATCAGTAAAGAATGAGCTGTCATATTTTGAAAGGTACTCTGAGATAAAGCATTTAAAGCAGCAAAACACCAGCCAGATCTCATAACTTGCAGGAGAGCCCTGCAGAATGGCTCCCTTTTGGTCTTTACAAAGTGAATAGAACAATATAATATTAGCACTGTGTTAAGCTGCTGTGTCAAAGGCCTCTGTCCTTAACAAAGTCATCATGGTGTTTTTCAGCTTGACTCCTGAGCACCTCTGTGTCTTTTCTGAATCTCAGGGTACACTGTCTTACCCCAAGACGTAACTTAGAGGCATTTTGTCAGTGCTGACCACTGATGGATTTTGGGATTTGGCTCAGACATTCTGCTTTTTAATCATATAAAAATAGCTTTTCTCTAGAGGAGACAGGGAGCAGAAGCAATGCACATTCTGCCAGTACCTGGGGGTCCTGTGTGCCTGGTTTGCAGGTTTCTGTTTCTGTGTTGGACAACAAAGACATGACCTGTCATGTTCCATGGGCAAGTTCAGAAGGTTATTCCCTGCAATCTCAACCTCTTCAGACAATGCTATTGATGTCCCTATTTCTGTTTTTTTTACAGTTTGTTGCTCACCCCAACTGCCAGCAGCAACTGCTCACCATGTGGTATGAAAACCTCTCAGGCTTACGGCAGCAATCCATAGCTGTGAAGTTCTTGGCTGTCTTTGGGGTCTCCATCGGGCTGCCCTTCCTCGCCATAGCGTACTGGATCGCTCCCTGCAGCAAGGTACAAATTCCTGGTGGTGTGCAGGGTTCATTGGTTCATTCCAGGCATTTTTACCCAGCACTTGGAATGTATCAACACAAGGCCTCTCATTTTTCATGGGTACCAGACAGGACTCCAGAGGTGCTCACAGAGCAGTGCATGTGAGAGCCAGGTTGTGCTGCTGGAGGATTTGGCTGGATCGTGGCAGGAATTGTTGTGTGGAATTACCACCTCGATTCCCTCATGTCAGAGCACAGTCTAGCAGGAGTTTATGAAGCTGTTTAATTTCCTTCACCTCTGTTGAACGTGTTGGGAGTGGGCACACCAGCCAACAGCAACACTTGTGGTGCAGTCTCAGAATTACAGAAGCCACATTTGAAGAGAGCAATATCTGGGAAGAACAATTAGACTAGAAATAAGTGGAGAATTTAAAAGAGAAACATAAAAACTGAAGGGAAAGAAATTTAGGAGACAACCTCCCCCCCCAAAACTAAAACTAAAAAAACTAAAACTAAAATTAAAAACTAAAACTAAAACAGTTTTACAGCAGCAGTAAGAAATTATTGAGAAAGTTACTTGGTTTTAATTTCTTGAGGGAGGTATATTAAAATTTAAAAAGGGGAGGAGTCCTGGGGTGACTTTATGATGCTCGTACCCCCCAGGACAGACAATGGGACACAGCTCTCCTGTGCTTGCAGTCAGATCTCAGAGAGCTGAGGCACAGAAGTCCCCCAGACTGGATTTTCCCCCGCTTTTTCCTTGGATCTGTTCAAACCTGCTCTGGACTGCAACCCCAGACAGACCCCAGGAGCTCACCCCTGTGGCCCAGCGGGGCCTGGGCCTCGGCACTTTCCAGAGCAGGAGGCTCTGATAAGAGACTGAGCAGGCCGAGCTACACCCCATGAAAAGGACTATTCTGGATTTGCCATCTCTTCAAACAGTGAAAAGTTTTATTGTTTATTATTCAATTTCTGTTAGATAAACAGTTTTTTCCACTTTTCTCCAAGGAAATCTCTTCCCAAACCAGATGGGGGAGGAACTGCTTGAATTTGCTTTCTGGAAGGACCTCATTCAGAGGTTTCCTCTCAAATTTGCCCTAAACCAGGACAGGAGGAAAGATACTTTTCATCAGCTTTGATTTCATTATCCTGAACCTTTCATACATTCTCATTTTTCAATGTTCCTTCCTTTTCACCCCACTAGACTGTGAAAAGCCACATGTAACCTTCTAGCACAAAGTCCAATTGAAATTTCTTTCAGGCAGGTACTGTCTTTTAATGCATGCATTTACCTTGATCAGAACAATGTATTCTTGATTTTTGATTGGGGCCTGTGATAGAAATAACTGAATAACAAACGCAATTTTTTCCCTAAGAATTGGTACTTCACCCAAAATCATCACTGTTAATTTCAGGAGCTGCAGGTTGATCCAAGAGCCTGATATCCTCTCACAGTGTTTTGCAGAAAATTCTACACAGGCAGTGTCGCCACTCTGAGCAGCCCAGTTTTGTCCTGGTCAACTTTACAAGTGTTTTATTTGGCTTTTTACTGATGGAGACAATCTTGATGTTACACAACTGGGCAAAGAAATATTTTTTTCCATAGTAATAATCAGTTAAGATTAAAATGATATCACACAATATATTTTTGCTTTGACATGAATGTATGTTTCATTATTTTTCTATCATAGAGATACGATACTAAGTCATGAAATGATCTACTCTCTTAAGAGTGAACCTTTGTATTCACACACTGTCAGTGTTTCTATCTTAGTAGTAACAGCCAGACACTACCCTGAAATCCTGGTTTGATGAAGGGTGGTATTTTGATTTTCTAAAAAATCAAGAAAGTGATACACTCATGCAGTTATGCACCTTGAGTTTAGCTGTATCATGTTGTTTGAAAAATCTTATTGTCATAAAGCATTAGACTGGATGGAGGAATTGACACTTCATTAATTTTTTATGGAATATTTTAGTCAACACCTGTAGCTCTTAGCTAAAAATCAGATTTCTGAGAAGATATAAAAAGCATCAGCTCAAGAAAATAGTGGTAAGCTTTCTGCAGTAATAAATGGGACAAATGGCTGATGTAACGCTAACTAAATGCAGATTTCTGTTAAAACATGAGAGAAGTAAAGGAAATTACCCATGGAATTCATTTGGTTCTGTAATACATGGGATTATTTCTCTGATAACTGAGACTATGCTACTTTAATCTAAGGTCTTTCTTTTTTACACTTCTACAGACTGCAGAAAAAGTGTAATTATGTGGAGAGGATTCATGATGCAATAGGTAGTGCTTTTTCTCTTTCAGTGAATTCAGGGTAGAAATGAGTCTCATAGAGATTGCAAATGCAGTTTCTTAAAAACTTCTTGCTAAGGATCCATGGCTGTTGTTCCACTTTACTCTTGAAATCTGAACTCTCTCAGGTCACAGGAGGAAAACATCTGAGATTATTACTGTGGGGGACATTTTTCAGACCTGTCCCATCACCCCATCAGCTCAGTACTGGAATTATAAATTCTACTACAAAGCATAAATCTACACAACATCAACCATAAAAAACTGTTGAGAACTACACTAATGGTGACCTCACTGCAGGTGTTGAGACTGGTTTTGACACTCTTCATTCACTCCTATGTCTGCCTAGACAAGATTAAATAAACCTGGATTTCAAATCAGTGCAATATCTACCAAATTAAACATATCCTTATTGGACTCAGATAACATTAATAAGAACCTTGGGAAAGAGCAGATATTTTAATTTTCTTTAATGAAAAGTCTCTCCAGTATTTAGAAACATGCACATCTTCCAACAGGATTTCCCATTCTGTCAATTTTATAACATATTTTATTGACATTTTAAAAACTCTAATCAGAAAAAGAAATAAACCCCTGAATCCTAGGACTTCCTTTGAATTTCTGCTAGACCTAGAGACTTCTTTTGAAATATTTCCTGTTCTGCCATAAGCAGAGACCAGGGCTCCTTGGAATTAATCTGCTATTGGAGATAAATACGAAAACAAGTAATTTCCTTTTTACGTCCTTTTTCCTATGAAGTTTTATTATCAAATCTGTGGATATTAATAAAAAATGGATGATACCTTGGCATCAAGGGGAATGAATCCATGAGTAATATACTGAAAAAAAAATCCAATTGGCTTTGAGGGGAGTTTGGAAAGGCCCCATCCAGGCCAGCTTTTCCATTGCTCCTGTTGTGTCCAACACTACAGGCTTCAGCCCTAGTGCTCCTGAAAATGCTTCTACTCTTTCTGTCTTTCTGGAGTAATGTTTTCTTGGTTCACAGAAAATGTAAAATTAAAAGAGTGATATTTAAATTCATTAACGAAGGAAGCTTTTCAAGAAGAACAGAACAATTATCTGTAGTGAAGAGACCTGCTGCTCTTGTTCTTGGCTTAGTGTCTTGAAATAAATCCTTGTGTTCTGGGAGTAATTCTCCAGCTTTTGTACTAATTATGAGAGAAGACTATCATAGCAAAGCATATGAAAAGCATTACTAAAGAATATTTAAACAGAAGGTTATTTCTAGCACATTGATAATGAATGAGGAATTCACAATTAATAAACGATCCTAGCATATAACAATGATTTAAGGATGACAATTGTGTCCATCATTAGAATTTATATTGACACACTAGTGCATTCATATAACACAGACACAAGCAAACATCTCTCTCTTAAAAATGCCCTGTCTCTTCATTTTCCACTCTCCATATGGCCAGGACAATGAGATACTGCATGTGGGTTTAAAGGGGCATTGTAACACATTGCCATGCATAGAAAATTACCCAATGCATAATGTCTAGTAATAGCAAATAACAACTTGAACAAATCTCAACCCTATTTAGCTAATGATCCAGAATCAATTACTGAATCCTTTTCACCGTAGGCAAAAGGTTTCAGATTTTTAGAATGAAAAAACTTCTAGGAGGTGTTTTCATAAAAAACCTTATGACTGTGTATGTTCCATTGCAGCTGGGACGTACCCTTCGGAGTCCTTTCATGAAGTTTGTGGCTCATGCAGTTTCTTTCACAATCTTCCTTGGACTGTTAGTAGTGAACGCTTCAGATCGGTTTGAAGGAGTCAAAAATCTCCCCAACGAGACCATCACAGATCATCCAAAACAAATATTCAGGGTCAAAACAACCCAGTTCTCATGGACAGAACTGCTGATCATGAAGTGGGTATTGGGTAAGTAAAACCAAAATGTCTACAAGTCCTCTGTGGAAATTCAACCTCATTAGGAATATCATGATACATAGTGACAAGACAAAGAAAAAAAAATTAAAAAACCAACCAACCAACCAACCAACCAACCAACCAAAAAAAAACCCCAAGCTAAACAAACAAAAAACCCAAACCAAGAAAACTCCCCAAAACTGAAACATCCCACTATGAGTCTAGAGATTGATGTCAAGAGTTTTGATTAAAAGAGGAGCAAAGAAGACTTTGATCTTGGTCACCACTTTTGAAATCATTGCATGATGCTTAGCAAATTCTCATTTACCTGAATTTTCCACTTTCCATAGTAAATGCTATAGATGTTGCCTATTGAGCTCTGTTGGTTTAAACATTACATCTTAAAGAAGGTAATATTGTAATAGAAACTTGTGGCTTCACTCTGGGACAAAGTGAGCAGAAAGAAGTGTGGTGAGTCTGATTAATTAACCTGCCATGGGATCCCACTGTAATTCACTGAACCTCAGTGTCTTTGTCTGCAAAATGAGTATAATGTCATTTGCTTTTTTTGTAATGCACTCCAAGATCTAGTGATGAAACCTGCTAGGCAAGTAAGAGCTGGATTTTATGAAATTCCTAGTATGATATTTTTGCTGGTGAGAATGGACAGTGCAGTGCTCAAATCTTATAAAAGAAATTAAGTTATTCAACAATTACAAAGTAAGGATTCATGTGGGTGAACCCTTTGAGTGCAAAAGTGCGCCACATGCACAGGTTAAATTTCTAAGGAGTTTCAGACAAATTCAGATGTCTCACTTTTCCTTCAGGCATCATTTACTCATGGCAGGTCACTTAGTTTGAACCACTAATCTAAACAAGTTTGGGAGAATTTATCAGGAAATTGAGCTTATCAACTCTGTTGAATCTTTTTCTACCTCCTCTATAGCTATTTTTGCTCACCACCATGATTTTCATTCTTTTCTTGCAGCAAGTAATTCCACTGTTCCATAAGTACTGATGGCATTAAATTCCCCTGAAAAATAGGATATGGCTGCTCTATCTGATGACTTCCTGGCCAATGTTTCTTTGTCCCCTGTCCCCTCAATAATCAGAATCCCATACAGGATATTAGGCTAGAAAATACTGAATAGATGCCAGACTGGATAGAGTAAGACTGTAAGATATATTTTTAAAATTATAATAAAGCAGTTGGACAAGATGATTAGATTTTAAACTAGGTATTTTTTTTTTCTTATGGGCAGTAGGTATCTGTCTGCTTGTTGAGTTCCTGAGAGATGAAGAAAAAACCATTTCATTTAAAGTGAAGGTTTTCACTTTTCTGGGAGAAGAAAGGTGATTCATTGTACAGACTCCTGGATATAATGAGATTTTCTAATGACTGCCTACATCTGCACTGACAGTCTTCTCTGGCCATTTTACCTGCTTGTCTCCTTAAAGCTTCAAGTAATGTTTCAGCAATACTGAGGTGAAAGTTTGGTGCACATGGCCTGCAGACATCTGCACTTGTTGGGCCCTGTGTGTGACCCTGGACCTGTAGAAGCACTAAGGGTAGCAATTTCTGGTGCTAAAATCTTATAGGCACTATAAATACCTATATGCAAGTAGAAATATAATTAAAGTGGCCAACATAGACCTACTTAGTGGCCTTTTCTGATGTAGTGACTGTGTAAGTGCACAAGGGCAGGCTGCAGATGTCATTTAACTGGATTTCTGTAAAGCCTTTGACATGGATCCCCACAACATCCTTCTCTCTAAACCAGAGAGATGGATTTGATGGGTGATAGATGGATAAGAAGCACTTTGTGTTGTGGAGCCACTCTCCACTGATGGACGCCAGTGACAAGTGGTGTCCCTCAGGGCTCTGTACTGAGAGCAGTGTTATTTAATACAGCCTTAATGACACAGGCAGGGGGCTCAAGTGCACCCTTAGTGAGATGGCAGACGGTAAATGCTGGGGCTGACACACCTGAAGGATGGGATGCATCATCCAGACAAGTTTAAGGAACCATGGGGGTCTCATGAGGTTAAACAAGACCAACATCCCTTTGTACATGGTGCACAGCAGCTTTGGCTCATGCATCCAGGGCTCATTACATGCTTTGGCTGCCTCTTCCCTGTGGCCAGGTCTTCCCATCTCTTGCCTTCAAATGAGGAAGGCTGGCCTTTTCCTCGTGGGCAGTAGGGGCAGAAATGTGCACTGAAAGCAAGGGGGTTTATTTCTAAATCCCCACTGCAAAAGCAGCAGTTAAAGTCTGGGTAGATGCAATCTGAACACTCTTAATCTCTTAATCCAACAGCCTATGGTGGGCCCAGGAAGGCTCAAAGGCAACTCTGCAACATCAGCTGCTCCTGATTTATGTACCAGGCCAGAGGATATAAAAATCTGTCAAACTGTTCCTTTTTGTGCACAGGTGGTGAGCAGCACTTCTTGCACACTCCCATTTTTCTTCCAGATGGACTGTGCCTGTATCTTGACTCTCCTTCCCCTTCTGAAACCAGAATTGCCCATCAAGGTGACATTTCTGATTATCCCTGCTGTGGGAACAAGAGACATGCAGAAGCTGGATCCAGGAGCTGCTCATATCCCGCATCTCTGAGCATCAAACTCAGGGAAATGACCCCTGCCAGAGCCACTGGGGGCCTCAGGAACCACACTGGAATATAATCACATCCTGGCAGAGCTGCTTTGTCTAACTGCTTCTCCTTATTTCTTACACCTCATCTTATGTCCCATCCCCTGCATTTTACCTGATTTTTCCCTTCTCAATACTTTTATTAAGGAGAAGCTTTGAATTACTCTCTCACAAGGTATATTCAATTACCCAGCAGTACTGACCAAGTAATTACTATAACTTTTCTACTTGGCCTGAATAGACATTTTTTAAAAATTATTGCCACAAAGCTGGGGAAAAGAACAGTGGAAATTATAAGCCAGTAGCATCTTACTTTTACAGAGGGATTCTAATTTTAGTCAGACTTCTCAGTTTTAAGCACTTCTTACTTCATTAATCTGTGATTTAGGTATATTAGGTGAGCAAAATTAGAAATAAATTTGGATGGGAGTAATTTCTGGTCATTGGTGAGCAAGTGCTTTGTTGGGCAATGCTACCACGCATGTGTTATTTCCTTAAGTGCTTTAGTACCTTCATAAAGCACACATGTGTAATGCACAGGGATAATGGCTCCTATCCATCATTTCTGGAATGGTTTTTATTCAAAGTAGAAATGTTTCTTTAATATTTCATCCTTGCTCCAGGAAAATTCCTGAGAAACCAATTTTCCCACCTTCTCCCTTAGGCTATTTTATTAAGTCTCACTCGCCTCTGCTCAGCATTCTGCAGATCTCAGGCTCTCTCCCAGACAGACCAATACTGGGCATAACCTGTATCAGGGTAGATCTCCAGGGAGATTCCAGGGCTGTGGAGGTCGTGGGCTCTCTGTGACCTTGGCTGATGGTGCTATGGATAACCCAGCTTTCCTTTTTCTCTTTAAATCCTTCCCCATGCACAAGGAGTGACAGCAGCAGTTCTCCACTCCTCCAGCCTCCGGCTAAATTCCCACTGACCTGTTTCCCTCCCTGTAACCCGGCTTCCCAGAGCATCTCTGGAGACACCCTGTGCTTCCAGGAGGTTCAGAAGTAGCCAAGCAAATGCATTTACATGCCACACCACCAGAGCTTCCAGCAGAGAGGATGAAAGGAGTTCACAGAAAGGAGAAGATTGCAGGAGGTCACATGGAAATTGGCAGGCGCTGCTCCTTCTTGATTAAAAGTGAATTTTGCTGCTGCTATGGAAACAGGACTGGGTAGAGCACAGGAAATATTTATCAGTGGGTTAAATATTCCAGCACTTTAGCTATTCAGGAGTAAGATTTCAGCCCTGGAGTCCTGCTGGTGCTGAAATTTGGGAAAATTGGTGAACCTGGCCTGAGCTCTTTGACTGAATTCACTTGTCCACCCCAGATCTTCCCAGCAGGATGTCAAATACTTGAATTCACTGGGTTTGGCATTTAGTAAGTTGGCATTTGTAAGTCTGTTGTCAGAAATCATTAATTTGGGCTAAATTCAGTGTTTCCAAAGTGGTAGATCAGACTTTAATATATGGAAATTCATTATTTAATACAGAAAGCCTTATGAAATTGGATGGGTAGAACTTCTGTCTTACCCTTTTTCAATCATACTAAACTTATTCTTGAACTGTTCTGTTTGCATTCTTAAAATGGACACACACACTCTTTTAGGGAAGGAGGAAAAGAGCAGCAGAGCAGGCAGTGCCATCTTCAGTGCAATGGTGTAGGAAGGTCATTTTGGGGACAAGAGAGGAAATCTGCATTTTTTCTGACTGTATCAGCAGTAGAATTTTCTAGTGTCATCAGAATTTCTGAACGGTGCTTTTCCTGTCATCATCAGAAATCAGCTTTCCCATTGACTTATATAGTGACATTTTGAGATTTCTGCTTCATAAGCATGGAAGGACACACTTCAACTAAAAGGTTGTATTACTTTTTAAGAAAAGGTGACATTCTCAATAAATTTGTTTAATTAAAGAGTCTTGCTTCGGTCTTAGAAGCCACTGCAAACAGGAAACAGATCTGTGTGAATACAAAAACACCTTCTGTGTTTGCCAGTTACAGATGCTCTGATCCCTCCACAGGTATGATATGGTCAGAGTGCAAGGAGATCTGGGAGGAGGGTCCACGTGAGTACGTGGTGCATCTCTGGAATCTGCTGGACTTTGGGATGCTGTCCATCTTCGTAGCATCATTCACTGCCAGGTTCATGGCTTTTCTTAAAGCGTCCGAGGCACAACAGTACGTAGATCAGTACGTTCAAGATGATGACCTCAATAATGTCACCCTTCCCCCTGAAGTTGCTTACTTTACCTATGGTAAGATACTTTTTGCTATCTAATACTTCCTGTTCTGTTAGGTTAATGTGTGGCACTACTGAAAGCTATTTATTTCTGCTATTTATATAGTTTTTTCCTAAACAAACCAAATTATTTTCCCTAGATCTACCCATTCCAGCCATCTTTCTAAGCAGTCAGAAAGGATCTGAACCTCATTCAGCCTCTGCTCTTGTGCTACAGCTACTTTCAGGTCAATCACATCCTGAAAATTTACCTTGAGCAACAGATAATCATCATCTCAGAGTGAGCAGAATTACAGATTAATTAATCTGTTTGGTTTTTCCAAATGAGAGAGGCAGGAGTTGTGTGAACAAATACAGAATCTGAGGCTGCAGTAACTCTGCATTTCTGTTACATCCAACACCTCTATAAAAATAAATAAAAATAGCAATAAAAATAGCTGCTGCTCGTCAAAACCTACATTTTTGTGGAGCCTGTATCACCTATAAGTGCTGACATTAGGAAATGCAAGCCACATCAGTGCCTTGAAAATGTTATTTTGGATGGCTGAAATGGTTTTCCTTTGCTGTACAAAAATGAATAGAGCTTCACACGTGTGTGGGGAGACATTGCAGAGTTCTGCAAGCTCTGGATGGCACCCTGGGCAGAATCCATGGGGATTTTTGCTCACAGGGGGGCTGCAGGAGCTCCAGACTGAGCACCAAGGAGCTCCACCTGTTCCCTAGGGCTGTGTGGTGGTTGTTCTAGCGCTGTGCTTGGGCTAGAGAACAGACCTGAGGCAGCATTTCCCCCACTGCAGACAAGTCCCACACACACAGCCCCAGAGCCACGTGCCTGACCCACAGCAGCTCCAGAGCCACGGGGTCTGGGTGGCCCCACCAGCTCAGCCTCTTGCATCCCTCTCTGCCCATGCAAGCAAGAGGCCACAGAGATGGTGTTGTGGCTTTTCCCTCTCTGGCTTTCTGCTCACCCATTTAAAGTGAGTTCATGATACAAAGGTGCAAGGGGTCCAGAACAGAATATCCCAGTGAGATCCTGTGAATTCCTCCATCTGTTGCTTTTCCTTTGGCTCAAATTACTGCAAATAATGCCTAAGTGTACTGCTGTGGCCCTGAAGATGTCACATGTTCTAACTGTGAGTCACAATCTTTCCATCAAGAACCTCAGTTGATGCAAGGACACTTATAAGCCATATTAATATAAATATTTACTTTTTAGCAGATTAGGTAAATTATGCATATCTGGGGCTCTCTAAAGTAAAAATATTAGAGTAACTAGAGTTCAGAAACTGGTTTTAATATAGAGGTAACATGAAAATGGTACACAATGTTTATGCCTGCTTTATCTGAACAAATCCTAACTTTCTTATTTAAAGATCTTGGTCTCCCTAATGCTTCCTTTCCAAATACTGACACAGTGCCCTGTATCCAAATCTACAGCTACACTCCACTGTGTTGTGGTTTTGGTTCTCCATCTCAAAAGCATCAAATGGAGAAGGCACAGCAGAATTGATATTCAATTAGGAAACAGAAAATATCAATTTTGTTTAAAACCATGCTGGTTTTTTCACTGCATGGCTTCAGTAAATCCCTGTGACTTGGTGATTTCCCACCTTTATCATATGAAAAATGCAACTAATTCACTTTGTACAGCGTGTTGTGGTCCAGTGAACAGTTGCTCCAAAGTTGTTTTTTTCTCTTTAACTCCCACCCAAATGCAAGATTGAGTCTGGAAAAGGGTCATGTATCATAGTAGCTTCCATCTAACCCTTTTTGTTACTAACACCTAGTGTACATGTATTGTTTTAGCCAGGAACAAGTGGCTCCCCTCGGATCCTCAGATCATTTCAGAAGGCCTGTATGCCATAGCTGTGGTACTCAGCTTCTCCCGCATTGCTTACATTCTTCCAGCCAACGAAAGCTTCGGCCCCCTGCAGATCTCTCTGGGGAGGACTGTGAAGGATATCTTCAAGTTCATGGTCATCTTCATCATGGTGTTCCTAGCCTTCATGATTGGGATGTTCAACCTTTACTCTTACTACCTTGGTGCAAAGTACAACCCTGCGTTTACAACGTGAGTAGCCACGGGAAGGAGCCCGTTCTCTCAGCCCCTTCTGGCCTGCTGCTGATGCAAGGTCTGCTCAGGTAGTTTCTGCTGCAGCTGTGTGGGGAAATCACACCCAGGTTTTGACAGGGAAACTTGTACCACAGCCTGCAGCCCTGGCAGGGGATCTAGGCCTGAGTGTAGGGACAGGAGCAGTTCAGGACTGGCTATTTCTGGAAATCAAAACAGCAGATCGGGGAAATGTTTTGTGAGATGTTCAGTTCAATGTGTCAAGAGAAACAGTGGAGAAGTTAAAATTGAGATTACTGTTCTTGAACCTGTAAGATGAAATGTATGTAAAACAAGGAAGGCTTTTGCTTCTTCGAGAGCAAACATTGTGGGTTCAATTCCCGTCTGAGCCATTAATTTAAGAGTTGGACTCAATGAGTTGGACTTGGTCCGTGTGGTCCCTTCCAACTCAGAATATTCTGTGTTTGTGTGACGTGTTTCAGGACATTATCTGAGTGCAGCTGTGATTATTGGGTGCCCTTCTTCAGAGCCACCTGCTGGTCATGGTGCTGAAAACAGCAAAACCACCCAGGGTTCTTGGGATGTGAGGTTTAAGTCCTGGCCAGGAGCTTTTCCCATGCAAAAGCTGCACAGAGCATCACAGCAGGCTCCTCTCCACAGTGGGTCTGCCTGGGCCATGCTCACCTGCCAGCACCCACAGCCCTGCAGAGCTGTCTGTGCTTGGCTGTCCCTCCTTCACCTTGTCAGGGATTTTGGGAAGAGAAAGAGCTTGGCAAATGCCAGTGGAATGAGGTTCAGAGTGAGGCTGCTTTTGGATTTACAGCCCTTTGGTGGCAGGACAAAATGCAGTCTTGATTCTCCAGGACCCCAGGAAGACAAGTCCCAGTCCTGTGGGGGAGAGTTGGGGTCCTGAAGGAGTTTTCAGAGCAGGGGGCAGTCCTGCTAAGTAAGAGGGATGTGTCCCATGCATCCAGGGCAAAGCTTCCTCCCTTGCACTGCAATGTAGCAGCAGCATAGCTCTGGGACTGTCAGTTTTGTGTCTCACAAATCCACCTTGCCTTGCCTTAGGGACACAGGGTGGGGCTTTCCTTCCCACACACCTGTCTGCAGGAAGCTTGTCATGTTTTCCCCTTGCTGTGAGCTGACTTGCAGGAAGCCACTCCAAAGACACAGTGCCTGGGTCCACAGGGGCTACTGTGTGCACAGCAGACATTTGATGCTGCATTTAATGTGTCAATTCTGGAACGTGTTACACAGTGAGCCTGGAGCTAAGCTCATCACTCCTCTTGGAGTAATGACCTTTCCAGCATCCTTTCTGTCCTGCAAGTGGCTGTTGTCTTCCAGTTTTACGCACCGCCCTCTTGAGCGACATGTAACCTGTAACATAATGTTTATTTTCCCTTGTTGAGCCATATTTGCCTTCTAGACCTCTCCTAGAGTCTCAGGGTACATTTTAGTGGAAGGATTTGTGAGACAGATGCATTTACATCTATCTGTGCTCAGTCATTTGGGAGAAGAGAACTGAGTGTTTCTCACTTGATGTGAGATGTGGGATGTGACTTGCTTCAGATTTGAAAAGAAGAAGATGCCCTTGAAGCACAAGACTTAATGAGAATCAAGTCAGTACCATCCCTGACTGCCTGGTGGCACAGCAGCCCTCGCTTATGGCATCCCCCGGGCACATCCCTGGAGAACAGCACTGACAAATTCCAGTCACTGGTGCAATTCAGCACAGTAGCTCTCTTATTAGCACTCATTATCTAAGTGCATCTTTCAGTAGTTACTGTCTTCTGATTGAAATAATGATCAAACATTCACTAAAGTGATGACTCCTCACTAGAGTAAAGATTGCTTTAAATGCCCAAGGGATATTTGGACTGGGGAGAGATCCTCCTTAACTTCAGCCTGCTGACTACTTATCCTGGAGGGACTTCATATTGTTACAAAGCAAATTTTCCATGAGCATAAATTTCCCTTTCAAGAATTTGGAAGAGACTTTAAAAATACTTACTTTCTTCTGATTATTTAAACACACAGGAGTGACAAATGATGATCAGTGAAAATGAGCCTTTTCATCATGTGAAACAAAGAGAATAGATTTACATTCATCCTGAAAATCCTTCTTAGACATTCCATACAACAAACTAGAAGCCCTGAGGTAGACAGTCTCAAACAATTTTAATAAGCTAATTACAAGGTTATTTTGGCAGATGGGCAGAAAACAGTGGTAGCAATGCTTCCTGCTCTTTTTTTTTGTGGCTGCTTGTTGGCCTTGCTGAAGGTGGTGGTCTCTGGTTGCCATTAACTTAGTCATGGAAAGGAGGAAGATTTTAGTATTAGAGCTGGATACAGAGCTCAGCTGTTCATTCACTGAAAAATCACTGGGGCAAAACGGGGTAATGCTTACCTTGGTGTCCTCATAACGCTTCTGTGCCTTCAGCAACTCACAGCAGGCATTTCCTGGGGGCATGTTTGTGAATTCTAATGAGGATGGGTGAAATTTTGCAGCAAGTTTTGTAGTCAGAAATGTGACTATTTAACTGTGGGACCTGATTCTCAGAGGTCACTTGGACGGTTGTGACAGAAAAAGACCCATTGGATTTGTGCAGGTAACTGACTGTGGCCAGCTCCAAAGAGCATTGACAGCTCCCTGGATTGCCTCAGTGGGAAACCTTAAACAAAGAGCTGCATACTAAAATAACTCCAAATTACACATTTAAGAAAAACACACCTTCCCGGGGCAGTATGTAAGCAGAAATAAAGAGTGTATGATGAGGGAATTGCTTGCTTAGTTCTAGTGATAATAGTGAATGTTTGGTTTAACTTTCACCCTCCCTTGCTACTGTACTTTGAAATTGTGTACTCAATTTCTCCTCTGTTGTCATCTACAGAGCAAGCACATAGCACCCCAGCGGCCTCTGATTTGAGTTATTATACAAAGTTTCTGTCATTTCTTTCATTTTGATGTTCTTGAAGCAAAGGAAATAATGCAGTTGTCTTTACTCCACACAGTTAAATATAGAGATTATTTAACTAACCATACTTTCAAAATTTTTTGGAAGTTCTTCAGTGCTGAAGAGCAGATAATTTCCACAGCAGTTGCCACCACGCCAGCTATGTTTATCTGTTTATCAGAGGCTGTGTACAGCACACAGCTCTTGAAACAGCCTGTAATTAAGAACATGCTATGCAAACAAAATCAAAATGGAGGCAAGGCTGATTGTGTTCATCTTGCTTTCTGCATCAGAAATCAGGCTGAAGGCTACAAGGCAAGGTTTTCTGTCTGTCTCCCCAAAGGGGAATGTGACTCACTGTTCAATGCCAAAGCTACTTTGAGGCTTGAGGGTTTTTTCCTACTTGTTTTGTTTTGTCAAAATGTGATAGTTTTGCAGATTACATTGACTGCATTGCATTTTTTTGGCAGAGTTAGTTCTCAAAATCATTTAAGGAGATAAATCTGAAAGGATGCCTTAAGTTTTCTTAAATAAGAGGGCACAAGACTGATATGAAATGAGAGCCTTGCCATGATCCTTTTTGATGAACAGCACACTGATGTTTACAAAAGAGAGGAAAATCTGCAGAGATAAATGGCCATGGTTTGTTAGGAAGCATCACCTTCCTCGATACAAAATCTTTAAATTTTACTGAAATAAGTGTCATGAAACAAAACAAAAAAATCTCTGTGGTCTCCCCAGTGCAGCAGTCAGTTCTACCACAGTCAAGAGGGCGACTGCTGCATACCCACCTCCACAAGGAACATCAGCCAATCTGTCACTGACAGACCCCCCTGCTGCCAGGAGCTGTCAGTCTGGGCAGGATTCCTGACTTCCTAAATCCTTCATTTGTTTGCCTTTGAGAAGGATAAAACACCTGCTGACCTTGCAGGAAGGGGGTAAATTGCTTAGCTGGCAACAAGGGGACACACTGGCATCTTGGAATCTTTGAGAATTTGGCTCCCAATGCCCCGCTCATGTTTTAGTGAGAAGCTCTTGAAAAAAACCAGAGAGCCCAACTGATGTTCCCTGCAGCCTGTGCCAGATCTCGTGCAATCTGGCAGCAATCTAAAAGAGAGAAGGAAAGAGTCCTCCAGCCTTTTTGAAGGGTAACGATGGACTAGAACAAGTTCTCCTTAAATCATTTCCTCTGGCAGAGGGAGACCTGCATCTGCCTGGGGGCACTGCCAGACATCGTTTTGGTGCTACAGGTTAGGCCAACCTCTCCAGCAGCCTCCCAGTCCCACCACCACGGCCACCGGTCCCTTGTGTGACCCTGGAAATAAGGTTTATGGACACTCCAGAGGAACCGGGCACCCCCGCCCTTACGTCTGGGTGGTCAAGGCTGCTTGCAGCTCTCACTGCTCATTAACTTTTCCAGGAGAATCTGGCACTGCTCCAGAAAAGAGGTTTATGTTTAAGCTGCAGAAAAGGAGCAGAGCTGACACATTGTATTAAAATCTGCCGGCAGGGTGGAAAACTGAGCGGACCTTCTAAATTAAAAAGGAAAGTTAATAGCAGGGGGCAGCTGGGCTCAAGGCTGAGGGTTATAGTTTTTATTAGTGTGGGTTTCAGTGCCAGAGATCACTGGTGTAATATGTGTTCCTTAACTGGAAAGCACAACATCTATCGAAGAAGATTGCCTCTGTAGAGTGCAGGGAGTCTGACACATTAATGCCAGGTCAGCTCGGCTGCAGATGAGGGCAGCAGAAAACAGGAGAGGAAATGCACAGCATGTGGAGCAGTGATGGCACCTGAGTGCAGCACGGTTAGAGATCATCCCCCAAAGGTATCTCTGCAGCCACACAGAGCAACAGGGGTCAGGGAGTGTGGATCAGTAGCTCTGGGGAACAATAAAGCTGTGCAACAATTATTTGAAACATGACTCAAGGTTACTCCCCAAAAGACAAAATATAGCCTAAGTATTGTACTCTTTACTGTAGTTTTACTACTACTTGTAAATGAAATGGAGTACCACAAATTATGAAGGGAATTAAAAACCCGTTTGTTTCAGGAGAAAGGAACTGTCCAGGAATCTGCACCAGCTTTTCCAAGTGTTGAAATTAATTTCCCTTGCTTTAATGAATGGTATAATTGATGCTGGAATTGATTTGAAATTTATTTTTCTTGTTGAATATGCCATGGTTTGTGTCTATAAGATGTTTTTGTAAACAGATTTAGCAGGATTAGTCTGCCATCCTAGCAAAAAACATTTCATCAAAATTATCTTCCATGGCATTGTTTCATTTGAAGGTGTTACCTCCTAGCACGCAGGAGGATAAAGGAGGCAATTAACTGTTAATGGGCTAAGGATAGCTCGGCAAAGGCAAAATGCCTTCCAAGTTAAATATTAGGCAAAATGCTTTTAAAATGTGCCAGCATCCCTCCTCTTCCTCCTCCTCCTCCTTCTGTCCTTTTCAGCTGTGGCTGCTCCCCTCCCCTTTTACAGCCCCAACTCCTTGGATGTGACTCTCCTTTTGACCTGTTAGTCTGGCCACATTCTTCTTTGTCATTGGTTTATTCCCCTTTTCCCTATCTTTCAACCTTTTAATTTTCCTCTTTTTCTCTTCTACTTTCAAGCAAGGATAATAATCAAATCAAAATGCCTCTCTGCAACATCTTCTACCACTCCTTAAATCCATTTTTTGTCCTACAAATGCTTGGGTGTCTGATATGTTTGCAGTCCCAAAGCAGAATGGGAAGAAAATCAGACTATGGTCTGACTATATTTGCACTCTGTGTTCTTTATATTAATGCCACAAAGCAGAACTTTTCAATCTCTTCTCCTGGGTAAAAGACTTCTCTTCTGCCCTGGAAACTGCATAGAAGGAGGTCAGACTTGGTTCTATCTTCTCAGGATGAAAAAAGAGTGAGTGTGTAGAAGCAAAAGCCCTACATAAAAGGTTTCAAACTGCAAGTTGCCCATGGATTTGTTATCCCTATTAGGGACACAAAATCCAAGTGTAATGCACCTGATAAGAATAGATGGAGCAAATCAAGGCACACTGTAACTTTGTAGTATTAATCAGAAATCATATTTCTTTATCAAATCAGGAAATATGATTTGGCACATCCCTGGGTGATGGATAATGGGTTGCAATAACTATGCCAAGACATATTTATATTTGTGAATTGCTGCTTTTTTTATTAGCATCTGGCCTGGCTAACCCGATGTCAACTCTATAAACTGGTTGTTTGTTTTATTTCTAGGGTAGAAGAAAGTTTTAAAACCTTATTCTGGTCAATATTTGGCTTATCTGAAGTGATATCTGTGGTGCTGAAGTACGACCATAAATTCATTGAGAATATTGGATATGTACTCTATGGAGTATATAACGTGACTATGGTGGTTGTGCTGCTTAATATGCTAATAGCCATGATCAACAACTCCTATCAGGAAATTGAGGTAAGATAAATCAGATTACAAACTCAATGTGCTTAATTGTTACTGATAATGAAAATGCTAAAAACCCAAGTAGGCCGTAGCTTACTCGACATCCAAGGTTAGAATCCTGGAAACATCTTACATGGTTTAAGAGTTAAGGCTGAGTCTGTCCCCAAATTATGATTGACTTAATAACCAAAAATGAATAATTTCAATACCTATTTCAGCTTCCTTGTTTTCTAATGAACCTCTGTGAGTAAATCAAATTTCCCCTATATATATTTAATGGAAGTGGTTTGTGATATTTTTCAATCCCTTTGTTAGTTAGGATAATTTATCCATGTGTGTTGCCTTGGCTGCATTGCTTACTTATGACAGAGTAATATTTCTTCTGATTTTTTACCCTGCTTTCTACTGCTTAAACACTCCAGCCCACGTAGATCTGAAGCTCATATGCATTCATAAAAACGTTTAGAAATTCCATATTTTCCAATTACCAGGCATAAAATTTGATACAATTTTTTTGAGGAGTCTCTGGGGTCTGCAAAACATGATTTGTGGACATTTACAAAAAACATCTTTTAAAGTATATAAACAGAGCCCTCAAGGAATATCAATAGATTTATGCAGAAAGGCATTTGCAGGGTTTACCCAGCCCTGCTCAGTAGTGTGGCTATTAGCAGAGTGGATTTGCTAAATGCTTTAGACATAAACAATTCCCTGCTACTCTAAATAAAGGCAGAAAAAAATACATTATTTGGATAATGTTAATGTTGAGTCACCTTTTACTTCTAATTTGTTAAATGTCAAACTTCTGCAGTTGGGTTTGTATTAATTACTTGTCCTAATCTCCCCTCAGAACCTGACATTGAAAAAGGCCAGGGCTGAAAATATTTTCTCACTGTAATGTCTGATTCATCCATGAACTGTAGTACAAATATAACTCTATTCTGTGCATGCTGTAACTCAGTCTAAATGTCAGAGAGACCTTACATATGCTCTCTGTCCCAGAATCTTTCAGGACTGCAGAAAGCAGAGTCATTTCTCCAAAGGTTTCTAATCACTTAGGATCAAGCAATTCCCTGAATCCTATTCAACTGAAACAAGCTTTGCTTCAGAAGGGGTCTCAACTCTTACTGCATTTTCTTGTTTATTGTAGTAGACAGATATGCTCTTGAAGAAAAAAAGATATCTGAAAATATCTGAATAGATGTCCTATATTAACTTTCCAGTTTAAACTTTGTGATGGCCATTTTCTTGGCAAATTACTTTATCATCCTTCTTGATTGCATGGAAATTTTCAAAATTTTATTAAAGATTACTTGTAAGTATCAGCAAGAGAAACAAGTGTGGGCTCTTTGGCCCAGATCCTCCTAATAGAAGAAAAACGAATTCTTCTCATATTGATTCAGTTCAGTACTCACTAGAAGTGAGATTAAAGAGAGTCATAGAATCAGAGTCACGTAGGTTGGAAAAAACCTGTAAGATCATCGACTCCAACCATTCATCCAGTACTGCCAAAGCCACCACCAAACCGTGTCCCCAAGTGCCACATCCACACATCTTTCAATATCCCCAGGGATTGTGATGATTGCAGAGAAAGTGCCTATTGCCAAAGTGTTTATCTGACCAGAGCAATGTGAATAAGGTCCTAGGATGGGCATTACTTAGGAATTAAATTCCTTTATGGTCAGTGGGCAGATGGTTTATTATCAGTTGGAGTGACAAGACTGTATTTTCCTGCCTTCCATTTAACATCTCTCTTCAGGTGCTTCTGGTTCTCTTTTGTTTATCAAAATACTATCAGGTATTGGTTCTTCCTGACAAATTTGGATTTATGGAAAAAAGTCCTTTTGCTAGCCATGAAAGAGAACTGCTCCCATCAGTAGTACTTTTAACTGCTTAACAGAAAGGCATTAGAACTGTTCACTAGTGGTTTATTCTGTAATTCACCTGAAGGATTCTGTGAGGTGCAATCCCAAACCGTGAGAACAGGAGATGGCAGAAGTGAATGCTGCTGCTCTGGTGAAGACACATTGCTGTAACTGTGGCAGAAATCATCTCCATGGTGTCATGCCAGTTCCTGACCAGGTTCTAGAGGTACAGGGTAATCAGAGGTTATGAATTCCAGCAGAACACAGATGTACACGAGTACAGGGAGCTGGCAGATCCACACCTCTGTTGCTGCTTCTGCCCTCCATGTAAACCAGTGAACACAGTACAGCAGCTGTATCTCATTCTTTTGTCTGCCTGATAAATGCTCCTGATACATGGCCCTGATCATCCTGCTGTATAAATGCCAAGTGAATGATTTCCTCCATAAAATATTTCCTAGCCTTGCCCTTGTTACTTGGAAGTGATCCTGGCCCACTTTGACATTCATAAAGGAGATTCACAGACACTGAATGATGGAGCTTTTCTCCACCTTCATCAGTGGCAGGAGGTGAATAGTAGGAGAATTAAGGTGTGTAGGGATACACGATGGTGAATGCAGACAGGATCTAAGAGGAAATCAGCTGATGATAGAAAAAGCAGCGTCTGAGCCTCCCTAAGGGGATTCCTGGCCAAGGACGGTAACAATCTTGTAACAGATGACACAGAGCCTTGCAGTTCATCTCAGTCTTTGCTGTTGCTGTGCTCATGAAAGTTTCTTCTTCTTTCCATGTCTCTATGTTCTGACACATTCAATTATCAGCATAGCAAAAAAACCCCAGATTGTTACTGAGACAACCCCTTTGATATACAAGGAAACAGTCTAATATTTGGAAGGCACATATGCTCTGTTTCTGCATCACAGTTTAAATTTTCCTTGTTTTGAGATTATCACAGAGCAGCCTACAAATACACATTTTGTGCAGGGGCCTTGTTCTGGCAGGCAGAATCTGGTTGTAATTAACTCCTACATGTATGTTTGTCCTGGTCATAGCTAAATTCCTTTCTATTTCCTAATTTGGGTTTTGATTTGTTTTTCCTTCTTCCCTTCCCAAGGAGGATGCGGATGTGGAGTGGAAGTTTGCACGTGCCAAGCTCTGGCTATCCTACTTTGATGAAGGAAGGACTTTACCTGCTCCTTTTAATCTAGTGCCAAGCCCTAAATCATTTTATTATCTCATACTGAGAATAAAAATGTGCCTCATAAAACTCTGCAAATCTAAGGCCAAAAACTGTGAAAATGACCTTGAGATGGGGATGCTGAATTCCAAAAAACGGGTATGTTTTATCTCCACTGTTCAGCTTCTTCGTGGAAAGGATTCATTCCAGGGAGCTTCTGGAGGGGGTTGCATGGCACACAGGGACCTCAGGGACAGCACAGCTGCTCACAGGACCTCATCATTGCATGCTGTTCACAGGCCTCATCATTGCATGCTGTTCACAGGCCTCATCATTGCACATTGTTCACAGGCCTCATCATTACACGCTGTTCACAGGCCTCATCATTGCATGCTGTTCACAGGCCTCATCATTGCATGTTGTTCACAGGCCTCATCATTGCATGCTGTTCACAGGCCTCATCATTGCACGTTGTTCACAGGCCTCATCATTGCATGTTGTTCACAGGCCTCATCATTGCACGTTGTTCACAGGCCTCATCATTGCACGTTGTTCACAGGCCTCATCATTGCACGTTGTTCACAGGCCTCATCATTGCATGTTGTTCACAGGACTCGTTATTGCAAGCAGAAGGTCCTCCCAAAGGAGTGGCCTCATTGCACCAGGCACAAGGAAAAGGGCAATCTTTATAAAAGCAGGCATTCTTTAAACTTTTGTAAAAGCAGGCACTCCAAGGCCAAATGAGCAAGGTGAAAGAGAGGGGCAGAAGCCGAGGCACAAACAGGCTCACGGCTTGTCTGGCTCAGGCCCCTTGTTGCAGGCTCTCCCAGCAGAGCTGCGTGATGCTGACCTGGGAGGGGAGAAATGGGGACACTCTCCTGTGTGCAGGCCACCATCAGCTGTGACCTTGAAAGACAGACTGAGGAGAAGGGAAGGGAAGTTGCAGAGTTTGCCTTTGGGACATGCAGGCTGCTTTAAGGTCTGCCTGGATCTCTTAGAGGAGCAAACAACTGAGCTGTCCAGCTCCAGGCAAAGCCGATGGCCTCCAAGGAGGATGGCTCATCCTCCCAGGAGTTTGAGAGAACTGCTCAGGTCTGGTGCTCACCCAGTCTCTGCCAGTACCTAAACTGAAAAGAGAAATCTGTCCATGGGGTTTACTCTGTATTATCAAATAATTCAACTACCAACATGGGGAGCATTGCCAAGATAGACAAGCATGTCTACAAACGCATTTAACACTGCTATTGATTACTGGAAGAACCACTAGAACAGTGGAGTCTCAAAATGAAAGAAGTGTTTCTCCTTCAACTACCTCAAATAATGATTTAAAAATGTTTTTTAAATGTTATTTGAATCAGACCTCACTAAGCTGACTTTGTTTGAAATTTAATTTCTGCTTCAAAGCCTAAAACAAAGTAATAAAATTTTCTCTAAGCCTCTCCTTCCCCAAGCCAGATGAGTGAAAATGTCTGGCTTGCCCTTTTTCATGGAACTCATGCAAAATTCATATCTTCCATGGCTTTAGCATAAACAGTTAAGAGTATCAGACATTTCTCGCTTGCCTGTTGATTTTGTTCACATATCATCTTCAAGAGTCTCTGTAAGCTAATGGCACACCTGTAAGTAAGAAAGAAATTTTTTTAAAAATTACATTATTACTTCAGACTTTTAATCTAATAATTATAAACATCCTGATTTGGAAGAAAAAAAATAATTGGGATCTCTGGTTCAACTGGGGAAGAAAAGCCCTTACCCAGGGGCCTCCCCTCTACATAGAATTCCATATAGGTGCACAAGTCTATGATATTTATTCCTCTGAATAAGTGATTTTTTTTTAAATTTTTTTTTTGTTAGTCTTGGACCAAAAACCTCAGAGGTGGATTACAGTCAAAGAAACCTCCAACAAATATTGTGTGTAGTGTCCAGAAAACTTTCCTTGGAAGCTTCTACAGCTGTGATGCCTCTGATAAAAATAAAATAGTCTATTTAAAAAAAATACATATTTTTCTTGAGCCAAAAGAAGTAGCAAAGAGCACTGCTGTTTTAAAAGGACCAGTGGAAATTGATTGTGTTTCAGAATTTGGTTTTGTACCACAGTCTTGTTCATTCCAAATAGAAGTAATCTTTCTTGTGTTCTAAATTGATAAGCATCAGCCTCATTATGATAAAAGTATTTTGTGACTCTTAACACCTTGTTGTCTAAAACTTTTGTGTGAATACCATTCCTGCCCAGATAATTTAGAATCTAGATTTTTTCATTAATTTGTGTGGTTTTTATATTCTTTTCTGTCTTCCAAATTTTTTTTTTTTTTGCCTCAATGTTCTGGCTTTTACTGTACATCAAACCATTTCGTAATGTTTTCCTAAAGCTTCGTTTGGGGCTGTCTGGGTATGAGAAGCTATCATTGATTTAATCATATCATGATGTTTTATAATTTCAGAAAGTTCGTTTTCACTCTAGCATTCAAAACACAGAGAGTTTTTCTGGGAAGAACGCTTATAACAAGCCCACAAGATACCAGGTAATCACAGCATGAAAGCAAGAGCCAGGGGAGAGGTCTGCAAGGGTCACGTTTGCCTTCTCGCAGAGGCTGCCACCCTGGGATGTGCCAGGCTGGGCATTGGCACAGGGCTGGGCTGGGGTATTTCAGAGACAAAGGCAGCCTCTCACCCCCGGAAATATGCACGTTAGCATTTGTCATGCTAATTAATTCCACTCGAGGGTGTTGAACTTAATACAGGATACATCACCCAACCTTACTCCTCGCATCTTGTATTGACAGCATTTCATTTCCCAGGGCTCAGAGTCATCTCTCCAGCTGCTGCATTACCATTTGCATGTGCTTCCTCTGGCTCATCCTGCAAAGCTAAACCTGCAATGTGCTATGGTTCAGAACCCCTGTGGCTGCAGAGGTGGCACAGGGAGCCACAGGTGTCTGTCCAGCAGGAGTGTTGTGCCAGCAGATGTGTTATTTCTTGTGCAAACCTGTGCTAGGCAATAAAGTAAACAGACTGTGCCCCCCAGGAGTTTTGCCTTCTTTTTTAACATAAAGTGAAAAAGAATCTGATGACAAGTGATGTGTCTGAAGGGACAGACATTAAAGACAGATGAGGAAAATCATAGTTAAATTGGCTAAAATGTGCGGTGGCAGTTCTAGAAGTGGTTTGTCTTGTGTTGGTACAGCTTCCAGCATAATGGGCTCCCAAACTGTTTAGGAGACCAGTAAGAAATTTCTAGTGGTTTTAAAATATTTTCAGACTTTTCTGCAACAATAGGAGGGGTGTCTAAAAATCTAAGCTAGAAATGGGATACATTCACTCTGATATCTGGAGTTAGTTGGCTTGATTCCATCAAAGGAAAAGGGTTTGTGTCCTGCTCAAAGTAGCATTTCAGTTCTTCTGACACATTCCCATTGTTCAAACCCACAGGTGATGTGTCAGGCTCTTTTCCTGTAGCTATTATTTCTCAATGAGACCACCTAGTGTTTGTGGTAAATTAGACCCTTATTTACAACACTGAAAAAGCCAAAGGCGGCTGTGAAAGATAAATAGAAAAATAAGTACCTGTTATTTTGTTTTTAAAATGCCAGGTTCTTCTTCAAACTACCTTAGAACATCTTGTTTGGTGCAGGAAGAAATTGCCCAAATAGTATAAGGAGAGTATAATAGTCTTGATTATCTAAACATAAAGAAGAAGGAACAGTGTGGTAATCTGGCTGGCAAGTTTTTCTTCTACAACTGGGAAAACCTTTGAAAACCTTCTTGCTGAACTGTTTTCTGCAGCATTTATCATTCTCCAGTGTTTATCAAGTGATGTGTCTGCAGCCTGTGCAGTCTGTGTATTTAAGACTACATATGGACAGTGCTCTAGAAGAATAACAAAAATATACAGAATTTAAACATTTTGAAAAGCATGAGAAACAAGTCAACACAGCTGCCATGATCTGGGAATAAACTAGTCTAGGGAAAACTATACCTTTGTCAAAGAGAATATGGGAACTGGCATAAAGAGAGGTGATACATCATTTTTTTTCCAGGTAATAAGAGCCTGTGTTCTGAGTCATTGTTTTAGTCTAAATTTCTTCTGACTTTTGCTCTTGAAAAAAAATTACTTAGTTTTGGATCCAGGATTTCCCTACTTTCCCCAAACATTACTTCATTTATGTTTTCTCAGGTGACAGCCCTACTTCCCTCTGGATTCTGCTACCTTGGCCATCTCCAACACACCGTACGTGCACTGTGCCTCATCTCTGTTGCCTTAGTGACTCACCTGCTTAGCCAGATGCCTCTGACATACAAGGACAGTTTTAGTCATCCCATATTCCATGGCTGAATGGCATATACAAATGACTGGATCCTTCTTTGATCTTCACGAGCCTTTTGCACTGCTATAATCCTTATTTGGCTACTCAGAAAAAAGAGCAGGTGTACTATTTCCTTAATCCTTCACACCCTACGTAGCATTTTTAAGTGATGTTCCAAGCAGAGATCTGATTGCTCTGTGAAGAAGTGAGTCCATGCTGTCAAAGGCTTTTTCCTTAATACTGGACATCTGGTCAATCAAACATACTGAGCTCTCCTGTGTTTGCAGAGGATGGATCTAAATATCTGTCTCTGAGAGAGCAGCTCTTTTTATGTTTATATATTTTTATATCTTTTTTCCTTCATAGGTTTTTATATTTTTCCCCCACTGGGGTGTCTTTTCTGCAGTGAAGATGTGGCTGTCAGCTGTACCCCAGTGTGCAGCCCACAACTGCCAAAGTTACTTTCCTTGTAGATAAATGGAACTTAGACATTCTTGGAACAATTGCACATTGCAAGCTCATATCCATAACCATCATCTAATTCCATATGTACTCTTCCTAACAGTCATCTTCCATTTTGTAAGTTTACATGGCTCTATATTTTTCACTATATATGTCTCTTAAAATCCACCATTTCTGTAAGAAACTTTTCACATTTGAGCCAAGTTCCCCACCTTCATTCAGCCTCTCTTTTCTCTGTCCTTCTCTAAATTTATTTTCTCTTAAAAACCCAATGACAAGGCTAGCAGTCTTTCTGTGAACCTCAGGTCAGCTGCACTGTGAATGAGTTTGCTAACATCATTAATTAACCACTTATTTCTTCCTGTAAAGTACTATTAGACACCAACATGCTAAAAGAAGGCTCTGGAACCTATTTCCTTAGCTTTCCATTGGATCATCTGTGTTTTCTTTCTGTCTGTGGGACATGCTCTACATTCACATGCATCCCACAAAGTACCCCAAAGTGCTTCATATGTGGAGTCGTGATGGAATGGCTGTCAATCAGCTACTGTAGTACAATGTTCACAATATAAAATGGGAAATAAATGGGAAATAATAATAATAATAATAATAATAATAATAATAATAATAATAATAATAATAATATCCCTAGTGAAAGCAGATGTTTGAATTTCTCATAATAAGTCTGGAATGTGGACAGTCTGCCACTAAAGGAGTGTTTCTGTTCTCCTTTCAGAAGATAATGAAGCGTCTGATTAAGCGCTATGTGCTGAAGGCTCAGGTTGACCGGGAAAATGACGAGGTCAATGAAGGCAAGTGGAATTTTATAATTGACCCACTAACAAGCATGTGCTATTACTGCTGCTGATCTGGCCTGTACGAGGGTTGAGCTTAGTTAAGATCCTCTGTAGTGAGAGCTTGCTCGTGCTCACTGCTCAGGTGAGCAGTGCTGACTCTGGGCCACCCTTGTGCCCTTGAAATTCCAGGTCCTTTTTTTCCCTTAGCAGAACACACATCTCACAGGATCTTCACCCAGCCCTGCTCACCCCTGTAGCTCTAACTCTCCCTCCTTTACAATACCAGGGTATTGCCAATACCCAGCATCACCTTGGTGTCTATGTAAAGCATTTTCTGACTGCACTGCCCAGGCCTGCCCCAAGGACACTGTTTTGAATGGGATCCAGATTCATATTGCTGTGGTGGTGTGTGGAATTTGTGTGCAGATGGAAAAGAACCTCTAACACCTCTTAAATGCTACCCTCCTGCAAATACCCTATGTAGGTGGAGACCAATTTGTGGAGAGAGACCAAAAAATGAGAAAGTATGAACTCTCCACACAGGTTTGCTGTTGCTGTTGGTACCACTACTGGAAGTAGAGGTGATTCCTTATAACTACAGATATTCAGAGTGTTATGCAGGGAGATCAAATGCAGCTCCACACACATTCCTGACCAAACACACTGAAATTATTACTTTCTTTGGTCTTGGAAACAGAGTGACTTGGTTCAGTATGGCTAACAAGAACATTTTCCTCTTTCAGGAGAACTTAAAGAAATCAAACAAGATATTTCCAGTCTCCGCTATGAACTCCTAGAGGAAAAGTCCCAAGCTACTGGTGAGCTGGCAAAACTAATACAGCAGCTGAGTGACAAGTTTGGGAAGACCTTAAATAAGGACATTTGATGGTGAATACAGAGAAAGACAACTTGTTTTCTAAACATTGTTCATTCTCAACCAGCATCTTAGGAGGGCAAAAAACATGTGAAAGATGGGTACAGCACACTCAGCTTCTGCTGACAAGCAAGTGTGAGGAGTGTCAGGAGCACTTTGCGTTTCTCCTGCACTTGGAGAGTGACCAGTTAAATCTTTTCTGACACAAAAGTGACTTAATGGTAAAAATCTATGCCCCTTGACATCAGAAACATATGTACCATAGAGAAGGCACCTCCAATTAAAGGCAAAAAAAAGTCAGATCTTCATTCATCTAACTCCAGAGAAGACAATGTAACTGTGCTCATTAACACCAACAGTCTGTACTGACCACAAATGAGTGAAGTCTGAAGAAAAAATGTGCCAAGCATATACCTGCAAAAATTTTACAATTCCTTTTCTTGGGTGTGTACTTTCCTTTTATGTTTACATTGGCAACCTTGAATATAACTTTAATGAGCACTGTGGCTAATGAGAAACTAATGAGAAACCATCTGTTGAAGTGACCAAGGCAGTGAATAACAACTAGACACTGACAACACTGGAAAAATGAAATCAAGATTGTGGGGTAAAATATCCTTTAACCTAATGAAAGGATTTCCAGCCAAACACTCCCGTCCACCTCTTCAGCTGTATTAGCTAGTCTGCTGATGGATATGGTCTCTTTGTATGCACTTAGCCTCTCTTTTATCCTTAGTCGATCCCATCTCCGACAACAGTGTACTGAGATACTCGTAATGATGTGAAACTCACTTCCCAGGAATACCCAGAGATAAAATACCTTTTCCTAATGTGTTCAGCTCAAAGAACAGCATTAATCCAGAGACAGCAATGCAACTGAGCTCAGCTTTCAGATTCCAGAGGTCAAACTGCAAGCCATAGGGAGAGATCAATCATGAAGAACATTGCCCAGTAGTTTCCAGCCTTGAAATTAATACAAAAAGGCTTTAATTGAACATTCTGACCAAAAAAAAAAAAAAAAAAAAAAAAAAAAAGAAGAAAATAAAGGAAAAATCATTGTAGAAATTGTTGTCATGTTTTTGGCTCTTACAGAGGATGAGAAAGGGATTCAAACTGTTCTAAGGCTGTGGTAATACAAGGATCACACTTTTTCAACAGGAAAGTTGTAAGTCTGTGCAACACAACTGCAAACATGGATGGCTTGGGTTTTCATGGTTGGCTACAAGATTTCAACTACTTAAAGCACACCTTACTACTTGGGAACCATGGAACTGGATTGTTTGTTTACATGAGACACCTATAAAATGAACATAACATCTAGGTTTCAGCTGAGACAAACAAGCAGAGCCAGAAGGTGACCTGTGATCAGTTCTTAAGTGCCAGATGAGAATACATATAGCCTATTAGAATAATAGTTATATTTGTACAAAAATAAAAGAAAACAAAATAAAAAAGTGTACTGTACGTAGTTCTGTTTAGAAAAAACTGTATTTTTACCTTTAATAAAATTATCTTGTATACTGTAATATTTTTACCTAAAAATGGAAAAAAAATAAAATTACCTCATAATATTTTGTTGTACACTGAGTGAAATATTTGCTTGATCTTTTGACTGTCCTCATAAGAAGAAAGAATATATTTCATGGCAATACTACTTGCTCCCTACTCACTTTTCCAGCCACTGTGTAAAACTTTTTTTCCATTTGAAAAACCAACGCTATTGTCACAGCACTGTCTTAAAATTTAATCTTATTACAGGTCTACATCTGGCTCCTGATCAAAGTATTCCTTCACCCTTCCCATTTCCTGTTTCAGGGGTTTAAGGAAAATTGTCTTAGGTAGAACTTACAAGGACCAATGTAATTTAAATTTCTCATTATATTGAATGCAAGTCCTGCAAAAAGATTTAGCTGAAGTCCTAAGATGCACTTATATTTTGTATATTTAAATGCAGCTCAGCAAAATGCCTGATCTACAGTACAGCAACACCTACAGGAATATTGTTCTCCTGATAAATATTGCATTCAGTGCATGCTCTGGTCAGCACAAAGAACACCCTACTGTGGATAACTGCTGAATTTTTGGCTCCCAGGTGAAGGTACAGCTGTGCCCATCAGTTTCTGTCCTTCCAGCCTCTGCACAGGTGAAGCAGTGCAGTCCTGCCACAGGGAGTTAGTGTGCTGCTCTCACTCAGGAATCTGCCAAGAAAGAGCACAATATTCACTAGGACTTCAAAAGTAGACTAAAAGATGCATTTATATATATATATATAAAAAAAAAAGCTTCCTCCCCTTTTGCATTTACATTCTTGAAAGTATCAAAGTACAGAGACTTTATATAAATATTCATGACAAGCAAAATCCCACTACATCAGAGCACTTTTCTCACCTGGTCCCAGTAACACACCCAAGGAAGTTGCTCACTGTGTATTAATGGCCTGTCGGCAGAAACAGAGTTATTCTCCAAGGTCATAAGAAGTTAAAATTAAGAAGCTTCACTGAAAGAGAATCCTGACAGAATTTAGAGTTTGAAGCAGAAAAATCAAGGTAGGTGAGCCCCAGATTGGATTAGACCTGAGACATGTGGGCTCCCATTTCCCATCTCCAGGGGCACCTCCAGGCCGTGCAGTGTCACATCAGCCACCTGCTGGGCTGAATTTGATCCAGTCTATAACACCTCTGACCTGTAGCTTTGTAATGTAGGTTTTAGTATCCCTTGGACAAATTCATACTGTGAAGGGATGGAACTTTGCCCAAATCATTTGTACATACAGAATTATAACTTTTTATGGGAAATAAGAGAGGTCACATAAAAATGAAACTAATCTGAAGTCATCCACACAAAGGTGAATATTCTCCTAGAGATTGTTGTAATTCTGCAAATACCACAAGCCAATCAAACTGGAACTTAAATAGACACCCTGAGGAAGATCAGAACAAAGTCATTCACTAGCCAGTATTGATTTATTAACTGCACAAGTCTCTAGACAGTTGTTCCACACCTTGCAAAGGCCAAACCAAGTCAGCTGCTGCTAACAGAGAGGAAGAAACAGCAGGAAGAATTAACAGGACTTGGTATTTCATGGGGTTGAACTGCCTGGTGTTAAACCTCTGCTCCCCAGAGGTGCAAGTCCCAAAACAAAGGAGCTGCCCAAGGACATCTGGCACTGTGCCCCTGCTTTCAGCAGCAAGGGATGGGCTGTGCAGCCACAGGGCAGATGTGATGCTTCATGCACATCTTTGCTCTCCAGCTGGATTAATTTTGCCTGTAACTTTGTGGAGAATGACTAACAAATACTGTCCTCGGTTCCCAAAAAACATAGTTTAAAAACATAGTTTAAAAGTAAATATTAAGAAGAATGGTGTCATGAAAAGTGGCTTACAAGACTGCTTGCATCCTGACCAGAGCTCATATTAAATTGTCAGAGCTAGGCTTTATTTTTAATTAATCTGTGTGAGGAAAGCTTTTCCAGCAGGCCAAAAGAAATTGCCCTAATTAAAAGACACAAGAAATGAATGATCACTCAGTAAAGACAAGCCAGGACACAGTCCATCACCACAAAGGCAGGAGAGCTGAGCAGCACGGACAGGGTTCCAAACACAGCTCCAGCTGAGAGCAGATCTCTGCTGTACCATGGCCGGGTCTGGGCTGCAGCCCTGGGCTGCAGGGATGAGCCAGGACCAGCCCTGCACGGTGGGCAGCACCTGCCACACAACCCCTCTGCTGCCTGCCAGGCCCAGGAGGAGCCTGACATTTCATTCCTCAGGTGCCATTCAGGGCATTTCATTCCTCAGGTGCCGTTCAGGGCATTTCATTCCTCAGCTGGATTCCCTCACTGAACAACAGGCAGGGAAAGGAAAGCCACAGCTTCATAGCCCAGGCTGGCAGGCTGGGCTCAGATGGGCAGGGTAGGTGTTTCCTCTCTCCAGACACTATAAATACTTTCCTTGTGACCTGAAAAACAGTTCTGCCCCTGCTTTGGCCACAGATCTCTCACCACTCCAGTGTTGGATGCTGCAGGCAGCAGGTCCCGTTACTCCTATTTCACCTTGGCTGTGGCTGGGCTGTAAACCCTGCAGGGAGCAGAGCTGTGCTGGACAGCAGCCTGCACAAACTACTGCCTCAAGAACTTACATTTTAATTGAGAAAGGATGATGATTGCACAGGGGACATGAAATGGCCTTAGCTTCCAGTGAAGGAATGCAGATGCAGAGAAATTCAGTGATTTCCCTTAATGACCTGAAATGAAGGGGACAAAATTGGGGCTGTAGTTCTGAATCTTACTAGAGTGAAAATATACTCATTAGCTCTGCCTTCTCTTAGTCCATGTTCTTTGTAGGGCATATACTCCTCAGTGAGGGATGAGATCTGCCAATGCCTGATGCTGGCAGCACAAGAGCAACAGGAAAAAAAGAAAAGATGATTGCCTCAGTGATCATATATAATTTTGGGAAATCATTGCCTTCCATCCTTGGGAGATTTTCATGGCTCTATATCAATCATATGTCTTCACTGTTGTTGAATTTAAATCAAGTCACATAGAAGGGAAGATTATAACCAAAGGAGCAAAATAACTAAACTGGTTCTGGAATTTGTGATGCTTTTACAACAGGTGAAAGGACACTTACTTCAGGTCATTTGAGACAGATATTTAATACAAACCTGCCGTGTGACAAAGGGGATTTTGAAGAGCTTAAACAGCTAATGAACAGCTAATGATCCTGTTAATATATGACTAATGTTTACTGTAATGCAGACTAATATTTAATTCCCTTACTAATAATTAATTCTTGCGCTGCAAGGTTTTAGGTTTTAGGCTTACACAGCAGGAGCATGGGGGATGTGTTGAGGAGATGAATTTGTGTGTGAAGTCACAGCCCTGAGTTCAGGCTGTTGTGAAAGCAGTGGGCACGGCTCTGGCAGCACAGCACGCCCGTGTGGAGAGGGAGCAGGAGGTGAGGGTTATTCCCTGGTACATCCCGGTGGGTGGCACACAGACTCCATAGCAGGTTGCTTTTGCAAACAAGCCCATAGAAACCTGTCCCTGTGCTCCACCAGCTGAGAGCATCCTGCACTGTGCTCTGCTCTCCCCTTGGAGCAGGCTCCCGTCTCATTGTGCTGGTACCCAGCATCCTTCTGATCCCTTCAAGGAGTCTGGAGCAGGGATTGCAGTAACTCACTCCAAAATTTTCATTTGAAGATGAAAACTCCCATGAAATTAAAAAGCTGGTTTCATGCAAAAGTGCTTTCTGTACAATAACATGCTTTGGGCCAAATCTTCATCGTGATTCCCAAACAGAATTAAAAAATTGAGCTCATCCTAAAAAGAAGCTTGTTGGGCTCATGTGTTTAGAAGCAGCACTGACTGGTTTTGTCTGTTATTCCTGCAGGCAGCTGGGACAGACAGACAGGGATTCAGCAAGCTACTCAGAAGACCACACTCCTATTCCCAACTCTGTGTTTGCAGCCAGCCAAGTGAGGCCATAGTTTAGGGACTTTTATTTTTGTCACAGACCTCAGGCAAGCATTTGGGTGACTGGAGGCCAGCAGGCTTGTTGGAGGGGCAGCCTCTAAGCACACCTAGGAGCCGTACTCCAGCTCCCAGCTTTCAGGCAAAGCCTTAGTGAGATCAAAGTATGACAGGGAATGAGTAACAGACACCTCATCAGAGGCAACATTCACTGCAGAGTGAAAAGACACAACTAGAAGGAGACTTTTGTGCTTATTAAACACTCCTAAGCTTGTGCTGTGTCCCTGGGAACGCCTGGCTCGGTCCCTGCTGCCATCTAGGCATCGCACCAGAGCCACACTTGTGGTGATGCCCCAGAGCCACCATTCCTGCTGTGACAGGAGTCCTTGTGGGAAACACAGGGGAGGGAATGCTGGCAGAGGCAGCCCAGCACAGGCACAGGAGCTGCAGAGAGCAGCAGGGTCTTGAGGCAAAACTGCTGCCACTTTCCTCCAGGGTAGGATGGAAGGGATGATATTATAGACTTGAACCACAAACTTACAGCAGGTTTTGCTTTCAGAGCAGAACAAGGTGGGAGCAGGTGTCTGCAGGCAGGAGAAGAATGAGGGAGGAAATTTGCACTCATGGCAGCTGAGCTGTAGCATGGAGACTGAGCTGTGCCTCATTGCCCTTTAGGGTGAATTACAGTCCATGCACTCTGAGTTTTACTGCTGGATTTCTTCAAATATTTAGAAAAATATGGAGGGGAGGGGTGGTGCTCATGTTCTGCATCCATCCTAAAGTGAAAATGATGAGAAGGGAAAGGTGCAACTAAAAATATAATTAAAGGAGAGGAAAAAAAGGATGTCAGCAGGCATAAGAGAAAATAATAACCCTTTCTCCACTGGAGTTACAGCCACTAGTAGGAACTGCTGCCTGTGAACTCCTTCACCCAAGCTGTGGTGGCTCAGAGCCAAGCCCTGGGGACAAACAAAGCATGGATACACATACAGAGTCTGCCAAAAGCCACCCTTGACCCCAGACCCTGGCTATGACTCAGAGACAGCATCATAATGGGATGGGAATAATTGTGCCTGTCAATCTCAATTGATGCCACAGGCTGCAGTAAGCCCTCAGTCCCTGAAGCCCCCAAGTACCTGACACTCTGAAAGAAGAGAAACTGCTGTTTGTTTGTTTGTTTGATTGGTTTTTTCAGAAGTTTTTTTCCTGGCTTTTAACTGTTTGAAAGCTCCTGTACATACAGCGAGCTGTGAGGAGCTTCCCCATATTTTCTCCATGCTTTAGAATAAGCTGTGGGTGTCTCATAGGGATTTCAGTGGGAATGTGCATTCACAGGGGGAAAACACAATCCAGGGCACTCCCAAACACAAACTGCTCTGGATGGAAGAGAAGGGAGATGGAGCAGTGTCTCTTGCTGCTGGTTGCAGTAGGAGCCAGCAGGTTGTGCTCATGAACAAGAAATCCACAGCTCAGTCTCGGATGCTCCACAGTAAAAACAAAGCTACAGGAAAAATAATTCCTCTTTCTGCAGGGTTTCTCTCCAGCTCGTTATAGCAGCCTGCCTCATGGTTTAACAGCCTGTAAAGCTACAAGGATCTGGCACTTATTAAACTCTGCTATTAAAAAAATGTTGAACTGATGATTTCTTGTTAGAAAGTCAATATATCTTCAGCTAATTTTGAAACACTCAGAGAAGTTTTCTGCTTTTTACTGTCTTACTCTTTTTTGTTGTTGGTGTTGTCTCCCAGGGGACAACAGCTTTCAGTATCTCTCATTTGTACCTGTACAAAACATAGAGAGCTCCAGAAGAAAATTCCCTCTTCAGCTGAATTTTGTGTGTAGGACCTACTGTGGCCAGAGCTGCTGCTTCCATAAGGTAAGGATTCTGCTATTTAAACTCATTTAAAAATGTAAAAGTTAGGTTCTTTTCTAATCTGTGCCTACATAAGCCAACGCCAAACTGATTTAAATTACAAAATAAAAACGTGTTTCTGCTATCATCTCATATGCAGGGTTTCCTTCATTCATTCTTCCAATTTTAGTAGTATTTCTAACAAAATGTGGACAATTTTTACGTCTGAGGTACCAAGATATTTGTGATAGCAGAATGACTGACAGTTTTTTCCAAAATCTGATGGGGAATCCCTCCAGCATTCATCCTTCTTGGAGCTGGAATTAAGCCTTAATCCTCTTGTTCCCCTTTCGAGGCACAGAGTCCATCCTTGATTAAAGACAGCACTTCAGTCATAACCTGAATTCCATAAGTGCTTTATTCCTTTTTTCAAGAAACAATTGAACTTCTTTGACTGGGCCAAATAGAATAAACTATAAATAAAATAAATATTTTATATATATAATTATAATATATATAACATCATATTATATATATTATATAATTATATACTAAATATTATCTGCAATTAATTATTATGATATATTGTTAATAATTATATTAATATATTAATAATTATACATAATATGTTTATATATTATATATTATGTATTTATATTATATATAAATATAATATAAATTAAATAAAATAAATAGAAGGAATAAAGCAGACATAAAAGCACGCTGTAACTGAATTAGTGAAGATCACAAAAATCCAAAAGGTCTATCAAGAGCTCTGTGTGTCAGTGCCACTGCTCCTCGTGCTTCCCACAGCCCTGAATGGGGCACCTGGAGCCACCCCCACGCCAGGGCCCCCCCAAATGCTCAGCCTGAAGCACAGCCTGCATCTTGCTCGGGCACAGGGCTGTGGCTCAGAAACATATTGTTATCTAAGTCAATCCTCTCAGCCAACCAGTTCCAGCAACTCACTTTGAAAACACCACCCACGTTCTGTAAAAATTCAGATTTGCAGAGATGCAGCCCACAGAGATTAATGAGGGTTTGAATTTATGCCTCCAGAGCTTCCAATGGCTTGATTTTTCTGCTATACCATTATAATCTTCCTATGCATGAAGGCTGCTCACATTCTTCCAGAAAGGGCTTGATTTCACAGCTAATAAAAATTGCATTCCGGAAAATTAAATAAATAAAGCAGTTGCTGTTACTCAGGCTGTGTTTTAGCACAAGGTCTGGTGATGCAAATTAGGGTGCAGTGGCCAAACTGAGTTTCAGGTGGTATTTTTCTCAGCTGAAGCTCTGCTGTGTGCAGGTGGGCCCCATGAAAGGGACCCAGTGGGGCAGAGGCTCTGCATGGCCCCTCCACCTGTCCTGGCACTGGGGGGCACTTTCCAGCAGCCCCCAGAACATGATGGGGGTGTTCCCTGTGGAGAGCTTTTCACTCCAGGTTTGAGGAATAGCAGAAGCAAAAAAACCCTTCCAGTGTTCCTCAGCCTAGTGACAATTCCTCACCACTTAGCACAGATGCTGCTGGAAGCCATCCCACTGAGTGCACCCATAAAAAGCAATCAAGCACAGCCCTGCAGAGCACCAGAGTTTTGCCTTTCTGTGTGAGTGTTGCTTTTCAGATTTCATTTTTATCAAGTCTGAATTGAATTCTAGGGTAAAGGAGGGGCAAGGATCCCAGTACTGGCTGAAAAGCCAAATAACCTTGTTCACACAGAGTATCAGAAAATCTCTCTCCTGTCCACCTCTCCCAGAAAGGACAGAGACAACAGTTACCTTTTCTTAGCACTATCTCCTCATACATATTTCTGAGTGATCCAGGAACCTATAGAGCTGTAGGAAAGAAAAGACATTCTTCTCTACACATTACATGTGAGACACTCTGAAATAGCTCTCAGGATTGTCCCACAGACCAAGCCCAAAATGACAATGTGAACCACCACTGTCTGTCACTTGTGATATTCCTGCTTCTGCATCCGTTTGAGCCTCATTGTGCACAATCCAGCACAACTGTACACATTTCATGGTTAATGTACTCAAAATAAGCATTACTCAGACTGATGACTAGGTCTTCCCTTACAGCCATCTGGATGGTTTATTTTAGAAAGTGATTTGGAAAACAGTGCTTATTCATAATTATTCTGAGGGTTCCATCAGAACACAGGGGCTGTGGTGATCCAGCTCCTGCCTGGGTCCTGCTTTTCTCTCACTGGCCTCCTTCACATCCCCCTTAGTAGTTGCCACAGTTTTTGAAGGAGGAAAACCACATTTATCATTAACCACAGCTTGTCATCAGACTTTGAACTGCAACACCATGCAGGTCCCAGAGATGACCCACCATAAACTCACTGGCCCAGAGCCACCACACACACCTCTAGAACATGTCACCTTGCACTGGGCTGCAGCCACTTGACAGAGCTGCACTTTACATAAACGCAAATTAACATTCAAATTGCTCACTCAGGCCTTTGCTGGCATTGCTGCCTTTCAGTGTGTGTCACTTGCTGCACTGGAGCTATGATGGGCAGTGGCAGGTTCAGGATGCCACCAACACAGATCCCAGAGGCTGATGCCATCCTGACATGCAGAAAGGGAGAGGCTCTTGAAATTTAGGAGGGGTTCTTGTGTGTCTCATCCAAGCCTCATGGTGCCTAAATTATTTATCGTGCATTTGCTGCATTATTTATTGAGTCCCTTTTGCCCATACATGCAAGGAACATGAGCCAGTGGCTCTGCCACAGATTTCATACCCCATCCTAGTCCAGCAGTTCCTGCCCATTCTCCTCCAAAGGACAGATTACCATGCTATTTTCAAGGTAAATATGCTTTCCTCGGGTGCAGAGTTCTCCTTGGGTGTAAAGGTCCCAGCCAAGCTCTGGAGAGGCAGGATCTTGCTCAGCAGCTGTGACAAAATGAGCTGAAATTATCCCAAAAATCACAGAAGGAGTTTTTCTGTAAATGTAGCTCTGGTCAGTGTGAATAAGGAGCTATCTTTCTACCCCAGGATTCACAAGCCCTGGAGGGCACTGCTGTCCCTCCTGCTGTGGCCTGTGAAGAGGCCAGCCCAAGCCTGGAGCATCTCCCTTGTTTGAGCTGCTGGGTCTGGCATGAAGCTGTGTCAGGGGAGGTTTAGGTTGGGTATCCTCACCCAGAGGGTGGCTGGGCTCTGGAACAGGCTCTCAGGACAGTGGTCACAGCACCAAGCCTGTCAGAGCTCAGTGGGTGCCTGGACAACCCTCCCAGGGACAGGGTGAGGTCTTTGGAGCTGTCCTGTGCAGGGACAGGAGCTGGAATCAATGACCCTTGTGGTTCCCTCCCAGTTCAGGATATGCTGTGATTCCATGACTGGCTTTGCTCTCCCACATCAGGGCGAAACTTCTGTCTGCTGTTTCACCAAAGCCAAGGCTGCCTTTTCAGGGAACATTTCCATCTGTAATTACTGCACAATGGGACAAAGTGAGGGTGCTTTGATCACACATTCATGATATCTCCCCTGCTTTGAAGATAACTCTGCAGAGTGACAGCAGCTGTTTTAATCTCCCAGGTGGTGCCAATAAATGCAGGAACTGGTAGTTTAACACAGCGCTATCCGTGTTCTCATATTCCTCCAATATCTAATAATAGAACAAAACTGTGAAATATAGCAATGATCCCACAGCTGCAAATACCTATTTAACCAAGACAAGACATGTAAAGGATGGCTGTTAGCACCCTCCAAGCCAGGGAATCGTCAAATGCCCTCCCATCTGCAGAAAGGATTGCAGATTTCATTTTTTTCTCCAAAACCTGTAAGAGCAGAAGAAAAATAAGGATATTTTAAAAGGGTATCAAATATCATCACTGTCTGGAAGAGGATGGAACCTCTTAAATTGTCAGATTTCACAGCAGAGTCTGCATGACATTTCTGCAGGTCTTTCATAATCCTGCCCTGTCAGAAGGTTATAGGCTGCTTGAAATTTGATCTCTAAAGTAATTGCTAGCTGGGACAAATAAGCAAGACCATTCATTATATTTCACAAAGGACATAACAAAACACAAAAATAACAAGATAGAGGATAGATTTGGCTTGTTGAAACAGATGGATACTCCCTCAACTGCATTTCAAGGGCAGGAAGATGCACCAGTCTCTTTCCCACTGTGGGTTTTTAATAAAAGAAGCAGAAGCAAACAAGGAGGGTTGATACCATGAGGCTGCAAAGGCAGCTGCAGTCTCGAGAGAGGCAATTTTGCCTACAGTTCGTGCTGTGTGGTCTCTGGAGATGTATTTGCTGGCATTAATTGGCATGGAAAATCAATACAGCCATGTGCATAAGCTGCAGTTGTTGCCTGGGTCTGTCTTTCCTTCCCCTCCAATCTGAGATGTGCTGTATATTGTAATATATAAATTGCTCCTTGGGATGGTATGTGCCAACTCCACAGTGCCTCAAGTAAACTCATTTCTCTATAATCCCCTCTGGTGCAGAGGCTTATGAAGGCAGTTGTGATTCCTGGATCTCTGCCTTTGGCTACACCTGTGATTAATGGCATTCCCCAAGTCTTGCAGATTTGGGATTTTGAGAATATGGTGGGAGAAAATTTGAATTTGTCGGGCCCCAGGAGTCTAAAGTGTTTTGTGTCAAATCTTCCCTATGTGGGATTAGATTATTCCCATTTACACGTTATTTTATCCAGACTTTGCATTTCAAATAGCGATTCTTTAGGGGTCCCTTGAATCCATTTTTTGTTAAAGATGAAGAAACACACTCAAGATTTTTTGCTGCTCTTTCCCTTGAGACTCCATCTATTTTTAGCTATACTGTCCTGCATATTCTTCTCTTATTTAAACATGAACAGCTTACTCTTCTTTTTCATTTCTACTCAAGTTTTTACTGTTTTATTATTGGTTTTTGCATTTCTCTGGTGCTGGTGTGACATCCCAGAGAGGGCAGGATGGATGCCACACAGTCCCAACAGATATGTCTGCTCTTTCTGAATCTCTTGGACTGAGTGCCATTCCTTGCTCTTTACTGGAGATCTGCTAAGGGCTGAAATGACAATAAATAAATAAATTTAGAGACCACACTGTACACAGTTATGGGGGAGTTAAGCTGGCTGCTGGTTTTCCCTCTCAGTGGCTTTATCTGCAGACCAATGTCAGATATTTGCTTGACAGCAGCCAAGCAGATAGGAACCTACTGTTCAGATACACAATTAAACAGGGAAACAAATAATTACATGGATTGCATTTACACAGGAATGAGAGCAGTAACAGAGGTGTGGCCAGAATGGTACAACTCCACAAAAAAAAGTTTGCAAGTGTCCTGAGGAAGGGATTTTCTATTCAAAACCTTCTGTTTTCCCAGAATTATCATCTGGTCTAGCAAAAGGCTCTGCCTTTCCCTGAGGATTTGGTGTCAGTTGTAGATGGCACTCGATGCCAGGATGAGTGTTAGTGCTCAGCTCTCCCTGTGTGGAAGGCTGCCCCTGTTGGTGTCCCCACAGACATGGGCCAGAGGAGGAACCTGTGAGGCTGAGACAACTGGGGCTGCTCAGTGTGGATAGGGAAAGCTCTGGGGTGGCCTTTTTGTGGCCTTTGAGTGTCTGAAGGGGCTACAGGAAATCTGCAGAGAGGCTGTTTACAAGGGCTTGTAGTGCTAGGACAAGGGGGAATGGCCTCAAACTGAAGGAGAGCAGGTTTAGATTGGATATTATGAGGAAATTTTTGCCTACAGGGGTGGTGAGGCCCTGGCACAGGGTGCCCAGAGGAGCTGGGGCTGCCCCATCCCTGGAAGTGCCCATGGCCGGGTTGGATGGGGCTTGGAGCAGCCTGGGGGAGTGGAAGATGTCCCTGCCCGTGGCAGAGGGTTTGGAACAAGATATCTTTGAGGTCCCTTCCAACCCAAACCACTCTGATTCTATGTCCAGGCCTGACTCTTTGACACTGAAAAACAAGGACAAAATGAATCCAACTTTGTGGTGCTTTTCAAAAAGGAATTGCTCATATCTCTGAGGATTTAAATTATTCTGTTAGACATTGCTGCTGGCATGAACTGTTGGCATGGAGACTGATGCGGAATTTAATACAACATAAATAAAATATTAATGACATAGGAGAAACCAGTAGTGATTTAAAGAGATACTGAGCTGCCAACCAAGCTATGGTTTGGAGTTCATCATATGATCAACAGGGAAAACAGTGATTAAAGCTACAAAGGGCAGTAAGAAACAACCTCATTCTGCCAAAGTCTTCTGACCATCAAAAGCACTCAGAAAGGTCTGATTTGGTGGAGGGATGAAATGAAAAACTTTTTAAATTTTTTTCTTTTTCCCCAACAGAAATTAATGGAAGGTCCCTGCATCAGAAGTAACAAGGCCAGGCCAGCAGGCTGTGGGACGTGGCTGAGAGTGCACCAGATACTTCACAGCACTCACTGAGGGCAGAAAAACTCTTGCCTCAGTCTTGGGCTGCCTTTGCAAGAAGGCAAATACCCAGAGGAGAGAAGAAAGGATATTGCTAGAGTGCAGTGCCCAGAGCAAGGAAGTATGGCTGATAATATTAGCATGGGTATAGTCTGAGAGATTAAGGCTAAAATCCCTGTTTCAATAATAAAATTGTTCCAATAGGTTCAGCTGATTCAGATACCAACCCAGATGTGCAAAGGTCAAGTTAGAGTGTTTACTGGAGGCAGTTTGAAAAATGTATCCTGTTCTCCAATACCCTGAGCAATCACCTTTCCCACTGCAATTGTTGGATTTAGTGTTGTATTGTCAGTTTGAGAACTCTTTTTCTTCTGCAAAGCTATTTCATTGAAAAATTCCAACAATCCCTCATTCTGAATACTCACACTAAGTTATATTTGTAGTCACATGCTTCCAAAACACCCAAAGATAATGAGCACTGAGTATAACCTAGAGCATGATGGAAAACACTAAATGAAATCAGATACTTATATGAGCTTTTCACAGGCTCAGGTAATGGAAAAGCTGTTGGTAAACTGTCAGAGGGAGTCAGCAGAGAGGCAGGAATAATCAGAACATGTCCTGAGCTGCTGCAACCAACACAGAGCTCAGAGTCAGACCAACTTTATTGAAATAGCTGGTCTCAGTGGACATGGAGGCAGAATTTCATCCCAAAATAGCATGTCTATTATTTATTAATGTCTAAATGAGTGGGAAGTAAGTCCTCTCTCCTCACATCTTTTCTCTTTACAAGACTCTGTTATCCACATCCCTCAGTCCAGATCCTGTTATTGATTGTATGTAAACAATATTAAAACATAAATAAATTTTCTGAAGCCTGATAATTTTCCATTCACATAAATATAAAAATTTCTGCTGTGTGCATTGGAAGACAAAGGCTGAGTGGTTTGGGAGCAATGTAAGCATATCTGAGCTAAATATCTGAGAGAGAGCTGGAGATGAAAGACTCCCAGATACCATGTATTAGTCATAATTTAAAAGCCCTGTCTCCAGGAGATAAAATTGTCCCAAGTAACTACTGTAAGTGCTGACTTTCTAATACAGAACTGGCAGCACTTTGTATTGAATTCCCTGTGCATCACAGAGCATCATCACAAAGAGCCACAGGAGGACATTTTGTTGGGTCAATGGAGACCAGAGCGTAATCACTGGGGATTTGTGCTCTATCATTAACTTACTATTCAAAATGAACCAGAGAAAACAAGATACACACATCCTCCAGAGCCACAGGGTAACAAATTCAAGGGCCCTTTTCTGTTTGCAGGTGCAGATCAATCAAGTGGGCATTTGTGCATGTGCAAAAATTGTCACAGTGCCTCTTGCACAAATGAGTACAATTGTATCTGAAATATTTTAAGTATAATCTCATTGTAGGAAGCTTACACAGGCACAAGGATTAGTGGGAATAGTCACTGAGACAATACACACGGCACAAAATCACACCTCCATCAATTATTCAGTGAATGAGAGCTGATGTTCAGGCTGGTCCGTGGCTGTATCAGCTTATTGCACACTATCTAGAAAGCTGCATGAGGTGCTTATTGACTCATGGGGATGCAGGGAAATGCAGGAGAATGGTGTGGAAGTGCTCATTAAAGTGTTTAGCACATGCACCTATTGTGCTTGTTTTCCTTCTATTGTCTCTTGGGCAAGCCAGGAGGCTGGGCCAGCTCCCAGAGAGGATGTCTGAAGTCAACATCAAAAATGTTTTCCTGGGAAGTGGATACTGATTTATAAACAAAAGCACTCCCAGGCAGAGGCCAGATGTCCTCGTTGCCTGGTTAACATCACCTCTGCACCTTCCATGGTCCCTCTGAATCCGTGCCACAGAGGAAAACCCTCCCGCCCTACCTGCTGGGAAGGGGCATCTGCAAAGGGCTGTGCCCTGCACCAGTGATGCTGAATCCCTGCTCCTCTGCACCTTCTCTACAGAACTCCCCTCTAAGGACTCTGCTTCTAGACTGGAACCCTCTTTATTCTGCAATAACTACCCTGCAATTTTCATGTCATCTTAGGAGAAAAAGACAGGGAAAACCAGGATGCCTTATTCAGTCACTTGGAAAAAAAAATGGTTTCTTTCTATTAGTGGCCATGACCCCCATAGCCTGACAATGCTTCTAAAAAAGGGTTCTGGTCTCCTGGTGTCCTCATTCTCCCCTTCTCCACATCTCTACCATCTCCCTTCTCCCCATGCCCCTTGCCTGTCCACACTTTAGAGCAGCTCTTTGCACTGAGAGCTCCTAACTACACACCCACAATTGGGATCTTGGTGTTAATCTCTCTCAGATCAGTCCTTTTGGTGGTGGTATCATGCAATCGTGTCACATTACATTTTCATTACTATAACCTCAGGTGTTACTTTAGTGACAGTAACTGCTAACAAAATCGTTTGTGAAAGTACTTGCAATTAGGTAAATATAAACACATTAATAGTAACTCACCTAGAAGCAGAGCATTAGGCTGCTCAGGAAAAGCTCATTTCCAGGCAAATAGGTTTTAACATCAGTTCCTTCCCACTGCGGAAGGTGAGGGTGATTAGAGATGGATACCTGGGAGGAATGATCCCAGCTCTGCTCCCAGCATGAACCCCTGTCTCCCAACCTCGGTGAAGGTTGTGGACAGCCAGCAGAGAGGGCAGCACCTCCACTGCTGACCCTGGGAGCTCGTACAGCCCTGGGATGTCTTTTTCTGGAGCAGGGTCTCACAGGAGTGTGTTTTCCTGGCTACCATCTGCTGTACTGGGCAGAGTATCAATGGCATACATCAGAGGGGCTGTTGATAAAAATCAGCAATAAGACACAGGATTAGCACTGGAAGAGAAAATCAGCAAATATTCAGTTTTAAACAAAGCCAGAGTACGTGAGAGGTGCAATTTTTCTTATTTTTTTAACATCATGCAAAAGCAAGATCTTTCAGAAGCCCTACCAGAAAATATTCCCTAGGCTGCCTGCTGAGCAAACCTCAGAGACCCAGGAAACTCACAGGACTCAGCTGCCACCTACATCCCAAACAGCAGAGGTGCTGCTCTCTTCAGGCATTCACCGTTGTGCTGCTTTTAAAAGATGACTAAAACACCTTAAAAGCATCCATGTTATGTCAGATTTTCCCAGAGGAGACTTGCCTAGAGGAATTTAAGAAGTTGTATGAGTGCCCTCCTTCCACCCCAGCCCTAGGGCTGTTTGCTGTTACCTGGAGAAGCGGGCTCTGCCTGCACACCTTCCCCCCTCCCACCCCCTCTGTCCTAGCTCAGCTCACAGGGTTTGATCACTACTTGTACCAACGGAGGTGGTTAAAATAAACCAGCTGATTTTCTGCAGAAAAGTAGCCTTTATGTAATTTTTGTCAACTTTGGCTGTGACAGTGGTTATTAGCAGCTGAGTCGTGAGCATCAAGTGGAGAGGTTTTCTGCAGCTGCTTCAGCAAGATCACGGCTGACCTCCTGGTGCCATTTAAATGCTTCTCCCATTGCACATTCAAAAGCTGAAGGACTCAGACACATTCTTTGCCCCTCATTTCATCACAGCTGACCCAATAACACACAAAGGGAGCTGATTTGCCTTTGGAATGCCAGATTTTGCAACCATGGATACGTAAATGTGTTTCCCTTCCCCCTTCTGATGGAAACGAGCTGAAGTACAAAAGCCCAGGAAGGGAGAAGTTTGCCTGCCCAGTGGATCTGGAGTGAGCAGGCAGTGTCAGCCGGGAGGGACTCGTGCCCAAAGTCCCACACAAGGGTCTGACAGCTTGAGACATTCATACATGTTAATCTACTTAGCTGAATTTGCTACAAGCTTGGCCCAGCTTTTAAGGTTTGCTATAAGCTACCAAACAACCCTGTCTGATTAGTTTTAGTCATTCCAGCACAACTTTCTGAGTCAGAAGGATTTAGTGTTTCTATGGCAGACAATGATAAGTTATGCCTGGACAAAGCTTGTAGGCAAGGAAGTTCAGAGCCTGAGAGGAACCTCAATGTAATTTTCACCTTGAATATTCTCTGAATTTCATGGGTTTATTTTCTTCTATTAGAAAATACAGATACTTCAACAGATGCACAGCAGAACAAAATATTCCCCCCTTTAGTGAAACATGCTCGTGTAGCCTGTGGCTCACTTTGGATGCTCATCTCACTGGTGATTCCTGCCCTAATCTTGTCACACGCCATTTCTCTGGGTGATTGCAGCCTATTTTCCAAAGGAAATGAAAAAGTCTCCTTGAGACTTGAGACAAAATCCCTGCAGCTAAATAGGAAAAAGCTTTCCCGGCTGCCTTGTGGCTGCTCTCCAGCCTTTCCTTTAGCCGGGCTGGTTGTGCTGTGACCAAGAGCCGCTCTTTGCTGGAGCTGCTCCTGCCGTGCAGCATCCCTCGCTCCCACTCCCAGCCTCTCCGCTGGCTGTATTTATTTTCCTGCTGCGGAAGCAGGCTGCAGACGTGTGGATAGCGGGGGGCAGAGCAGATGCTGGGCTTCACCCCCAGCTCCGAGGGAACGAGCAGCTTGGCCCCGCTCCCATCCCTCCCCACCCAGCGAAGGTGAAGCCGGTGGCTCTCCTGCCCTGCTTTAGTCATCACGGCAGAAAGCATTTCCTTCTCCCCGTCCCCGCCGGGAATAGCTGCAGGAACACGCTGGCAGCATCCTGTTGCTCTGAACGAGAACTGCCCCACAAGTGCTTTCCCATGTTACCTCACCCCTTCGCTATCCACAGCGTCCGTCTGTCCTGAGCAGGACACACAGCAGGGCCCTGGGCACAGGGCTCAGCCACACTCGCCTCTGCTCCTCTTGGGCCGCCGGGCACATCCCTGTGAGAGGAATGACAGTCTCTCCCTTTATTCGAATAAAGTAAAAGGACTCCTCTCTCTCCTTTCTTTGGACACAAACCTCTGGTGTTTGTGGATTAATTTTCCTGATACCTGGCTGACAGAACACCCTGTATTACAGGAGGTTTTACTGGAGGTTTGCAGAGGATGCCTGGCTCTTGCACAGGTGAATGTAGGAATTGTGCTCTCCCATCTCTCCCACTGACACCAGCCTGCTCTCCTGTACCAGCCCCTTCCCCACCGTATGGACCCCAAACTTCCCAAACCCACAAACCCAATTTAATAATGAGGTGTTTAAATTCACTAACACACTCTTACATGCAGAAGCAGCTGTTGCTAATAGAAACAGATGCTCCATTTCTATAGAGCACTTTACTCAGAAATTGATGCCAACACAGGGCCTCATCCTGCACGGTGCTGCAGCTCAAGGAGAGCAGAGAACCACGTAAGAGATGCTGAACATCTTTCCATAAGCACCTCCTTGAAAACAGGCAGTGTCTGTAGCTGTTTGGAAAGCAGATTTTGATTTCCCAATGGTGTGAAATATTTACAGGAGGAAGGAAAACATTCCCTCATCAGCAGGACATCTGAGCAAATGCTCTGAAAGTAGTCACTAGTTTAGAGCACATAAGCAGTGCCACACCTCTGATCTCACATTTGATATTGTGGTGACTCTGCTACTGTTGCCCATTAGTTTCAACACCAAAGACTAGAAACCTCATGGGAGTTAAACACTGTTCAGGAATTTATCCAAGAATTTATCAAATGACATGTGAGACACATGGCTCAGGCTGTGAACACAGGCTCTGCCTCCTGTGTGAACTGGCAAGAGACCCAGGAGAAGATCTGACCTGTAAAATCTCCACCTGCAGTCCCTGTGGGTGAGGGGAGGGCAGGCACGGGGGGCCATGGGATGTCTGAGCACAACCAGAGCTGGAGGAGACCTCCAGGGTCCTCTCATCCACCTCCACCTCAGAGAGCAAGGACCACACCAACATCACGCCTGGCAAATCCTTCCCCAGCCTGCCCTTGGAGACCCCAGGGACAATGTCTCCAAACCCACTCCACAGCTTCATAGCTGTGCTGTCACCCCCTCCAGTCACTCAGCCGTCTTGTGCCACCCTCCCTCCCAATCAATCACATTTTGTCTGTCTTCTTTGGTTTTGTTCTGCTTCTTTTTCTGTTCCCTCCCTGCCTGTTCTTTCTCTAATTTCTGACATTGATTTCAACACCTTTTGTTCTTCCTTTCCCAGATCCTCTTTGTGCCTGTCTCAAGCACAGTCCAGGCTGTGCAAAGTAATCAGCTCTGAAACCCTTTCCAAACTATATTTTCCTTCTTGGAAAGAATCTCAAAACCAAATAATAGATGTTTATTTTAATTAATGATAGACCACAGCCTAGTATTAAAATCACCTTCTGCTGACAGAATGCACTTAACTGACTCCTGGTTTGCTCAGTCAATGGGGCTGCTGGATTCTTTCATTAATTCCAGCAGAGAAAAGTGTCCCACAGCAGACTTGGCTCTGCACATAAACAGCACTGTAATTATGGAGCACATCTGTAGTTAAGGTTAAGGCAGTCTGCTTCTGCAACCTGTGATTTTCCAGGCTTCTAACCCAGCAATGATGGGACCTGCTGAACCAAAACTTCTGCACTTTGCTCCTTGGTGTCTCATTGCAGCAGTGCTCCAGAGAGGCAGAAATGCACTAATCCATATAAACTGATAATTGAGAACCCTTCCCACCTTTCACGTTAGTCCTCCCATTAGATAACTGCAGTGAATGAGGGAGCTCAAGCCCTCAGCCCTGTGAGTCCTGTGTAGTCACATCCCTGAGACTGAAAGAAGTCCTTCCCTGATGTCTGGATAAACAGAATATCTCTGTCAGGGTCTGTCTCAGACTTCTTCCAGGGACAAAAATCAATTATGACCCAACTGAATTTTCTTAGGCTCTCTAGGGCAGGACAACTCACTTGTTTAACCTTTGCAAGCATCTTCTCTTCGTAACAGTACTTCATAGAACTGTAGAATCACAGAGTGCTTTGGGTTGAGAAGAACCTGAAAGATCATCTTGTTCTAATTCCCCTGCCATGGGCAGGGACACCTTCCAGTATCCCAGGATGCTCCAAGGCCCATCCAACCTGGCCTTGGACACTTCCAGGGATGGGGCAGCCACAGCTTCTCTGGGCAGCCTGTGCCAGGGCCTCATCTTCCTAATACCTAATCTAAAGCTATTCCCTTTCCCTCCTATTACTACATGCCCTTAGAAATTCCTTGGTTTTCCAACGAAGGTTTTCTGATTGTTTGGAAGGGGATTTATTGAGGTAAATTTGTAAATAATATTTTACAGTGAGAATTGAGTTAATGGCTGTCAATATCAGCACATGGCTTCCCCCTCTGCCTGGATAAACACACCAATATAAGTTCCCAGAGGTAGGTAGGTGTCTGGAGTGCCTCACTTGCCATCCCCATGTCACATTCCTGCTGGTGACCTTTGTCATGCCACAGCCATCTCCACGTCCTCTGAGCAAGGGTGGACTTCTAGGTGAGGTGCTGAGCAATTGTTGCTGCCAGTTCCAGGTGTTACCCAGGAAATCTCCATCCAGCCCTTCATGCTTGTCTCTGAGGGCATGGGGAAACAGGATTCATTGACTGGATCTGATCCAAGAGGAGACACAGCCCTGGACTGGGAAAAGCAGGCAGACTTGCTTCACTGCAGGGTACTGTGTGCTGCAGCTGCCAAAATCCCCGAGGGGAGATGACCCCTGCAGATTCATCTTCAAGCCTGGCAGAGCCTGGACCTGGGGAGGTGCTGGGTGAGAGCTGGGCATGGGGCCAACCCCTCTGGCAGTGCTCACACAGCAGCTGCTCCTTGCAGCCCTCGCTGGGACGAGCCCAGGAAAGGAGCTGGGTTGTGTCACTGAACCTGCCCCAGGTTGTGTCACTGAACCTGCCCCGTGCTACCCCAGGGGTCATCCTGCCTGAAACACCTCCAGTGATACCCCTCAAAACAGCTTTTCCAGACAGTGTTTGCAATACACCCACTCGTAAAACAGGTGATGCTGCTTTTGGCAGGACTGCTGCAGGCTCACATCATGCTGCAGGAAACCTGCTCACAGGCACAAAAGTTTCTAACCTGTCTATTAAAGGGTTGAAGAGAGACTTAAATATCCTTCCCTCCCCACAAATTTGTTTAAATTACATGTCAGGAACACACACTTTTGACATCCCAATTTCATGTTAATATTTTTCCTTTTTTAAGACAAAAAGCCTGGATCTGAGACATCAGCCAGCCTTCTGCTGGCTGATACATCCCTAGTGAGGCTACGAAAGAAGAACAGAACTCTTTAGTAAAAAAAATATTTTAAAATATAAGCAGGTTTTTCACAGTGAGCTGCTCTCAAAATCAAGTGCCAAATTTCTATTACAAATTAAACCTTTAAACCAAACACAAGTCAGGTCCCAGCTGCTTGCTGGGGAAGCCATCACTCTCAAGAATCAGCAGAGAAAAGTCTGCAGCCACTCAGCCACACGCTCCCAGGGAAGGAGAAGGATTTGTTTGCAGCTTGCCTTTCCTCCAGCCAGGCACCAGGTAACATTTGGGAGCCAACAACTGTCAGGCTGAAACCTCTGCTGCTGACAAGCTGCTCAGGAAAGGTCAGTGCCTTATTAATGAAGCCATAGGCACAGTGAGAGAACACAAACGCCAGCCAGTGCTGGGAAGCAGCGGCCGCTGCGCTGCCCGTGCTGCTGGAGCTGTCAGCAACAGCCCCGCGTTTTAATTTGCCCCGTGCCCCAGAGAAGAGAATCAGAAATCAGGGAGTCAGGATGGGAAACCATCTGTCCATGTTTCTTCTGTTCCAAACCAGAACCATAGGTGAGGCTCTCTAGGAAAAGGTTCACAGTCTGAAGCCACTGAGCTTCCACCCTGCCCTGGAAACTGGGGCACACACCCAAGGCTGTGCCTTCCCCTCCCCACATTGCTGTCTCTGATTTCAGCCCCTTCTTGTCCATGGATTGCCAGGAACAAAGCATCTCCCCATTTCTTGTGAGCCAGAGGTAATCCTCTTAAGAAGCAAATGCTGTGATGACACATTCCTGAAGATGGCACACACTGTCCCACAGGGATAGTGCCACTTGTCACCTTGCAGCAGGTACTGCTGTGCTGTCTATCCATGGCTGTGATGGACCTGTGCAGATCTTAGATGGATCAAGCATCACTCCATGAATTATTTCTCTCCTGATAAACATATCTATATACATATGTGTGTGTATATATAAATAAACATATCTATATACATGTGTGTGTGTGTGTATATAAATAAATATATACATATCTTCATACATTATACAAAAATACAAGACCTATTGTATAAAATAACTGATAGCATTGGACATGAGGATTAGTTGAATACCCTTGAATACCTGGAAAAATCAAAGAAGGCAACAATTATTTTTTTTTCCCTCTACAGGAGAAGGGTATTTAATAAAATTATAATTTAAACATTATTAATAGGGTAACCTTGTCACCAAAGCCTCTTGCACTGGAAATAAATTAGGGCTCATCCATCAAGAGCAAATGCTGCTGTTCCAGTCTGCTCTGGTGCAGTTTCAAACCAGACTAAGCAACTTCCCAGCATTTCACCAAGCACCTGGAGCTGATCCGATCTCGGCTGCCTTGGGCCATGCTCGGCTGAGTGGTTAATCACCCTTTCTCAGGAGCCCTCCAGATGAAGTCAGCACCACATTAAAGTAATCTGGAGCTGCCTAATTCAGATAAAAAAAGTCACATCCCCAGGGCTTTCCTCCCCTGAGAAACGATATGAAACAGCCAGGATGTGAATTACCAGGATGTGAATTATCAGTGCCGCAAGCGTTTGCCTGAAGTCCTTCTCCTCCCCACCAAAATTAGTATCTCCCTGCTCAGCCTAGCCCAGTTACCACAGCAAACTGGGTTAAGTGACCTGAAGGTAATTTCAGACTGGAGGGAAGGGGTGGTGATGGAAATCAGTATAAAAAGCTGCAACTCAGAAGTATCAGCTCTGCTGCTCCTTCAGACATTCCAGGTGGGTCTTTGGACATCTTTCCATTTGGAGGTAGGAGAGTCATCTTCTTCACTTCCTACCCCTCTCATTATAAGTAAAGAATCATGTTTTACTTTTCCCTCTTTTTGAGTCCTTCAAAGTTCCAGACTTCTGCAATATCAGCCACAAATAACCTCTGCTGCTATGAAATGTTATTTTGTCATTGTTAAGTGTCATTTGTCATACAAGAATGACACTTCTGATTTCTTAAAATGTTCCCCGTGTGACAGACCTTGTTTTCCCCCTACTTAGCAAATTCCTTTCTGATGTTCAGAAATAAACATTACACTCTGAAATTTCAGGATTAACTGGAGGTCACATCCAGCACGGCTGTGAACTGCCTGAACCATGAAAGAGGTGAGAGGACCATGGACAGTGTTGAATCATTTTTTGTCAGAGAAAGATGATTTTGTGGACTTTTATAATAGAGCACAAGACCTTGGAAATTATTTCTGTTTGAGAAAATGTCAGGGAAAAGCAAAGCATCAAACCCGAGTGCCCCAGAGCTGCTGCCACAGAGCAGCATGCAGGATGTCCTTCAGCTGACAGCAGTTTCATCAGCAGCCAGGCACACTGCATTTGCTCCAAGGTGTCCAAAACACACCAGGCTGACAGCCCTTCAGTTGCTTCATTTGGCTTGTTAGCAAGAGGAGCAGGGAATCAATTAGCAGACCGGCTAATTAGGTTGTATGCAACAGTGTGGACAAACATCCCAAAGCAACTCTCAGCCTGCTGTGGATGCTGGACCAGCAGCCCATCACCCTGAGGCTGCAGGAGCTTTAAGTGAGAAGTCAGAGACAAACAAGGACAAATTTGGGCAAATTGTGTGAGATGCTGCTCCACTGTGCAGACAGAGCCATTAAATCCAGTCTGTCCCATCGAGGAGGGATTTGCTGTGGGGCAGCTCTACCCACAGCCAGCTGCCAGGACTCATATTCCAGCCCCCCACCTCATCCTCACATTTTTTAAGGTTCTTCCCTGGTGTGAAAAACCTATTTGGACTTGGGGGAGAGAGAGTTTTCTAGTTGAATCCTATCAGTAAAGCGCCTTTCACATGCAGCAAATTACTGTCCAGCATAAAAAATATGAAAACCCAGGAGGAAAGAGAAGGTAGGAAATCCAGGAAAATAATCACCCACTTGGCCAGAGTGAAAACAGCAGATTGTTTTGCAACCTTATCCAGACATTGTGCAAGTATCCAAGACTTTTCCCTTTTAACTATAAAGTAATCGATACCTCCCCACTTGTGAACTTTAGTGAAAATTATGAACTGGCACATATTTGTAGCAAAAGTCACGGCACATTAGGTATTCCAAAGGACTTATGTAAGCGTCACTTTCTTTAATACAGCTTTAGAGAAAATGCTTTAAGAAGCTTTATCAGCATAAAACATATTTTGAATTTAATGGAAATTAATAATTGGCATGGCAAAGTCAAAGCCATCTGAGTGGGATGACTTAACCCTGTTGGACAGTATTTTTCACTAACTATAATGGTTATTCTGCCAGTTGAAAGGGGAAAATTCTCTTGTATTGTCAAATGCTGCGAAACAAAGGAGGAAATTTCTGCAGCTGATGGGGACCTGTGGAAATAAATGAAATATGGTAAGTTCTATGGAATTAGCTACATTCTTCAAAATAAATCAAATTAACCCTAGATTGATGAAACTGAGTCAGAGCAATGTCCCTGTGACTAAACTAAGCACTGGGGTTTAGTGTGGCCTCAGCCTCTGTCCCCTGAGCAGGTATTTTCTTCTGACCAGGCCTGAGGGTGCTGGTGTGAATTTCCCACTGAAGTCCTCTGCTCTGCAATATCTGCACCTTTTTCACACCCATTCACTGTCTGACTCCAAAATACATTTTCTATGCAAATGGCAGAGCCTAAGGCTTGGATTTCTTTTCAGGAGTTGGTAGCAGAGTCCAGGGCAGCCTAGTCCTGCGTTGTTACATATTCCTGAACTTGTTCAATTACATGTATGAATTAAACATACATCTACACATGGAAAAGCCTGACAAGGTTTTGTGGAGTTTAATTTATACCCTGAAATTCATTGAGCTTTGTGTCTTACCCTGCATTATTGCAAAGAACACCCAACCCCACTGTACTGCAGCAGATGAATATAGAAGCCCCTCTTTCTTGGGTCTCAGGATAATATCGTCACTTTTGGGAGTTAAGGACACTTCAGTTTTAGGATGCAAGCCATCTGCTGGCACTCATTGCTTCACAAATTCACTCCCTGCTATCATCAATTATATCCCTATTAACTGGAAATGATGCTCCCTTAAAAAAAAAATAAATAAAAATCCCACAAACCAACAAAAGAACCCAATTTTTGCTTAAAACCAGCAATGTACCCTCAAACTCCCTCCTACCAAAGACATCTGGAGACTCTTATTTATCCTAAATTCAGCCAACCTGTGGATGCTGGGCTGACTACAGCCTCCTCCTGGCCAATCCTTCTTGCTGACTCCTGCTGCTCCCTTAGACTGCAATGGTGTTATAAAGGCTCTCTGCAGCTATTTAAAAATAGATCATTTTTTATTACAAAGCTTTGCCTGAATTCTTCTCTTTGCCGGCACTTATCACTTGCTGAATTTTTGGATTCTTCATTGGAAGCAGCAACCATATCAAAGCAAGAGTGGTTACCAAGGATTGTCAAGTTCCAAATGAAAGTTCAGATCCCACAGGAGTTAGAACAGTGAAGATTTGTAGCCTACTAAAATCTAAGATCTAATGAAATCTCCAGCATCCCTATGCCACTAAAATGAATCACTTCCCTTCAACAAAATGGAACTGCCACACCTCCAAGGTTTTCTTGTAGTGCACTCAGCCAACTGTAATTTCTACTTTACATATATATAATTTGCTTTTGTTATAAAACTCTGAACTCTGAGAAACGTATTGTCCACTTGTCACTGTCTTCCAGAACCTCCAGCACTGAACTGATAATGCAACCTTTCATAGAAATACTCCTTATACTCCACTGTAAACTCCTTGGGGCAAGAAATTATTTTTCCCCTCTTTTTGTGTGTTGTGCCTGACACAGCAGGGGCCAGAGTCACATTAAGCAGCACATAATAGGATCTACAGCATAATGAGTGATAACAAGCAGAGTGGTAAATGATGTCATTTAGTGGATACTGTCCCTGTGGTTCCCTGTTGGCAGTTTTTTTATTGAACAGGCTTTTCTTCACAGTTTCTTACCGATTTAAAAGTCTATCTCTATCATTATGCCTGTCTGGGTCTCTATTTAATGCTTTCCTGCTGCAGCTTCTCTTTTCCAGTCCCTCCTTCTCAGCCTGTTTCAGGGAGCTGGAGACTCTTTTCCTGTGTATCCTTTTCTTTTCCTTTTCCTTTATTTGCCAGTTTCACTTCCCAACTTGGTAAGCAATATGGACAATCAAGTGCTTCTGAAGGCCACAGTGGGACTGCTACCAGAGAGAAGCAGATTTGTCCCTAAGCCAGAGATGATCCTCACAATCCCACATTTCAGAGCATGCAGCAGGATCTAATACAAGGCTGCTTAGTATATTTCTATTAATCATCTTACTCTCATCCCATCTTCCACCTCTTTGCTTTGGTCTGCCTCACCCAGCTCCCAGTTTTATAGCACTCAGTGCAGAAGAGCAAATCAAATCTCTCAGCAGAACTTCCAGCATCTGCTGTTCCATATTGGGATCCCAGCACAGGCTGCTCAGTCCCAGCCTCATCTCTCTATTTTGTACCACAGGTCCCATTAGACCAAATGAAGAACACATTAAATAATTTGTACCTGAACTTGGAAGTTTCACATGCTTTGTTAGAAATAATCAAAATAGCTCTGCTCTGTGTGGAAACACCTTTTGACTGTGTCTTCTCATTATTTGCAGGACAGCAAAGCCAGGAGCCCCAGCTCACTCTGGGAGCTCATCTCTGCAGGTCAGAAGCAAGTGAGAGATGCAGGTGAATAAATGGAGGGATGGAAAGCAAAACAGGGAAAGACAGGAAAAATTCCATGTGTTCCTTTGAGTAACACTTATATGAGTGTGGTTTTCATTATTAACACTTTTTAAAAGTTAGTGAAATTTAAGCAGAAGTAAATAATCAGAGCAGTGTGTTTACCTCCATCAGTCTTACCTGTTTTTAATAATAACATTTCTCAACAGTTCATAAGTTTTAAGGAAGATACATTTAAAATCATAGCCACTATGTTTGATTTATCCCAGGTACTGAGGCCAGACTGTTTTCTGCACAAGGGCCAGTTCAGGAGGCCAGGGCAGCAGGAGGCAGCACTGGAGTCAGGCAGTTCCAAGCACTGCCTGATGAAGATGGTGGAGTCCCAACAGCCCCAAGCTGCCCTTGGATACCACAGTCAGAGTTTTGTCCATGTGTTTCCCCCTGAGGAATGCCTTGTCCTGCGTGCCTCTCTCTGCATTGGCCATCCATGGATTTCAGCAGGCAGTTGTGCACAGCAGATCTCTAAACGAGACAAGCTTGTCCTTTTTGTACCAAAATCAACTCAGTGAAATGATGAGCCTGGGTAAACTAATGAGAAACCTAATATCCACCAGCCCAGTTCCACTTCTGCTTTCTTTTGTAGGATGGTACCTCAGGCATTCACTTATTTGACATTCACTACATTTTCTGGAGCCCAGCTGCATTGTCTCTACCCCTCATTTCTTTTCTCCTCAGTGCAATTCATTCTGACGCCTGCATAGCTCTGAAACAAAGCAGCCATTTCTTCCTGCTCTGCTCAGCCTGGTCCTTCTGCTGGAGATAATTCATGTGCCTACTGTTCTCATCCATCCCTGCAAAGGGGGAGGGCTGGGCTATGTTTAATAAAAAATATCTTCCACTGTTTACTGACCAAAGAGTTGTTCGACAGATGCTCCATTCTTAGCCATGCTTAAATTATTCCCTAAGCAAACAATACAAACTGCACACTTCATCTTAGCCAACACAAAAATAAACAGAACACGCAAAATATATGGTTCTGGTTTAAGTTCCCATATAAAGAACACTGATTTCTACTTTGCTTAAATGTTTCTTCATAATGTTTGCTTGATAATTTATTCTTTTACTGGCTACAACAAATTAAATGTCAAAACCTGTTTATTTTATGAATTTTTAAGACTAATAGTGAGCGTCCTATTTCAGCTTAAATAATGTTGTTGATGAGATACCTCTTGATGGATTGTATAAATAAAGCCAGATACATAGATTAAAAAAAAACAAAAGCTAGATTTTTTTCCCTCATTTTTCTTAGTTTACCAAAGAGGCAAGTAAACAAAGAGAACAGCCCTATTTTGCCTAGAACTTCTCAGGTGTTTGGGTGTCTTGTAGAGGTAAGAAAAGACTCTACCTGCAAGATCACTGCAGATCTGCTTTGCTGCTGTGGGTCCTTCCTACCTCATGCCACTGTGTCCTTTCTCGGATGCAGCCTGGAGGGGATGGGGTGAGGCTGGAGCTGGGGTGTCCCAGGGCAGGGGGAACAGCCCCAGCATGGCCCAGGCTCTGAGGGCCCCTGGGGAACCAGACTGGGAGCCACTGAGGCAGGTCCAAGCCACAGAGCTCCTGTTCCTTCCAGCCAGGGCTGTCCCCTGATGGGCTCTGCCCATCCTCAGACACACCAACACACCCAGTCCAGCCCCCAGCCTGTTCCTGCACAGCATGCAGACACTGCCATGAAGATGGATAAAAATCACCCTGACCTTTGAAATAGGGAGCTGTGTCAGACATACCAGACACCAGATCTCATCTGGAGTGAAAATGTCCAAGGAAGGATTTGAGCCATCGTGGCCCTTTATCCTGGCCTCACTCTGGGCTCTCCAGGGCTTCACATAGCTTGGAACAAGATCCTGGCTGAAGTATTCACATGCACTTAGTATAAATATTTCCCACTAATTAAACAATTTGCTCACAAGCTGTAAATGGATTAAGCCTGGCAAAGACATTTTGTATCTCTAAAACCACCTTATGTTAATTCAAAAACAAATTATACCAATTTATTTCACACGAGAAGGCAGAGGGAGTAAGAATCAATTTAGAAACACCATGGCACTGCCAGGAGCTTCCTATAATTTTCACTGCAAAAGCAGATGTTGGGCTGTTCTCTTGCTCAAAGCTAAAAACCAAAGCCATGTGTAACACAGGTCTCCAAAGCCCCAGAGCTGCTGTCCACCTGCTGCCAGCAGCTCCTGCCAATTGCCATGGGCTTGGAGCCCACCTGGGATGAATTTTTGTATCAAGACTTTTGTAACAGGGTCAGGGACCAGCTCCTGCCTTGCTTTCACTACTGACAGACTTAAAACTGTCAGCAGCAAGGAGCACAGGGGTTGACAGGGCCCAGTGTGTGTGTGTAAGCCACATGCTGCAGCAGGGCTTCCCCTGGGGACATGTCAATACTGGCTTTTTGGATCTGTCTCACCATGTCACTTCCCACCAAATATATATAAAGAGAAGTCAAACAAAAGAATAAAACATCAGGGAACTAATGGGTCTGATTCATGGGGGTGTTTCTCCAGATTTAGGCAATTCCACCCAAAACTCTGCTTCAGAAATGCAGAAAAACTGAAAGCAGAGACCGAGAGTAGGAGCAGAGCAATTTCTGTGAGTTGTGATGCAGGAGCAGTGACACAGCCCTTGAGGGAAATGAAGGATGCAGGTGGCAAGAGAAGAAAGGAGATTGCCTCAGTTTATCAGTTACTAGTGCAATGAACAGATTAAAAAAATTGGGGAAGGGGTAAAGAAATAATGTTCTGGCTGCTGCTGAGCTCTGCTGCTCCTGCTGGGATCAAGTGGCAGCCACCGTGGGTCATGCAGGGGTGCTGGGTTCTCAGCAGTGGTACAGGAGGGATGGCTGGACAGGAGAAGAGATGCTCTCAAGGAGGGATCAAAAGTGCAGCTCTTCAGATAACTGGGATGTTTCTCTGGCTCTAGGTGAGGATGGGCCAGTGACAAATCCATTTGTTTATGCTTTCAGCCTGAGGATGAAAGGGCATTTTTGGACACTGAAGGGGCAGCAGGGACGCCACTGACACCTTCCCAAGGAAGACAGACACAAAACAACTGTTTCTCTCATCAAAGAATTATTAGACTCCACCATCATATTGTACCAGTGGGTATTCCCAAAGCAAGTGGAGAAATATTGGGCTGATTTCTCTCCATAGCCAGGGGAGTGCTTGTCCTGACTTGGCAGCAGGGATGAGACAGCTGGGCACAGAGTGTTTCTTCTGTCTGCCCAACGCTCCTGGGCAAATCCCACCTGCAAAACTCGGAGGGCTGGATCCTGACACTCTCAGGAACCTGCCCAAGTGGCCACTCTCAAATGAGATGTAGGTCAGAGGAGTGTTAAAGAGCACAGAATCATACAAGGGTTTGGGTTGGAAGGGGTCTCACAGATCACCCTGTTCCAACCCCCTGTCATGGGCAGGGACACCTCCCACTGGACCAGTTTGATCAGAAATGGTAACAAAGCTGACAGGATCCATGCAAAATGGCTCCTTCATTTAAATACTTCTACCAAAGTTTATTTCTTATGCAGCTGCAATGCTAAGAGGGAGGGAACATCTCTTGGAGTTTCTGCTCACTAAGAAATTCCAAACTCAAGAGAAAAGGCCTGTAACTGAGACAAAGAGGATTTACTTCAGTTCTTTTTGTATCCATGTAGGTTGCTGAGTCTTTTCTCAGTGAATTACAATAGATCACTCAGCTCAGGATCTCTTTACAGTCTTCTGGAATTAGTTCCAATAACAAGTGATGGAAATATTCCATTCAGGCAAAGGATTAGAAGAAGATACGCACACTTGGTGTGAAAATTAGCAGCTCATAAGAACAAAATTATTATTTCCTCTCCATCCTGCCACCAAATCTGCAGCCAGTAGTGAGTTCAACCAGCTGAAACTAAAGGCTGTTTCATGTATTATGGGAGCTGAAGGAGTCACCCACTCTGCCCATCATCTGTTTGGGGTCAGACCAGATGCTGAGAAGACCTCAAGGCACGTGTAGGGGCTGGGATCCCAGCAGGAGGTGGCTGCAGCCCTTGGGAAGGAGCTGAGGTCCAGCCTCCCCTGTCAGAGCACAGTTCTGCTGTGCCTGCCCCAGCCCCACACACAGCCTAAGGAAACAGTGGGATCCTGCAGGAATGGCTCTTTTGTACTTCTCTGCTCCTGGGAGGGGCGAGCTGGGCTCACTCTGTCACTCCTGTGCCTTGGTCACTCCCAAGTGAATGTGCTCTCCACCGATGGACTGAGCTGTGTGACAGCAGCTGCCAAACACTGCCTGAGGGTCACAGGTACCATCCAGGCAAGGGCCACAGGCAGGGCTGCTTCACTGGGACTCAGATAGAAAATCAGAATGCACTGAATGGAAATATAGATCAGTAGAAGAAATAGATCATAAAATGACTCTTCAAACATTACTGAAAATGGACCCAGTATCACAAATACTTTTGTGGCGTGCTGGCTTGAGAAAGAGACTGTGAAAGGCATTATTCTGTAAATAAAGGTATATTTTCTTCTGCAGGATGATACAGCATCAGTGCAGGCCCCAAGGCTGGAGCAACCCAGATTATCTTGAATGTCAAAATGTACAATCATGCATTGTTGGCAAAGGCAAAAAGACCACTTGGTATTGGGCAACTACAGCCTCATTATCATTGTAACTTAATTATTATTTTTACTTTGAAGCTTTTTCCCACTGTCAGACCACAGTCATCTCTAAGTAAGAGGTTTATATTACTCTTCCTGTAAATCAAACTTGGAACAAATAAAATTTTGTGAAATTTTGCTGACCTCCTGCTGTTGCCTTTGCATTAGCCTGCCCCAGCCAAATCCCTGTGTGTCCTCTCAGACAAACAGTTCAACCCCTTCCACCAAAATTACACACTAAGTTTGCAGACCCCTTGGTTTTCACTATTCCATTAGAGAATAGAAACAGCGTAAGATTTATATAAAGAGTGACCCCAAAACATGAGAAACTTGCAACCTCTGCACAGATCATCTCTGAACTTGAAAAAGGACTCAGTTATTTGGCTAACAGAAATATTTACCCAGCTAGAGGGAAAATACTCAGCCATAGATTTTTATCTAACCGTGTCTCTAGTGATAGCTTAACATGGAATTTGTACTCAAAGGGGTAATTTAACTTCAACAAGCTTTTCCTACAAAGAACACTGAAAATTGCACTTTCTCTGGTCGATAGATGCCTTCATTGTTTCTGTTATAATGTTCTCTCAGCGTATAGAAGATTACTCATATTTTGTTACTCATATTATTTACAGACATAGGTCTCAACACATACACAGGTATTGTGTGTACCACTGAGGTGTTGGAAAGAAAAACTGCTGAGATTTCCACCTCTCCAAGAGAGAGAGAGGTCTGAACCAGTTCCCAGATGTCACATGACAGTTAAAATAGAACTATACTCATGTTTTTATTCAAATAACGACTCTAAAATTACAAAAGATAAGTACTACCTTTCAGCATGAATAAACTTGAATACATGCTAAAAATAATCCCACATTAACTCCTGAAGTCACTGCCTTATGGAAGGTGTAAACGGATAGAGTTTGCTATTAGATGTTTTACATAACCATATGTCAAAAACTTCAATAGAATGAAAAATGCATATCTGAAAAGTGAATCTGCAGCATTTTGAGAGATAGTGTCACTTATTTTTTTTTTTTAAACAGCAACTCAAATCTCTTATCTAAGATGAAGATTTTTGACGAAAATAGTTTTTTTTACTCTGGTGGCATAAAACTTTTAGGGGATGGACAGAGAGGTCTGAAACAGTCTAAGGCTTAAGGTAAAATTCTCTCAGCCTCATTTAGAACTGTTTGTACTTAAGAGTGTGAGTAGCCCTGATGAAATCAATGAACTCCACTGCAGAGAAAATCCACTGCAAAGACAACTCAAAATGAAGAGGGCAAGCAGTGTCTGAGCCACTCGTAATAAATGTCCTCCAGCAGCAGACTGTGGTTTCAGCTACAAACCAGTATCCTCTCCTTTTTTTTTTTTTTGCATATTTTTACCTCAGCCAGCTGGTAAGAACAGCACAGGACATCACCTTCTGGCTCTGCTGCCACAGAAGATCCTGAGGCTCCTGCAAGCTCAGAGAGGAGTTATTTACTCTATGTCACTATTTCTGATAAAGTTCTCTCGACACAGTGTGTGGCACGGGGTAGAGGGGCAGCACAGCAACGCTTCAACAGCTGCCTGGGAGTTTCCTGAGGAAAGGCAGTGCTGGGCTGTGTGGGTTTCTCATAACTCAGAGGACAATTTTCATCCTTGATTCAGGCATTGTTTTCAGAAAGCAGAGCTGCTGAGCTTCACCAGGAGAATGTCTGGAATGGGGAATAATAAAAGATGTATTAACCCAAGTACACACATTACAAGATACAGCACAAACAGCTTCTTTCTATATGCAAGGGTGACTTCTGTAAATCCAAGTAAAGCAATACTGTAAGTAGGAAAAATACAATACAGAATGGATTTGTAAGTGCTAAGCAAAGAGTTTGAGAACTACTGCAAATGGCAACTTCTGAGCATTAAAAACGTGGAAGATTATGCCTTACTGGAAAAGAATTATTCAGGATTCATCATTTGGGCTGTAGCATCAAACACAGGATCTCTAAATACCTTGGCCTTCACTCTGGCACTTTTGCACACATCTTAATTACAAAGACACATGTTTTCAAAAATAATGGTTTATATTATTATAAAACAGTCCTTCTTCCCAACAGTATAGTGGGAAATCCAAATTTCAAGCTGATAAATGAGCAGTAAGACTCCTTAATGTTACTCAAAGTTCCAGGGTTAGGGAGGAAATTACATACTGGACCAGTTCCCAGAGAGAGTTTGTAAATTCATTCAGGGTCCCTAAACACTGTGCATGTGAGATGGTTTTCCAATATGTTACTGGACAGCATTGAATAATTTTGGGGAAAGAAATTCCCTGTAGAAATCCCAGGAGTGGCTAGCCTTTCCAACACGGAGTCTTTCCCTGTCCAACTCAACATCCATAATTGGTAGGACAGGCTGACTTAATTTTTCGTTACTGAGATCAATTCAGCACAAAACTTCACAGTTCTCCCTGCTCTAAGTTGGTTCTGCTCTGATGACTTCACCCTCTGGAAGTATAAATGCCTGCCTCATTTGGACATCAAATACCACGCACTGGGGGTGGGAGGGTTTTCAAAGTCCACAGCTTACCCTTCTATCTTCTGACACGCATCAGAAATTTTCCCTACTCCTACTGGAGCACAGAAATCCCAGCACAAGCTTTCTTTCACAGCCAGTCCCTGCAATCATACATTTATACATCATTCTCAGCTGTGGATATTTATGATTCAAACATCTCTTCTTTTATCAATAAACATCCTCCAAAGCCAAGCCTTTGCTCTGTAACAAACTTGAATTCAGCAAGCAAATTTTAGGCATTTTTTAAGATCCAAACAATATGAATGTATAGTTAAGAATCTTTATCTTTGCAATCAGTCATTTGCCATAATTTTCCTTCTCTCTACTTTCAAGTTTTTGCAGAGCTGCATGATATTATGTCTTACATAATTCAGACTGGATAATTACCAAATGTCCCATATGTTGTAGGTCATTTCCACAGCTGTTGATGCTTAAACTCTTGCCTCCTCTTTCTCCATGAGAAGGCATCCTACCAAGTTTTGATGCACACAATAGATTGGATAGAGAAAAAGGGTTCCTTTCCATTAACAAAAGAGGAAAAGGAAAAAAAAAGGAAAAGATTTTTTTTTTTTAACTACCAGAGCAAAACATTTTAATTAGGCTGATAAAAAAATCAGTCCAAAAAAATACCAGAATCTTTCATGAGATGACAAAATTTATCCAGCTGTGAATTTGAGGAGTGGATGCTGAGGGCAGCCTGGAGTCTGGAGCAGAGACAAGAAATGAAACAGCTTTATTTTATTTACATGAGATACAATAAGCAGCATGGCCCCTGACACAGGGATTCACAAGGAAATCCACATTGCAGGACTGTTAATGACTGACACTTTGGGTCTGGAGGTACAGAATTCCTGAGCCTTGTGTTTGGTTGGGGGAAGGTAATGAGAGCATTTTGTGAGCAAAGTAGGTCATGGCTCAGCGGGAGAGGCACGTTGTCACGTCAAACTATGAAGATGCACAGCTTCCAGAAGGGTTTCTTTTCTTCCTGCAGTTGTTTTGTTTGGCCAAGTATAATCTGTACTTTAAGGCAAACAAGATGGTGGTAACTGATGGGTCACCTCATTCTCTTGCAAGGGCTTTGTGAAAGGGGAAAGTGATTGCTGCCTCACCAGAAAAGATGGTGATTTGAGTAAGTAAGCTCAATTGTCTGAACAATATTCTGCAAACGAGTGAAAAAAATTGTGTCAGAGAACAAAGGATGAGTCACACAGAATTACTCAATAAGAAACAGCAAGTCAACCTTCGTAGGATTTGGGTGATGTGGATACCTCCTGAAATTATGCTTCACTGCAGCATCAGTCATGATGGAAACAAGACACACACAGCAGTGAAAATACCCTGTCGTTCCATAAGTGGAAAATTTCAGGTGACAAAAACCAAAGCAAAAGGCAGTCACACTGTATTTCTGATAACTCATGTAAACTCTGCAAAGTGAGCCCAGAAATCTCCCAAAGAAGTCTGAGGAGCAGTGACGTTTTACCCGCTATCCCATCAGGAACAAGAGACTGATGACAGGAATGATTGAGGCTGGATTTTGACACTTGAGCATACATAGAGTAGGTGTAGAGAAGATTACAGTTATGCACACAGATGGAAGAAGTAGATCACTGGAGAACAGAAGTGTGACAGTATTAAGACAGATAAAGTAATTTATTTTATAGGAAACGATTATACAGTTGAGAATCGTGGGGTGCTTTCTTTTCCATCAGAGTGAAAAGGAAAGAATATCTGATTTTATTCCACATGATCCACAAGATGTGTCATGTGCTTCTGACGGAATCAGACATAAAATGGTTTAGAGAGTGGGTGAACATTTGGATTTCTACCTGATTGACAATGTGCAAGTCAGGGAATTGGCCCAGCATCAATGAGTACCTCATTAATTTTGGCATTAAATACTGTCAACACTGAGGGAAGAAAGTCATGTAACAGGTTCAGAATCAAGACATTGCCCTATATTTGAAGAATCAGCATTGAAATTAATATAATTTTACTAATTCCCTGTCCCAGGCTTTACCTTGTGGAAGCTGGAACTTATGTTTAGGAGTGTGGTTTTTTTTAACCAGTGTTTCTTGGTGTCCATTTAATCTAGTGACCAAACATAAAAAACCCCCAAACTCTGCTGGCAGTCACCCACTGGGAGTTGCCTTGATGCCAGCAAGAACTTCCACCCAAATCTGGCAAAAATATGGTCTTCTGCTCAGAATTTCAGGATTTTGTACTGTTTTGCAGCAGTGACACTGTGCAGAGATCAGAAAATATTCTGCATTTAAGTGCCAATGCTTCTGTCTCGTGCCCCAGGTAAGATGTGCACAAAGCAGGACTGGTTCCTAGCAGCAGAATGGTTTGTATTCTTTGTGTTCTGGCATGCTGAGGCCAAATTCTCCCTTACAGACAACCCAGGAGTTCTACAGAAATTAAAATATAAAGTCTGAAATTCTGCTTGAACAGGATGGAAGAAAACGAGTCTTTAAGGAGGAGAAACAATTTGAAGTAACTCAAAATTATTTCAGATATTAATTGACTTTGAAATAATTGGCAATGCTATCTAGGCACCAGGTAGGCAATTATTTATTTTATAAAGTTAGAGTTCTAAGGGATGTTGAAATTGGAGAGCAGAATACTTGTATAAAATATTTGTTTTTTCCTGCTAGTTTCCCATGTTATCTGTAAAACACACTCAGACAGTACAAAGGCATCAGAGTCTTTCAAAGCCTTTTCCATATTCTTCCTCTGCACATTAGAGAGGGAGATATTAAGAGTTGAGCAAACCATCAAGAGAAATGTCTGTGACTAAATTCTCTTTGCTTGAGTAGACTACATATTTTCTGAGGATCTGAGTCCAGAGACACCAGATGGTTGTTTTTTCTCAGATATTTAGGCACCTACACATGCAAATAGGTGCCCAGCAGTATTTTCAACATGTCCAAACACTTCATTCTCTAAATAACCATTAAAAATATTGATGAAACATTTTCATCCTACGATTTTTTTTCTAAAATATCAAAGGGAAAAAAAAATACTTCTGTAGGAATTTGTAACTGAAGAGATGAGCACCCCCAGGCTACAGATTGGGGACCACACAGATCTGGGATATTTCTGCCCAATGCAACACCAGACAGCGAAAAGCCATGGCAGCAGCTCTAGAAACAACCTGGCACTGGAGGAGTTAAAAACTGCAGTTAAAGAGAGATTGAAAAGTACAGCCAAATTTAGTTGTGTTGTGACCATGTAGTTAAACATCTCTGTCCCTCCCTACCTTCCAGGTTTCCCCAAAACTGAACGAGGACACAAAAATACACTTGGGAGGGGTGACTTGAAGGCGTTCAGCTGGCATTTACCCTACAAAAATTCAGCAAAGAGTCCTGAACCCCAAAAAGAGAGGATGGAGGCAGCTCAGGGAAGGGAAGATGAGAATTATAAACACAAAACAAAAATACCAAATTTATTCCCCCTTTTCTAGGGACATGGATCTTGTGTAGCTGAATGCCAACAGAGCTCTCTGGTAGCCTGTGCTGGGTTCTGCTGAAGAGGAATAGGGTGTTACTTCTATTCCTAAAAAGAATATATGCTAAGAAGAATATATGATGCTTCGTCCTAGAGATACATTTTTTATATTCCTAACACTTCAGTAAATTAGTTTATAGCAAGATACAAAGGAAGATGGTCTTGGGGAACAATTAGAGAGTTTTAAAATGCAACAAAAAGTTACAGGGAAAAATCTCTTTGCTATAATTGATATTTGTCTCAAAGGGAATTAATGGAATTTTATGACTTTGATCTTCTAAAGAATGAGGTTCTTAACTTCATTAGTCATTTTGCTTCAGTTTCAGTATGGATGCCACAAGAGAGAAGCCCCCAGCCTTTTAAAAGGGGCAATCCTCCTACATTGGTCACAGCTGCCCTGCTGAAGTTTGGTTCAAGAGATCAGTTAAAGAGATTTTGTGGCAGAAAATCCATTATAATTAATGAGCATTCATAATTAATAGCTGGCCTGATGTAGCCTTTGAGAAGGATCACAGCTTTTCTCCTTATGATCTTAATGCAATAATTTCACTTTATGATCACAACCTTTCTCTCTACTTAAAAACTTAGCAATGGCTTAAATGATAGCAGGAGTTAGACAATTCCACTATTAAACAATGTTAATAAAGCTCTTTAGTTTGCTGTTCTCAGAGACTGTACTAACTGTTCTGATTATAAAACATGAATTTTAATAACAATACTGTACTGTACTCTTCACCTGCATAGGTTTAGAACTAATTAAAATACAGCAGGAATGTATCTGCTTCTATCTAGGCAAGGAACATGACTGAGTAACATCTTCTTCCATCACCTCATAAGAACCATCTCTTGCTAACACTGCTTTCTTCTGCAAAGTTAAAAATCAGGTGAAGTTTTTACTTTACTAATGGGAGAAATTAGTTGCAAATATTTCTATTGGTTTTATATTTCATGCAGCTTTATGAGCACTGTTACAGGTGGGAAAAAGAAAATATTGCTTTTCTAACTGATAGTGGAGTCTGAGTTTATCAAATTAATTTCCATGAAATTATGACAATGAAGTTAAAACAAATTTTCTTGCCCCATGAATGAGCAGATGTTCCAGAAGCAATAAGGTTTCAGATTATTAAAATAACCCTTGTCACACCCTGATAGATTTTATTTCCAGGGACATTGAACAAGCACAAGCTGCAGACCTCAGGGATGCTCAGGGATGAGCCGTGGCCCTGCCATGGAGCATTTCCCCAAGGCTTCCCCAGGCACAGGCTGCTCCAGCACGCTGCACTCCCTTCCCCTCTGGCAGCGTGGGCAGGCACCTTGCCTTGATTCCTGATAATTACAGGAATCTCAGGCAGAGCCAGCCCAGAGCTGGCAGGGCTGGCAGGAGGACACAGAGGACACAGAGGACTCACAAGGGTAAACTGTGCCAAGCACGGGGGTGAGGAAGGGTGGATTCTCTCCTGCTGGGCTTCCCACTCCCAGGGCTTCTTTTCCATCTCGCCATGGACAGCTGGGCTTTCTTCTCTTCTGACTCTCCCCAAAGGTCTGAACAGCAAACTCTCACAGACACAAGGAGAGGGTGCTCCAAGGTTTGTGGAGAGACTTAGAAATCTAGATCACCAGAAAAATTTCATCTGATCCAAGGCTGGGTCTGCTCAGGGAGGGTCAATGTACTGTCACTTCTATAATAAAATGTATATGAAATATACAGTGCTGACAGTATGTATCAAATCCTTCTCTGGGATTCACTCTCCACCACAGAACAAGGAATAAACAGACACAGAAACCTGATTTACAGGTCTGAGAGCCTTTTGGGTGAGTGTCTTCAGCGAACAGCTCAAATCTTTCAGATCAGCTCTTCTGTAGGAATGGAAATGACAAATTTACCCATTCCTTGTATGTCTGCAGGTGTTTTTAGAGAGCAGAAAAATAGGGAAGAGGCTGCTTTTCTCAATTAAGGCTTTCATAAAAAGAAATCAAAACAAAGTTTTTGTTCTGCCATTCTACAGATAATTTACTTCAGTTTGGGACACAAACAAGATTTCAGCTGATGGAAACTTTGTCTCTGCTGAGGACAGAACATCAGCTGCTATGGCCAGGACCTGTTTTCAAAGCTCTGTGTGTTTTAGAAAAGGTTTCTATCATAACACCAAAAAGACCCTGGAGTTAAAAACAAGCAATGTGATGATTTCTTGAGTCACACTATTCTGAATGACAAATCAGAAACCACAAAACTGTTTATCAAGCAGCACACAAGCAATCAGATTCCCCAATCCCTGGCCTGCTGGGGAACGCTGTGTTCAATTTTCCTTTTATTTTTTCAGATTCATAGATGGAAATAGGTTTTAAAGCAGTAGCCAGCCACACTGAGGGACTGATACTTCAGTGGGATGTTGGTTTAACTTTCCAGAGAATGTCAATACCTTATTAAGATTTCAGCTTCATCACCCCCAGGGTTCAGCTCTATCTTCCATCTTCCTGTTTTAGTTGGTTCTTTAGTATTTTTTTTTTTTTAATTTTTTAACCACACCAGAGCATCTTGTCACCTTTACTGATTAATCCCAAGGTCCCTGCAGGGTAAGGAAGTACTACCAAGTCTTTTTCAAACTAAGGAGGAGTTTGAAAACTAAGATATTGCAAAATAGTCATCTTGTTGCACAGAACATGACCAGAGATATCCAGACATGGCATGCATGCAGGGAGGCAGGAACATCCCTGGTTTGTACAAATAATTCCATCTGAATGTCTAGGGGATCACCCTGGTTTAATAACTCACCTTATTACTTAGTGTTGACTCCCCTCAGAATTTACAATTAATATCAACCCTAAGGAAAACAGAGCAAAAATCAATAAGCAGAGAAGAAAGAGGAACCCCATCTGCCCATGCTGTCACCTGCTGCCTGACAGGCACAGCCACACTGACAGACCCTGCCCTAGGGTCAGAAAGAGAGGAGCAAAAATTTCTGACACCAGAGAGATGAGTTGTACCAGCAAGAAGCCATAAGCAAAGAAAGATTCTGGTAATAAAAGAACCCTGTGATGGTCTGTGAAGCTTCATGAACAATCCTTGGCTCATCCCAAATACCTGATACTGGCAAAATCAATGTAGGGAGAAGGAGGGCAATGACAGAGGATTTCTAGCTGAGAGTTCAACACTTTTTCAAGAGATGATGGGGACCCCCAGCCACTTCTGATCTGAATTCCCTACAATGAAGTTAACATTACAGTTTAATAGGAAGTTTTGTAGCACACCAGTGGAACAGGCAGGAGGAAGGTCATACACACAGGTGGGATGGGTTTTGTACAGCAGCCTGGAGAAAAACTCCTTTTAATCATTTGGAGAAGAGGCATGAATAGGAGAGAGATGAGAAGCACAAATTTCCACAGCCTCCCCAGATCTCCTTCTGATCCCCAGAGGATCTGTTCAGGATGGGACTGACATTTCCTTTAATCCATATTGCAAGTTGGTGAGGAACTGCTAACACCAGAAGCAAACCGCATTCAAAACAGAAACCTTGCAGTGAGTTGTAATCCTTCATCCTTTCTTCCTTAACTAAAATTCAAGCCCCAATAGTTGGGGTTAAACACTGGGAATACAGACACAGTGACCAGCACACAGCCTTGTCCTTGAACGTGCCCCCTGTCCAAGAGAGCACCAGGCTGGGCCAGAACCAGCCCCAGGGAGCATCCTTGTGCTGCAGGGACAGGACTAACGTGGTCCTCAGCAAACACAGGCAGGCAGCCTGCAGAGCAGCACTGCTGTGTCCATCCCAGGACTGAGCTGACACCCCTGACCTGGGTGAAGCTCTCCTCCTGCCCAGAGCTGGGCTGCTGCAGAGCCCAGCACAGCATCCATGGCCCCTTTTGTTCCCAGCTCAGCTGACAAACCAGTGCTGCTTGGCTTGAGATCAGTTCAAGTGTAAAGGAGTTACCTGTCTCTCCAATTAAACCTTTTTCTTTTCTTCCAGAGCACCTCCTGCTTGTGTTCTGCATGTGTGGATGTATGGAAGCTGCATCCCCAGGAGCGTCACTGGATGCCCACCCACATCTCCTGGCTGTATGAAACCAGCGAGCTTTGCTTTGCCTTCTGAACACACCAAGAAGGCGACTGCACAGAGAAAATTACAATTTTTGTCAGGACCCAGGGAATCCATGCATGACCACACACGACCTTTCACCAAGAGTGATGCTCTTCACCCTGCGGAACGCCCCGGAATCCACGTGGAGCTGCTGGAGCTGCCCACTGTGCTGGATCACTGAAGGCAGGGCAGGGAGGCTGGGGTGCTCCCACCATCCAAGAACAGCCAGGGCTTCCCTACATCCACTGGAGCAGCAGCAAAGCTTTCTGGGATGGAGGGAGGTATGTGGTGCTTGCTGCCCATCCGATGCCTGGATGAATCACAACGCTGCTCCCAGCCTAGAGAAGAACAAAGGATCTGGATGCACTACTGACCAAATGCACACAAGCTCCCTTTTACAGAATCATAGAATGGTTTGGGCTGGAAGGGACCTTAAGATCATCCAGTTCCAGCCCCACTGCCTCAGACTTCTCTGGAAACTCCCTAAATGCTCCTCCTCCAGCTGGTGCAAACACGTCTGGAGAAACCTGATGGTAGAAGTTAGTAGGAAATAGCACACACAAACTCTCCTGAAACAAAACATTTTCAAGGCTTCTCTGCACTTGAGCCAATTTCTTCAGGCATCCTGCCCCATGTTTAAGAACCAAAGGCAAGATCCCCACATTAGGTGTCTAGTGCTAAGTTTTATGGCCCTGCACTTAAAAAACATGTTCCTAAATATCTGAATCCCAGGCACCTGGAAATAAGCATTTGCCTTTGAAGCGAACAAAAAGGGAAATAATCTCTGTATATAATTTTAATTTTCTTTCCTTTATTTGGTTTTAAGCTGCTTTTATGCAGCACTGGAAAGTTATAGCCCATGATTTGTTGCATTCTGGTCTGCTAATAGAAACATCCCCCTGACTGCTGCTCACTGTGCAGAGCAGAAGGATCGTAAGGCAGATTGTAAATGGTTGCATTACGGAGAAAGATAATGTTTCTTTCCACTTTCATTTCCCCTGGTTGGTGTTTATCATGGTAGGGGTTGTGTAAACATATGAGAGAGAGATCATGCATTATTTACCAGGCTGGAACTGGGGAAAGGCTCCAGCCTTGCAGAGTGTGGATGAACGCCCAGCAATTCCCACCCGCTAAGATTTGTGCTGTGTTTGGTGGGAGCTTGGCTGAAGGATTGTTAAAGCAAATAGGATGGTCCTGCCAGCCTGGAGAGTGGCACTGGATAGGGCTGAGGGTCACAGGCTCTGTGTCCCTCCTTTCAGCTCTGGACATTATTTATTGTCACTATTATTTATATGTCATTATTTATTTCACACCTTGACAAGACTGGATCAGAACTGCCACTGAGTCAGCACAACCATCAACCAATTCCTTCAGGTCTGCTGGGGCTCCAACACATCTGAACAAAATTTCTTGCTTTTGAATGTAGCTGAGGGCAGACAAACCCAGAGATGAGGGAGACACAGGAGGAAGCAGAAGCCTTTCCAGCTTCAGGATTGTCCCCACAATGCCACTGGGGCCAGCAGTGCTGACCCAGTTTCTAAACGGTTGCAACACTCTAAGGTTTATTATCATTAAACTCTAGACAGTGGCAGAAGCTCTGTGTTTGTCCTTGCAGTACTAAGGCAGTGCACATAAAAACTAACAAAATAAGCCACTAAATTCTGGCAGCCTTGGGAAAGAATTAAAAAAATCTGAAAAACCAGGAAACAAACCCAGTGAAACTACTAAATAAGGAATAAGTTAATGAGGAAAAATTACAAGGAGCTGAAGACTTTAAATGCTCTTCCAAATTAAGGAGAATAAAGGGAAAGGATCAGCTCTTATTTCTGAAATTAAGGTGTTATTTATGGCAATTAAGCTGCTTTAAGATTAAGCCTGGATACAGTGCCACAGAAAATACATCTGATTTACTCCCAAGGCTTCTCATCAGTTTCTATATGAGCAACAGCCAGCCAAAAAGCAAGAGGAGTTCTGAACTTCCTGTGTGCACACACAGCACCTGTAAAACCCCTGGGGATTTATCCCCAAGCTGGCAGCTGCACTGGACCATTGGGAGCAATCCTCAGCCCACAGCACTGGCACTGGAGCTGAGCTCTGGCACCTTCGGGGCAGGAATCTTACAAGAATGAGAACATTTTGTAGCAGCAAAAGAGAAAAAAAAATAAAGATTCTGTTTCTGTGTCTGCAAGCAACCTGCATGTGAAGAGGGGTGGAAGGAGGGTGCAGGGAAGGGACACAGCCCAGGAGCCCGTTTGGAGGCACTCACCAGGCAGAGCAAAGAGCACCTTTGCCCTGTCCCAGCAGCGAGGGAACCATCCCATCCACGGGACTGTGCCATCCCCCTCCAGGGACACATCCTTTGGCTCGGAGAACACTCTCCACGGGCTCAAGGGAGGGAGGGAGGGAGGTGAAAGATGCCAAGGAGCCCCTGGCAGAGCCCCTTCTTCTGCACCACACTTCTATGCAGGGAGGAAACACATCAGTGACCATAACACCCCTATACACCTCTGTAGTATCTTCCCCCTATTACAGAGTTGGTAACATTTGCAGAGAACCTGTTAAACATTAAGACTGCACACACTATTTGTAGGATTCAGCCCCAGAAGCCTTCTTGTTTTTCCTATATATTAACAAAACAATAAAGGAAATAAATAAAAAAGGATAAAGCTTTGTTAAACTCAAAAACAGTTCAGAGAGGAGAGAGAGCTGAAGATGGGATGGTGCTGGGAAGACATTCAGCCTTGCCATGCTGCTGTTCACAGACTCCCCTCTTTGAAGGAGACATGAAAGGAGACATTGCAACACGACACTCGCAAACTCTGTTGATCTGTGGCTCTGTTGATTTTTCCAGCCCCCTTGGCTGCCTGCTTCAGCGTCCTGTGCTTTGAACCCGCAGAGTAAATAGGTGTGACTCGTGTGGCTCTGCGGGCAGGAGATGTGTTCCCAGGAGGAGCCCTGGGGGCAGGCAGGAAAAGCCTCCGCTGCCACCCTGGAGAGCAGCATGAGGCAGTCAGAGCAGCTGGCCTGAAAACCTGGGGAAAGAGAGAAGAACAAGAATCAAGAAAACCTTCCATAGAGGAAGATGTCCCTGTGAATGAAGGGGTCCCCAGGACTCGTAAGTAAACACGCAGGTAATGTTTTTTCTGAGGCTGGATGCACGAGGAAGTGAACAGGAATATGTTGGCTTTCTACCACCCCAGCAGAGCTGCTGGAGGCACGATGGGTTTAACTGGAGCACCTGGAGCTTGGCAGGAGATGAGGAACATGCTGACGAGGGGCTCAGAGGGTCTTGATTTGATTTGATTCAAATCGAACTGGCCAGAAGATTTCCCTCCATTTGCCCTCTCTCAGCAGAAATATTTATTATGCTAAATGAAATGTTTAACCACTGGCACTGTTGGCTGCAACAGCTCAGCACAAGCAGCTTTAGCAGTTGCTGGGATCAGCACCCTGGGGCTGAAGATGTTTTCCTCTGCCCAGTTACTCATCCTCGCTCCTCTCGCCTCCAGCTCTGTCCCCCGCCCGCTTTACAAGTTGCAATGCGTTAAAATAAAAGTATTAACGGCGCTTATCTGATGCATGGGAGATTGTGAGAGCAAGCTGGCAAGCAGCCAGGAGCTAATAGCAGCATAAAGCAATTTGCTGGAAAAAAAAGAATTAACATGCTAATTGTCAGGCTGGAGAGGGTGCTGGGGATCACAGAGAAGTGGAAAAAAAAAAGGGGGGAGGTCATTGATTACTCTAGATTTAAACAATAAAGGACTGGGAAGGAGAGAAAGAAAGCAAGAAAGGTTTTGAGGCAATTTTCTTCTTTTTTTTTGTCCCATTCTCTGCTACCCTCCCCCTGCTCCAAACCTCCAGCCAGAGCCTCAGGCACTCGCGGGAATTTATCCGAAGATCTCTTCCTTTTTAGCACGGTGTGGCTGGCAGCTGCAGCCCGGGCTGCGGAGCGCTCGGCACCGGCAGCAGCTCTGCCCTGCCCACGGGGCGAGCGCCGGGGAGCGGCTGCCGGGGCTCGGAGCCCCCGGTCCGGCACAGCCCCGGTCCGGCACAGCCCCGGCACAGCCCCGGTCCGGCACAGCCCCGGTCCGGCACAGCCCCGGTCCGGCACAGCCCCGGTCCGGCACAGCCCGGCACAGCCCCGGTCCGGCACAGCCCCGGCCCGGCACAGCCCCAGCCCCAGCTCCGCTCAGCCCAGCCAGCCGAACAGCCGACCCGACCCTCGCCCCTTCCCAGGGAAGCTTTTTTTTTTTTTTGGTGTTTCTTTCTTGAACAAAGAGACGTCGCTGTTTTTTTTTAATTATTATTTTTTAAATTTTATTTTTCCTCAAAGCCATGAAAGGAGTGCCTGGAAAGCTCAAGCAGAAAGCCCAGCCTCAGCGCTGGCTCCACAGAGCGCCTTTAACTGGGATTAAGAAAGTCAACTAATGCTTCCCAGCACCAGGATTTCAGCAGCACGGAGCCTCCCGAGGCAGAGAACCGCGACGGCAAATCCAGCAGGATCTCCAGGCAGCAGCTGCCTCTCCGTGCAGATGCCGTTCGAGCCCGGATTTATGTGCATCCCACTCCTGCAAACCAGCTGCGAACCCACCGCGCCTCCCGTTCCCGGACAGTGAGCGCTGCCAAGCCGTGGCTGCTCCCTGCCTGGGGCCAGCACCGGCGCTGCGAGAGCCTCTTCCTCACCCCATGCAGGTGGAGCGGTGGCACGGCGCTCCCGGCACATTCCCAGAGCTCCCGGCACATCCCCAGAGCTCCCGGCACATCCCCAGAGCTCCCGGCACATTCCCAGAGCCCCCGGCACATTCCCAGAGCTCCCGGCACATCCCGGCTGACCAGCAGATGAGCCAGCGCATCTCCCCAAACGAGGCGTGCTGGGGGAACAAGGGCCAGGACTCGAGGTACCTGTATCATTTTTGATTAATACTTGTGGATAAATGCTGTAAATATGAGCCAAGAAGACTTAAAAGAAAGTCGCTGAGCCATGCAAGTGACTTAATTTGTGTTAGACAACATGCGGCTGGGTTGCAGCCTCTTACAAGCAGGAACATTATTTCTTTCCTATGCCAAAGACTGACTGCGTTTGCCCTCCTGCTTTACTTCTGCCGTGGAGGAAATTTAAGCAAGAACATGTACAGTGAATTTCTCAATTCAACCAGTGCCACTGAAGCTCACCTAATGATTCAGACCAACACTCCCTACCTGAGCAGCACTCCAAGACCCGTGAGCTCCTCCGCTCTTTACATGTCGACAGCCAGGGTGTTAAAAGAAGGGGAAATAAATAAGCCAGACCTGGTGACTTACATAATTCTGTTTTTCTTTCTGTTCTTGACTGTGACATTCATTGTGTTCTTCATAAACTGCCAGCTGAAAAATTCTTTTTTTGCTACTCTTCCTTACGACAGATCGCTCAGGGAGGCGAGGAACCCGTGGAGGACACAAGCTGTCTGACACTTCTCATTCCAGCAGGAGCAGGCACCAGGAACCCTGTGCAATAAGGTGTTAGTGCCATGTGCATGGATGTGACCCCCTTTGGAGCAATGGGCAGGAGGAGATTGCTGAAAATTACGCTGTATGCCAATCTGAGTAGCTGTAAATAAAAAGCTCTGTTAACAACAGAGGAAAATGCTTTAGCAAATTGATAAGAGTTTTTGTAAAAAATTGCCCCGTGATTCCAGATTAAGCTCTGTGTGTATGCAAATGTCATCATCCACCTATTCAGTGTCCATAAAAGGATAATTGTATTAACAGCAATCTCTGATTTGGGCATCTGGTGGAGCTTGTTCCCCCATGTTTATGAAACCAAGCATCAAATGTAAAAAACCCAGTGTATTTACCTAACAGCTCCACTCTGAGATGAGTTTACTTTCCAGACCCGTTTCTCCCAACTGCTGGAACTGCATGGTGATGCCGTGGGAGGCCTGCCAGGCAGGAGGAGAAAATGAAAAATGTTTATTTAGGCTTTTGATTGTCATTCTGTTCAGGGTGTTTTTGATGTTTGAATGCGTCATCGATCAAGTCTTAAGTTACTACTTATGTGAAACACTTATTACCTACGGAATTTATTTTCAACTCTCATAAGCTGCAAAGGAAATTATTTGCCACAGCATGAAACCAAAATAATCAAGATGGGGAGAAGTGGGTAAAGAAAATGCATATATTTAATATTATGCAAACTAATGAAAGGGGTGAAGTGAATTCTCCAAGTTTGGCACACAAAGTGGATAAGTTCTGAAAGCCATAAAACACAGCTTTATAGGAATAGTTGCTTTACTGCACAGTATCCCCACTCCTTGCTCTTCATCTAAAACTAGCCCAATTAGAAGCATGAATTATTAATATGGCAACAGCTTGATTGAACACTGGTCACTGGCAACCTCCACCATTTCAAACTACTAACTATCCAATTTTGTTCTAAAATCAGAACAAATAAAAGCTTCTGTATAACACTGGTAGCTGACGAGCTATTTTGGAGATGCTGATTTCTTGTAAACTTGCAGTTACAGCAGAATTCCAGATCAAGCTGCATGAACCCATGAAGAGTGTCCATAATTCCCACAAAAAGTGGGAAAAGGGATTTTTTTTTTCTTTTCCTTTTTTCTTTATGGCTCAACATACAGGAGAATTGCAGATATCCAGAAACACCCAGTCCCAAATCCTATTCTAGCTGCTGTTTTGGGTACTGGATCATCTGAAATGGGGTTCAAAGTGTTTTAAGATGCTGCTCCTAACCCTGTTCTTGACCTGCAGAGTACACCAGAGGCATTGCATGTAAATATGTGTACATAACTTATTTCATCCAAATGAGGAGATTTTACAATACAATTACACACACACATACAGGCTTGCACTTGAGAACACAGACAAAATGTGTATATGTGGAAGTCAGTTTGCAAGCTTTTTCTTTTTTAACCCAAAAATTTAACAGTTGATAACACTTCCATGTCATTGTCTTTGCTACCATGTTTTATTTTGCTCAAATAAGCTGAACTACTACCTAAGAGATTTCAGTATTTTATTCCGTGTTATGTGGCCAATACTTCCTCTGAACCAAATTTAACTGGTGTAATTCCAAGCAGTTACTCTAATGCAGAAAGCAACAATAAATCCAAGTGTATTTCTCTCAGCCCTTTTTGAATAAATCAACTTTTATCAAATCAGGCATTTCTTATTTATTTTTAAGCAATGACAGCTTGTTTTCAGCTACCAGCCATAATGAGTTTGGTCTAAGAATTTCTGCTGGCAAAAGCCTCAGAACCTGACAGAGCACATGTTGCTTTGCATTCTTTATTTAAACATTCAAGAATAGCTCCAGAATAATCCTATTTTTCTCCATAACTTGGTTGGAGTAATAGCACAGAAGAACCTGTCATGCTGAGGGTGTTAACTGATTTTCTGGGAACACTTTTATCCATGCCCTGTGTTGCTCTCATTGATATCCAGCATCATTTCTATTGCAGAAGAAAGTTCTATTAATGATACTCAGACTCGTAGAATCCCACAACAGTTTGGGTTGGAAAGGACCTTAAAGATCATCCAGTACCACCCCCCTGTCATGGGCAGGGTCATTTTTCAATGCCAAGTTGCTCCAAGCCCCTTCCAATCCAGCTTTGAGCACTTCCAGGGATGGGGCACCACCACAATTTTAGCCAATGTACAAAACCTATGTGTAGAAAACATTCTGTTTCACCAGGCCCAGAATTCAAGCTGGCCAAAAAATCCACTTTCCAACCACAGGCACACCAGGGAGGCACTGACAGGCCTTGCTTCATTTTCTGGAACAGTTTTATTAGATGTATGACGCGTGGGGTCCCACATGGATTCTCCCTTTCCCTCACTCTCCGCCAGTCACAGCCCTGCCCCTGACACAAACACACCATTCCCTGTGTCTTTTACCAAATCCCATTTTCTCAATGTGCCTTTTGAAAGAGCCTCTGATCACAGCCCTGCAGCAGCCTCCCCCTCCTGATGGCTTTTCTTCAAGGCAGACTGGAGGTCAATACACTGCCAGATGAAAGGTGAGTGAAACTCCAGGAATCTGGGGCACGAGGCTGTGAGAAGCAGAGCGGTCCCCATTCAGAGAAATTCTCAGTAATCGGCTTTGCTTTCAAAAGAGAAGCAGCTCCTGTAACACCCTGAGGAGAATCTGTAGCCTTCACATCCATAGCTAAGTGCTCTGCTGAATCAGGAGCTGTGTGTTGAAGAAGGCTCTAACTCTCCCTCTGGGCCAGGGAAAGAACTCATCACTTCCACCTGGAAGCAGTGAGACACTTTGAAGCTGATGCCACCCTTTGAATGGATTATTATTATTATTATTATTGTGCTATTACATTCTGTTGTGAATGAATCACAACATTATTAGTTGTGGATGGTTTTGAATGCAGCTGCCCAAGCCTTTGGCACAGGCAGTGCCCACAGGGAGTTTGCCACAGCCCTGTACTGAGGAACCAAGGAGGAACCACCAGCTCCGTGCTCCTCTGTGAGAGCTTCCCATAACTGGGAGCTTGCTCATCCCATTGCTCTGCCTGAACACTGTGTTTGTTAACATTTTGGACCAGCAGGACACATCTTTCTTCTCACATTTCCTGCTGTAGGTGGGCTTCCCCATGAGCATTTGACCTCCTGTACTTGCCTTTCCCCTGATAAAAATCAGAAGCTGAGGGTTTTCTATACCCCATGCCACGTGGCCATGACAACTTCTGCCTGGAAAGAACTCACCTGTAGGACTCACAAATCAAACTGCACAGCAAGACAACAGGCAAAGAATAAATCCTAAAAGCTAAATATTCTGTGTCTGTCTGAGGTGTCAGCCTGGTAACTAACCCTGTGCTGCATGATCACACTCTCCAAACCTGTATCAAACCACTGGAGCCACTGCAATTTGTAACTCACTTGCTTCAAGGAGATTTCTTCCAGCACGTTCAAGCTCTGATGTCCTGGTGACAAGCAGCTGCCCTACTCCTACACAGCAGAGTGTGGCAGACCTGACCCCAGCAGATCAAAAGGTTCAGTTCAGCCCTGCCAATGCACAGCTCTGCCCATGGTCCTTGCTCTCCTACACGTTTTGAGAACCAGGAGCTTTACCTACCTGGTATTTGAAATATTTAAAACAATGGAAGATATATCAGTCTGAGATGGTGAAAGGAAAAGAGACCTGATAGTGCTCACAGCACATTTGTGTTTAGGAGGTTCTTCCAGAAACTACATGTGTATAGAAAAGTTTGCTGTAATTAATCCATTAATCCATACAGAAAATCTCCCAGGCAACAAGGTACATACACAGTTACATCAAGTTTTTTTTTTTTTCCTCTTCTTGCCTTCCTTTTTGCCCTCCTGGTATCATAAAATTCTTCCCTGCAGGGCTGAGCATCTGCATAGGGCACCACTGGTGAATTCTATTCAGGGACACAACCTGGTCACTCCTAAATTTGCACTTTTAATATACTGTATTTGCCTTAATTTATTAGAGGAAACTTAAGAATTCCTTCTATTAAAATCTTTTTGTGACACTGCTCACCAGAGACCTGAAATTTCAGAAAAAATAGTCTCCATTTGGCTCTTACAGAACAGAGCCTGTTTTGTCTGTTTTGTGTCTGAAGTCAAAGTCACACACACAGCTCAAAGCAAGTGGCTCCTGAGTTGGCCATCAGCAGTTTCTCTATGAGACTTCAGAAAATCAGGACTTGAAGGAGTGACTGGGTTACACAGCACTTCTAATTTAGTCCTGGAAATAAATTCTGTTATTGCAAACAACAGTTATTTCAAAAAAAGAGAATAGAAAAAACAAAAAAAATATTTATAAACAACAAAGTAAAACTGGCCTTAGAAGAGAAAAGCTTTAAAAGGTGTGGGGTTTTTCTTCCAATGTCTTGTGGAAAAAAGGAGTCCTGCAAGAAGCTGGAACACAGAATGGCTGGAGATGACCCAACAGCTTCTACCCCCCAGAATGTCACCCTTCAACACCCTCACCTCACATCTCCATGGAAGTGGCTTTACAGCATTTGTCATTGGGGAGGGAAATGTTATCTAAGTACACTTATTTCTGAACACAGGTTGGAAGCTTATTTTCAAGACCTAAGTCTGAAAAAAAGATTGATTTCCCATTAATCTGCTGGTGTGTATAAACAGCACCTGTCATTTTGTCATTATGAGAATTCTCCCTTGCCCTCGCTGTCCCACATCGCCTGTAGCAGGAACACTTTGGTGCCACGGTCCCCATCTGTGCAAATCCCACTCACAGTGCAGCAGCTCAGTCCCTGCTGACTCTGAGCATCCCTTTGGTGACAGCCAAGGCAGCCCCTGTATGGGGCAGGAGCTGCAGGTGGTGACAGGGACACGCCTGCCCAGGACACCTCTGGTGTGCTGCCCCTGCTGCTCCCTCCAGCACAGCACGGGCAACTCCAACAGCAACACAGCTCAGCAATTCCATACGGAACTGGCAGAAACCTGCTCTGTCCTCCAGGACAAGGATTGCTCCTGTCACAGGGTATGGGACAGCCCATGTTTAATTACTTTAAATGACACTGAGGTATTTGCTTTTCACATAGCGGTGAACAGAAGCTGTGTCTGACTTATTTAACACACAGTGAAGGTTGGAGAGGGGGTGGAAGAGGGGTGTTTCACCCAAAACCCTTCTTCCATCTGTAAAAATCCCATGAATAAAGAATTTCAGAGATTACTTTGGCTACCTGCTCCTGGAGTTGTTACTGTACCTCCAAATTCCCCAAAAAGACCAGTAAGATTATTTAAAACTTTTAATAATCAAAGTATTTTGTTTTCTTGATTTTTACTTAAAATTCCAGCTTCTGGAAAGCCAATAAACCACTGAAACTTCATCTGAGATCTTGCTCACAAATTAGGCTGTATAATCTGTGTAATACTATCACAGTAAATCTTCCAGGGATTTTCATCACAATCATTGTTTTGGAAGCAAGCCCATAAAAATAGTACAATATCAAGTTTAATTAAAAATACAGGTTTTTTACCTGGGTGATTGGATTTTTCATTCAGGAATTTTCAACCTCTATTTCTGTAGTATTTTGGTAAAAAAGGGGAAAATTGCCTTCCCCTCAATCTTTAAAAATAAGCTAATATACAGTTCTAAATGTACATTTTATTGCAGCAGTAATGATACAAGAGGTATCTGAGCAACCTTCAATTCATGAAACACTGTTGGTCATTAGTTCAAAGCTCGACACATTCAGACCCAATGAGTTGTTTCAAAATGTTATGGTTGGCCCCAGTGGTAAAAAAAACCCCAGCCACCCCCAACAATCACCAGACTGCTGAAGTCTTACAGATAAACAATTTTCTGTACTACCAACTGAAGTATTTCTGTAAGTATATCAAAATTATACCATTTTGGCTATTGCATTCTACACGGAAAAAAAAAAACCAAAACCCTCTTTAAAATGAAGTAATGAAATAATTTAAGTCTCTGCTTCCAAGAGCACAGCAGCTTTTATGTTACCAAAAAGCTGCAGAAAAGTATTTTTAAAATGACAGGATCACCTCTGTGTGAGGAGGAATATGGGCATGGAGAGATAGCAGCAGCAAGTTACACGTGATAAATTAACCCTTGTAAACAAATACTTGAGACACAGAGTTACAGATAAAAGAAATCAGAAGAATATGTGGGGTTTTTGTTTTGTTTATTGAAATATGAGCAGCAGTATGCAAAAAACATTTTTAAAAACATTACATAGCAAAACCTAGTAATTTTAAAATTAACAAAATAAAAAGATGTTCAGAGTTAAATGAAAAAAAAACCTCATTGCTAGAACTGTGTTTCCTACAATGTAAACAAAAGCATAAAGGTTATGCTCGCAACAAACACAGAAGCAGGTTTATGGAGCAGCACAAGAAAGCAACATTATGTTGTAATCTGATGGTTTGGTCTATTGATTTGAATTCAGAATGGGAAACCCTCCTCAAAAGAAACCTCTCAACTACAGAAGAAAGTTAGTCACATGTCTGTCATTTGAAGCAAAACATTCAGAAAATAGTTTGGTTTTGTTTTTGGTTTTTGTTTGCTTGCTTTTCCAGAAACTATCACCAGCAACACTTTGAGCAAGTAAAACAATACCCTGAAAGTTATTATTTCAGACTAGTGAGGACATTTTCATGTCTTCTAGAGTTACACTGCAAGAATCCAAGTTGATCTTACACCCAAGAATTGACAACTTTCACACTGTAATACTGCAGGGAAGAAAAAAATCATTGCTTCAAGTAAAAGAATTCCAGCATTTTAAACAATTCCATCCTGAATCGTAACACCTGGGCTGTTTCATCACTATTTTGCCTGCTGGGCTGTTGTGTCAGATTTGTCTCTCACTGCTCAGTTGTGCTAGAAGGTTTGATTTTGGTCCTGTAGATTCTACAACCCAGTGTCAGCCCTTCACAGACAACTACTTGATGCTGATGCAGTTCACAAGTGTGATACACAAGGCACTGCCTGACTGCCAGCAAGGCCCAGGTGTCTAAGGAGCAACAGCCAAGCTGCTGTCCTATCTCAGGGACTAGAAAAGCACTCCCAGGACAGTGTCCAGGATAAGCCTGATCCAGGCTCTCTGCTGGTATTGCCAAAGCTGACAGTCAGTTTGGGGTTGGTGCAAAGCAGAAAGATGCCCAGAAAGAATGCACTAGGAAAGCCAAATCATTTTTTACAGAGGAGTAACAACGAGTCTAAACTGGGCTACACTGGAAAGGCTCCATCTGCCACTGTCTGAGTCAATGACCCCATCCCTCCAGCTAGACCAAGGGGTGATTTCTGCACAATGTGCTGTACCAGGAGCAGCACTCCCTGCTCTCACTACACTTTACACATCGTTGGCACCAACTTTCCATCCAATCTCTCCATGCACCCATGTCTGAATTTTGTATCAGCAGCACAGATGAACAAAACAGGATTAAGCAAGACCATGAACCAGTAGCACACAAAATCTGCTCACCAAAAAGCCCCAATAGGAGAGAAGTGGAACACAGACAAATCTGACTGGGTTTGCTCCTGCAAGCCTGCCCTGCCAAAACCAGCAGTCACAAGGATATCCCAGCACTGCAACTATTACAGTCCCAGAATATATACACAAGCAGAAAAACGCCAGAGCATTTCAGTACTTAATGACAGCATCAGAAGTGGGTTAACTGGATATTATTGCAGAAATTATGGTTCAGTGCATGGGTAGCCAATCTAACCACAATACTAGCACTAAGCACCAGCTCTGGCTCACAACACCCACTGCAGCACCCACTCTTGAGTCATTCAGTTGGCCACACATAAGCATACAAGTGAACAGAGAAGCCAGGTGAAAAACATTTTGGATAAAGTAAAATGTTGTACCTACAACTGCAATCTTTTCTTAATTCAATGTGCCATGTCGTTCATTACATAAGCTAGTTAAGAAATAGAATATACTGTAGTGTCAGAACAGCAACTTGACAAATGTCAGGCCCCGAGAAGAAAATAGAAGCTGGATCCTGTGGCCAACTGACTTGGCATCTTATTCAATCAAAAGAACTCTGTGTGGGTTGCAGCATCAAAGAATGAAAGGGAAGAAACCAAACCTATGTGACAAACAATGTCACTCCCCCTTCTGAAGATGCAATCATCTGTTTTCAAACATACTTGAGAAACTGTTTAAAAAAAACACAACAAAACACAAAAAGCCAAGACAGTAATACAGAAATTCCTGTACAAAAGAACATTAGGGTTCTGCAGAAGTGTTACAGTTTATTCCTTTAAGGCAATTCATAAAAAACATTTTAATGACACGTAAACAATTTTAATCCTTTAAGATAATTTGTTACTTAGGTACCATATGATGAACGGTTTCCACATTTGAGGAGAAACTGTCATTCAACAGAAGACACAAGAACTTGTTTAAAAATAATTTTCTCAGGACTGCAGCAATTAACTGCAACATATCTTTTAGTAAATATTTGCATATTAGTTTTCAGCTTCTCCCCCAAACACTGAACCCTTTTCTGAAGAGGTGCTCAGGAAAGAGAAAAAGCAAGGTGAGGTTAAAAATATAATAAAGTCTTTCTGCATGCAAAGATTTTGTATATAATTCACTTCTAATTTTCTTAACATGTTTCTTTCAGCCTCTTTTTTATCATATAAAGGAGGGAAATATGCATACGTTATGTAATTGATTTTTAGTGTTTAACATAATGTTTAAATTCTCTACCAAAGTTTGCCAAATGCAAACATCATAAAGCCAAGTGCAAGGTCCTACACCTGGGTCCCAGCGATCCCAGACACACCCACAGGTTGGGCAGAGAAGTGACCAAGAGCAGCCCTGCAGAGAAAGACTTGGTGATGGCTGATGAAAGGCTCACCAGGAACTGGCACTGAGCACTCAGAGCCCAGAAAGCCAACAGAATCCTGGGCTGCATCCCAGGAACGTGGGCAGCAGGGTGAGGGAGGGCACTGCCCTCTCTGCTCTGCTCTTGTGAGACCACACCTGCAGTGCTGACAACAGTTCTGGGGCCCTCAGCATAAGGAGGACATGGAAGTGCTGGAGCAAGTCCAGAGGTCACAATGCTGGTGAGAGGACTGGAGCACCTCTCCTGCAAAGAGAGGCTGAACAAGTTGGGGCTGTTCAGCCTGGAGAAGGAAGGTTGAGTGGAGACCTCGTGGGAACCTTCCACTGTCTGAAGGGGCTACAGGGAAGCTGGAGAGGGACTCTTTGTCTGGAGCTGTAGTGACAGGACAAGGAGTAATGGGTCCAAATTGAAAGAGGGCAATTTTAGCTTAGACATACAGAAGACATTCTTTACTGTGAGGCTGGTAAGGCACTGGCATAGGTTGCCCAGAGAGGCTGTGGATGCCCCAACCCTGGTAGTGTTCAAAGACAGGTTGGAGAAGGCCTGGAGCAACCTGGTCTGGTGGCAGGTGCCCCTGCCCATGGAAGGGAAGTTGGGACCAGGAGATCTTTAAGGTCCCTCCCAAACCTTAACATTCTGTGATTCTTTAGCTGTGAGAGAGAAATTCCATTGTCATATTAATACAGTCCTTCAATCCCATAAAGATGCCAACCACAGTTACAAGTCTTCTGATTGAACCCCTGCCATCAGGGACAGGATCGAGAGCACTGTTTCATTCAGGCTACAAAGAAGTGATTACTTTTGGTCATTACCAACAGGTCTGAATTAAATTACATGATCTGGAAGTAAAAGCTTCTGCATTCAGTTACTCATTTGCTAAGCCACTCACAGTCTTCAGAGACTCAAATTCATACTCGAAAGTGAATTAAATACAGTGTCATCACTAATACTGCATAGTGTCTACTGAGAGACTAAAAAGGCCTAACACAGATCAATTCCAGACAGGCAAAATAAACAGCTAAAACACCAAAAAGAAAAAAAAAACCTAATCCTTCCAAAAAGTAGTAAGCACTGCCATTTACAAATAGTAGTGTTTATGTTAAAATAGAGAAAGGTACCTAAAAAGAAATAGCCTTGGCAACCAAATCCAAACTGTATGAGTGTAAATCAAAGCAAAACAAGAATCACTACTCCAGAAACGTGCAGGATGTTTACCTTGGATCAATTACTACTTTAAATGGTGGTTACAAGAGATATTACAAAACCAAAGTGGGAAAAGGCTAAGAAATGCTATTCTGCATTAATATACATTGTGTTTATGACAGCATTTTCCAATAGAAAATACAAGTATTTTTACACCACTCCAATATTTGTAAAAAGTATATTTCATGTGTACACTTAAAAAAAAAATCACATTGCTCCATCTGAGGCAAATTAGCCATGATAAAGTCTAATTTTGCTTATGACAGATGTCAACCTTAAGATGTTAAAACACTATGCTAAAAATACAGCTTGCAAGCTTTGCTGCATATGTTCAAACAGTTTCAAAAACATTAAGAAATCCCAAATTATGATATGTATTTATTTTCTGAAGTCAGTCTTCATTAATTCTTGTCCCTGCAGGAAAAAAAGGTTTTCCAGTTAAGACATTTGTCTGTTTAAGCTTTAAGGGGAAGAAGAGGAAAAGTGTTCTGAATTTTTCAAGACTTTTTTTTCCCTTAGGGCTCAACTGTCACTTAAGCATCAGAAGAACAATTTGAAATGTAAAACTGATTAGCTATACACAATGGAATTGGTCACAAGGGATCTAAAAAAAAAAAAAAAAAAAAATAGAAGTTAAATCATTAGCTCCATTCTCCATATAGCTCACAGTATCCACTGGAAGTTTCTCTAGAATTAGAATAAGTTCGCTAAAAATAAGGCTGAAGATGGAATTTCAGCACTATGAAACAGATGAGATGGGATTAAGAGGAGAACCCATTTGTGTAAGTACTTTATCAAGCCACTGGAGGGGCCCATGAAGATGAATTTCTATCCAGCACGGGGTGCTTGTGACATCCTGCCGGTGATATTCAGCTCCCCAGCCCTAGAAAATGAACAGAGTGGTACTGATCAACTTGAGAACATGCTTGTCTTTTAAAATGTAACTACTAACAAGAAGCAGGAAATCTTGATCTCAAGATACTTATCTGAAGGTAATTCACAATCTAATAACAGTGATCAAAAGGAACAAACCCAAGGCTGGGAAGGAGCAGGAAGGAAGCTGCACCTGGAAGTCTGAATCAAGTCTTGTGTGCTCCAGCCTCCTGTGGAGCTCACTGTTGACCTGAGGATGACTCCTGGCCATGGCCAGGAACATCTCTCTTCACTTTCAACCTCCTGTTCCCTCTCCTCCACACTCTCAAACTGAGCAGTATTTGTCGTAACTAACAAAGCCAAAGAGACTTATTTTGGACAAGTTACAAACAAAATGCCTGGAAAGCCCAAGTTTGGACTCCACACTAAACCTGAGACAGACTGAGACGTGATTAAACGACGTTCAGGAAACTCTCCTGTGACAGTAACAGCACAGCTTGACTTGAGAAACTCAAATTCTGTCTTTTTTCCATAACCAAGAATTTTTGAAAACTAATAATCAATTTGAAGAAGCTGAAAATTTTCTTTAATAATTATGCTCCTTTCTACTCACATTCTTTTAGTGGACTTGTTATTCACTTTACTCCTTGAAATTTAGAGCACAAACTTAAATCTCCTTTAACAAAATTACAGCAACCATAAAGAATAAATTCCTGTCCTGAATACTGAAGTAACTGAACACACAGCCAATATTCAATACAGCAATCTGTGCTTTTCCCTTCTTGCACCAATTTCCTTCTCCCCCAGTTAATCACTTTAATCACTTATCATTGAAAAGAAACACATCAGGCCAGAACAGCTTTGCTACAGTGCTAATGGAATTACTGCTTAATACCCAAATCCACAATAAGCTTAAAAACCCTCGCCATAATTTACCTTTACAAAACTCATTCGAATTGTGCACATTTTGGTGAGCTCATATACTGCTTCAAATCCATGGTTGACAGACTGAGCTAAAAGCTGAGCGAACTCCTGATTGTTAAAAATTTTCAGACTGCATCCGCTGGGAATCTTGCATACAGTTGTTGGATGAAAGCCATGGTGGTAGTTGCAGTTCCTGCTCTGTACAAATATGCTGCTATCACTTAAACACTCAGCATAGACTTCTCCACCAACATAGTAGAGATGAACTCCTTGAAAACAAAGGTAAGAACATTTTAAATTACTTTGTTGTCTCTGATTTTGAGGTAGTTATCGTAAATTCTATTTTATTGGAAAAAAAAAGAAGTATCTGCCTGAGGAGGTTTCCAGAAAAGCTTTTGCTCGCACTGTAACACACTGTGTCATTTCAACATAGCAGGTTCATGATACACCAAGCCACTAGATGTCCTTCTCTGATCAGTTACACAATAGAATTAAAAAATTACTGCCACATTTCAACTGTTATTTAAAGCTATTTTTCTAGAGAATTTATGTGGATTTCCAGTTTTATGCACCTGGCAGCTTCTGCCTATGCCAAGTAGAACAGAAATAGGTGTGTCCTGGGAGAAGGGTCAGTGACGGACATGAATGAGAAAGTATATCCACAGTGTGCTCTGACTTTCAGTACATTTTATCAAGCCAAAGGACAATAAGTCCAACAGTTGCTGCACTTAATTAGCATCAGGCTTTACAAACCTTAACATCAACAAAGTCCCTAGATTTATCACATCTGTCTGTGTTCAGCTATGCATGTGTTGAAGACTACACAGCATTATTACTGACTAAAAATTAATATCCAGAAGTTGCCCATCCCTTCAGCACCCAAAACTCAGGTGGTGCTGCTTCACTGAGACACCTGATTTCCTTCCCCTATCCCAGATTTTACATGGTTGGGATACAGCTCCTCCTAAGTCTTCCCTGCAATACCCTGAGAATCCACTATGGACTATCCTTTGGTGTGCAGAGGAGGCTGCAGCAAGTCAACAAATGCAAGTTAATCTTTCAGACAGCAGCAACTGTTGTGAATGTTGCTAGACCCGCCTGGGACTAAGGTGGGATGGAGGTTACAGAGGAACCGTTGGTTCAACACCTACAAGCAGCTGTCAGGCAATCTGGGGTAGGCAAGAATGAATTTTCAAAACACAACCCTACTTATTTAAAAAGACAGTGACCACCACTTGCCAACTACAGTAAAAAACCTTAGCACATATGACTGGGTGATTCTAAAGAGGCAAAACCTCAAGACCTTTCAAGCAAAAGCCATAAATAAATAGTATTTTATCCCTAAACAACCTTAACTCTTGTCAGAACAGTTACCATAAAGCAAAGTTTAAGTTCAATAATTATTATTAGAGATGCAGACATTTTAAAGCTTATTACAACATGATGATGGGTCCTGGTTACACTTCTGACCTTATGCAGATGCACTAGATTTCTCTGCCAATACCATCAAAAGGGGTGAGCCAAAACAAAAGAGCATGACAAACCACCCACACCCCACAAATCATTTGTTCCCCTTTATAATATTATTTTATTTATAATTTTTTTTTGACAACTGCATTGCAGAGCCAAGTTTCCAACAGATAAAAATAGAACTTCTGGTCTCCAAATTATCTGCAAAATTTTGTCATATTTAACATCGTTTCTAATTAAAAGAATGTTATGGGACAGGGTGAATTTTCATCAGTCAAGACCAACTTTATCAAATGCTCTTAGGTAAAAAGGCTTCCAAACATTAGCAAGAGAAACAGGGTTCCCTTATCAGGACTCATCACAAAAAAAAAAAAAAAACACACACAAAAAAAGAAAATCAGAAAAACTGTTCTACAATTTAAGATAATCCAGGCACATTCCATCAAAGATGAAAACTCTGCATCTCTATGTACTATCAGCCAAAACAGTACAGGAAAACTAGAAGATCTTGCAAAACCTGCTGTCTCCAGGAATCCCTCCCACACACATCCACACCCCATGGATTCACTCAGACAAATGAGCCCTTGCAGTTTTTCATTAGCACTTCAAAGTCCTGCTGCCAACTCACCAAGATATCTGAACATACTGTAGACAGCAGGTAATACCTTACAACAACAACAAAAAAAATCTGACATACTGTAAAGGTGTAGGGAGAATTTGATTTAAGAAGTAGATATAATGTAGAATATCATGGCATATCCTGTTATGTTTCTTGGTGCTGAAACACAAACCACTACACATCATTTACCCTAACAAGCAAGCCCCAATGGCAATCTAGTTTGGTAAGGAAAGGGTAATATTTAGTCTTTTTAATTAGTGACAAAGAAAAATGCATGCAATTCCTGACTAATTAGAATCAAACCATACCTAACTAAGCTGTTTTCTGATACTGGAGAGGTAGATAATGTATCACAGATTACCTCTAGCATTCTCATCTGAGAATAATCACCGCTACAGTACAGAGAAGCTGAAATAAAACCAAGGACTTGGTTTCTCAGCCATGGGTAAGACCTTTTTACCTTTTTACAGTTTTACCTTTGCCAATGTGCCGTCGAGTGTTCTCGATTGTTGAGTTACGATTAACATTGGAGAGCAAACCTAAGCAGAACCTGTTCTTGTTATTGGAGGGATCTGTAAACCCATCTACTAAGACACTTGTGGAAGATGCATGGAAAGCCTCCCCAACACGGTTATTTAACTCGTAATACACAATGGAACACCAGTGTTTGGGTTCTTCATAGGCAACGGGCTGAACATCTGAAAAGCAAATGGAAGTAACAGTTTACACAAGTGTTAAAATATTAAAGCTTCAACTGTCAAGCAAACCTTCCAAAACACCAACCACCAAGTAAAATCTTAGTGAACAATTATGATGGGCAAGAAGTGCCCTGATTTAGAACTTCATGCATTTTAGCTGGTCTGTTGATTTTACCATTACTTTCTAACTTTAAGCCAAATATTACACAAAAACAACCTTACACACACACACAAGACTATGTGACAGCAGGTAAAACATAACTCTTCTGCCCACTTTTAAAAAATCTGTTATAACTGGTATTTTGGGACTCAATTTTCAGAGCCTTTTGCTCTTTGTGCTGAAATGTTATTTGTAGCAGAAAAGATATGAAAGTTCAACTCACTGTAAGCCACATTATGCACCTGAGGCTTTAAAAGGAAAAGATGAAAATAAAAATAAGCAAGGCAAGTTTTATTTCTCAATTACGTCTCTCAGCCCCAGTTTGCTAGGAGAACTGCTTCTACCTATCAGCAAGATTTACTGGCCCATTTAAAGTTATTTATTCAGTTTGGTCGTGAGTTGCAAGAAGCCAAACTATGTAATTTTACACCAAACTATACAACTTACCTCTGGTAGATATATTTGGCATGATTTGAGGGATCATTGTATTGCTTGTGTCCATAGACTGTGAATTATCCTGTGCCATTTGTTCATCAGGGGGCATATATGCAGGAGGTGGAGTATCAGCTACAAACATGAAAAAAAAAAGAAAAAACTTCAACAGTTCAGGGTATTTATGAACTTTTCTTTCTGTGTTTTTTTTTTTTCTTTAATACCTACACTCCTGCATTTGGACAAGATGACTCTGCTTTAACATTAACTTTCTTGCTTACTCTCTTCTCAGTGTTCAAAAATAAAGCCACAGAAAAGTAACCATTTGTTTAGTATAACAAATGCCTAAAACAGTTTGGGGCTTTTTGCTGCTCCTGCAGGCTGAGTTCATTATGAAAGTCTGGACCTGTTCTCTGCCATCAGCACAACACTCAGTGTGGCAACAGCCCATTATGCCCCATAAATGCACCCACCCCAGTGATCCCAGAACTTGGCCAACACAGATACCCAGACTGGGACAATTCTGGGGAACTGAGCAACCAGACAGAACCAAGATGAGGCCACTGAGCTAGTGGAAAAATAACATCTTTAATGAATTCCTGGCTTTATAAACCACACCAATAATCAGACAGAATCAGTAAGACTTCTTTCCTTTGCCCCATCAATTGTTTCTTCTGTATTTTCCAACTCAGTTAAACAGAAACAGTTTAAGCCAATCTGTTCCCAACAGAAACATTACTTTTTTCCAGTTAAACACCATATTTTAAGTGCTTTTATTCAATAAAAGACATCAGTAAACTTCCTGTTCAGCATCGTGCATTTGCTTTTTTTTCATTGTTAAATATTATTCTAAAGTATGGATTAAATATGCTATAGTGAAGCTGTGCAAAATAACTCACCAGTGTTACATCCATGACAAAAAACAGTTGGAAAAATAAAACTGTAACAATCAACCAGTAACACAACTAGGAAGAAAATCCCATACAATTCAAAAGAAAAAGCCATTTATTGCAAATACCATGAACTCCTCAGGTCATAGGTCACAACAACATGTGACATTTCAATGATTTTTATTAAACTGACATTCAGGCTGTACTCACCTGGCAGCTGAAAGGGACTGGATGGCCCAGAGCTGGCTGGGGAGCTTGGGTAAGTGCTGCTGGCTGGAGAAGGGGGGTAGGGGCTGTTTGGCGAGATGGAGAACGGAGTGCTGTTGGGCTGCTGGAAGGAGTCTGGAAATGTCGCGTTGTGTGGCATGTGGGGCTCGTTGTGGCTGAGGTTCCTGAACTGAACTAGCAGACTGTGCTGGGGGTTGAATTCACTATGTCTAGGCACTAACACTGGAGGTAGAACTGCAAAACACAAACAACACCCAGATACATTTAGATTAAAACCTGAGATATAAGGTAAGAAAATAAATAATGCGCTATTCTGCTCATCATGATAATTTCAACTCAAGCTGGGGTGGAAAGAGGAGCAGGGGATGAATCTGGCATGCCTTTACCCATCCTCTCGCCCTTATTTTTCTACATCATGCTTGATGGAAGATTCAAACTTCCCTCTTGCAAGAATCATGAAAACACACACATGTTTCACACAACTTGAAGATGACCTTTTTTAAAAAATAATAAACCAAACCAGGCTACATGTGGCACATACAAAAATACTGATGCAGAAGTGAAAAACTCACATCTGCACACATCAGCAAATCAGAGAAAATGGAAATACAGTCTCTATTACTACAGTCAAATTATGTAAGTATATATTGTCCCTTCCACTGAAGAGAAACAAAATCTATACTGCAATATATTATAACTGCAGTACTGGTGGAGTCTGGAATTCCAGTGCTGCAGCAGTGTACTTGAGCACTACAGTCAGTGCAGCAGTTACAACCACTTTGGGAAGCAAGGGAAGCAACTTCTCACCACACTGTCCACAGAAACATTCATCTCTCCCACTGTAATCCCAATCCTCCTCACCTTTCCCATGGCAGCACACTTTAACAGCAGGCTCCTTACCTGACATACATCTGACACATACCTTCCTTTAACTGATCACATCTCTTGGTTCTATTCAGCTCTGCTGTCTCCTAACTGGGAAGTTATGTGGGGAACTCTATCACCCTAGAATTTGATTAATTTTATTTTTTATCTCCTCAGATCATGTCACACATTGATTAAATAGCAAGCCCCTTAAAGGCAGCCACCAACCTCCCTGCAAGGACTGAGATTTTGAAACAAGTTTCTCAAAGAAACTGAAACTGAAAGAATACATCACTGCTTTCTCTTTTATGACAAAGGAGAGTTTTGCTATAGCTTTAAGGGCAGCAGGCTTAAGAGGTCAGTGGGAAAAAGGTGATTAATCTCAAAAAACAGCTAGTACAGAATAGACCACACACCTCCCCAAAACACCACCAGTAAGGTACACTTTGAACATTCCTCTCCCAAACTGCCTCATAAACCACTTTTAATTGATTGTACAGTACCAGAGGAGGAGGAGGAGGATGGAGTGAATAGTTAAATGATTACCAAAGATTCTGCTCAGTTTTTAGGACAGTAACTTTCAAACATACCTGGGCTCTCCACCCTCTTGTAGTGGTATGGATTGATGCAGACTTCCTTTTGTTTGGATCCAAAAGGAAATTCACAAATATCCAATGGCTTCAGCTCGTGATGGCTTTGTAGATCCGGCCAGCGCCACACACGACAGTAAATCACGTGGGGAAGGCCTTTTCTGTGAGAAACCTGGAGCCGTCCATCTAAAGAGCGGGGAATAGTAACGCACTTGCTGGGCTGCCCTGGACTGCTCAAGGCTTTCTCCAGTTCTTCCATAGCACCCTTTTTCTTTTTCAGCTTTTTTACCAAAGCATCGACAGCTTTTTCTGCCCATTTTTCCTCTTCATCTCCTTGTTTCCAGCCCAACAGACGCTTTACAGCTGGGCTAGTAAAGGAGAACAAACTGGCCATTGACGTCATTTGACACAAGTCTTCAGAAAGTTTGTTGGGTTTTGTCTGTTGGGGTTTTTTTGTTTATTTATTTTTTTTTTCTAAATAGATGTCAGTGTATACCCAAAGCAGTTACTACAACTGATGAGCCGTATTATTTCCTGGAGGATGACAAACAAACAGAGATGTCAGTGATGAAGTCTTCACATCAAAAATGATGATCGATTCCTCCAATTCAGTACGAGGAAAAAGATAATTTAACAAGGAATTAGCAAACAAATAAAGGCTGCAGTAAAACAAAAAGGCAGATATGAAAAGACTTCCTGTTTCAACCCCAGCATTGTACTCGATTTTGTTTCAAAACAAAATCCCAGAAGTACTATGATCACATTCCAAAAAAGCTCTCAGTCCCCAAAGCTTGCATTATTGATTAGTGGTAAGAGGGATCATCAAGGGGTGATAGGGACAGCATAGTTCCTGTTAATATTCCTTAAATTGATTCCTTTCTCTCAGAAGACAAGCTTGTGGAATATGCTTTAAAACTAATACTACCCCTGGCACAGTGCTGCATTAGAAGACTAAACTTGCTATGAAGAAATGAGGAAGAGGCAGGGTGGAACCTGCCAATGCCAATACTGCACAGAAATACTCAGCTTCTCAAATGGATATTTATTTCCAAAAAGGAAAAAAATCCAAAAGCATCTGCTTTCTCTTGAGCTCTAATTAGTTTCCCCATGTTTTTGGGAGCATTAAAAAAAAATAAGAAGAAACTGTAGCACAATTAGAAGAAAAACCCAACGAAGAGCACAAACCATTTTCTATCCACCTAGAGACGTGGTCAACCTTTTTTCAGCTGTAGCTAATTTTATGCTGCACTTCCTTATATCTTTTAAGAAGAGTATTTGAAGAGCTAGATACTTTTAGCCTTGGCAAAAATAAATAAAAATTGTTTTCTTCTCCCCAGAAAAAAGAAGTGGGGAAAAGACATGGTGGAGTCAGCACTAGAAATGCGACCTTTACTACAAAGTGCCTCCGAAAGGAGAGGAGCAGAACAACTGGCTCATGAATGGTGTTTTACCACTCACCAGCCCTAATGCAAATCCTCCCCCCAGCAATTCAAGGAGTACCGATGACAAGAGGAAATGATGTGCTGTGGCAACGAACTGATAAGAACTTGTAAAATCCCTTGTGAATACTAAATAAGCAAGTATGGACAATGAGTAGCTGGCAAAAAGCAAGAGCAGAGCTAAGAGAAAGGATGTCAATAACAAAAGATGCTTCCTCTCTTGCTACAGAGACTGCCAAACAACATTGTCTCTCCACTTTTGATAAACCACGGTGAATTAGAACACCTACCTAGCCTGAGACACCAAATCTGCACATAAGAGAGAAAGGGGGTGGGGGGAGTAAAATGTTAAATATCTGTGCTGGTTCTTTCAGATTGCTACCTTTAATCAAGAACATCTTTTTTCCTCCCATCTTTGATAAACTAAAAGTCATCTGGTAAAGCTTTTTAAGTGTCTGGGCACATTTACAGGTTCATTCAGGCGCTTGGACAGATACTTTTATATAACAGAACTGTGTACTAAGCACCATCAGCCAAAGCTAAAGCAAACACTCCTAGGCAAAGCATTCATGTCCCACAGGTAACCATCCTATATCTTCTATTATGGAGTTAAGAGAGTGAGGAAAGTAGGGAACAAACCCAAGGACACTTGGTGTTCCTTTACAGGAAAAAAATCCATTTATTTCATGCAGTAGGTTAATCCCATTGGTACTTCTTTGATTATTCAGCTTTGTTTCAGTAATATGGAAAAAAAATCAGAAAAGCAAAACAAACAGAAAAATTGTTTGAAGGTCTTTCTTCCTAAAGCTCTCTTAAAAAAAAAAAAGGAAAAAAATAAGATAATAGAAGACTCCCACTGCTTCAGTAACTCCCTAGAAAAAGGTACTGAGGAAAAAAAAAGGAAAAAAACCCCTCAAATAATTAGATATCACCTCTGTTTTCTTCAGAAATATCACCATGTCTGCACTTTCAGACTAATTTAGTTCCCTCAGACTGTTACACATGAGAACCTTTGCACCCTTCAAAGTAACAGGAAATACATAAAGGGAGATAAACTTGGCCAGGAACTCAGATTGAATTTTTTCTTTTACTGAGGATAGAAGTTTACTGTTTTAAAAAGTAAAAGCTGTTTATAGTTGCAACTAACTTGCTTTCAAGCCTCGCATACATTCAATAGCTGCAAGATCAGCAACTGCTCACACCCCTAGAAAAGGAAATGAACCCACCTAGAATCTCAGACCAGAAGACAATTAAAATGTTCTATTTTTGCTTTCAGCTATGCTTTCAAAGAACCTTAAGCATCATCAAGGCAGAAGATGCACTGGAAATTCCTCTAGTTAAGTTGAGCTCAAAGGAGATCTTAACAAACATCCCCTGATCTGTCCCATTACAGGAGTCCCACCTGTATTAAGAAACCAGATTTAAAGACCTATAATTCTATGCTATGATCATGTAAAATTTTGGTTTTTAGTATATTTTTAACATAATGTATCAACTAGGAAAGATATTTTACTGGTTTTATATAATTTCAACATCATTTACCCACAAGTATGCTCATGGAATAAACTCACTAAGAGGAAAGGAAGTTGGAACAGTTCTACTAAGATGACATTTTGCAGTAACCAGTATTTGTAGGTCAAGTGTCAAGGGAATTAGGATAAATGACTGTCCTACAAACTATCACTTTAGAAATAATCTGCTTGCAGTAAGCAACAGAGTTCACTCTAAAAATTTTACATTTGTCTGAGGGCCCAACAACAAAAGCAAAGCCCGGTAAAACAAGTATTTCAGAAGCATCAGAACAGATTTGATCAAAACTGCTTCAACTTCTTCAAAAAAAGTTTCCACATAAATGCTTGTAACTCTAACCACTGAAAAATGAGACTTGAAGTTTAAAACCTTAGTACCATTCACTGTAACTCCATTCTGGCCACTTATGAGGCTTTCAATATTCTTCAGTAGAAGTGTATTTGAATCTGTTCAAGAAAATCAAGGGCAAGAAAGAAAATGCAACAGAATATTAATAGACTTTGAGAAGTACAAAATAACTCTGAGTTTATCCCACTGCACACCTTCCAGAAGTTCATTTTGGAAGGCAAAACACTGACAGTTTACAGCTTTTGCCTCTTCTTAAGAAAACAAGGCGGAACTAAAAAGCTTCATGAATCATGAGCTGGCTTCATGCGCTATTTAAGGCCACAAAGCAGTAGGTTCAGGTATTTATGTAGAAACCAAACATTTCCATGTAGAAACTGCAATTCATGTAGGGTTTTTAGATTTCTGAATGTGTGACATAAAACACATTTAGAACATTTACTTGTATTTGCTGTAATTTCAGCATCTAATTTGTGAAAGGTTTCTAAGTAATCCTGACATCTTCCAGGAACAGATTCCCCAGATCATCTGTACTTACAATCCATTTCTTCTGAGGCTTAAAAGCACAAGTTATGAGTTGTGATTGCAGTACCACAGAGCATCACTGAGCTTTGAATATAGAAACAAATGCTTTAAAGAGTCACATTTTCATTCAGTGGTGCACAAATTACTTGTATTGCTGCACCTCTACACACAGCTGGTTAACTACTTTCATGGGGAAAAGAGCTTACTTAAATTTCCTTAAGAGGCAGAGGGCTTATTATGTATTACCTTCTTTTATTAAATAACTTTTCAGCTGAGCTACAAGACAACATCAACTGAAAACCACGCTATTACATTAAAAAAACAGTTAGAAACACTCTTTAAAGAGTGAGTGTAATGAATTACATGGAGTAGTGTGAGGGGGCTTTTAAAGTGCAAGTAAAAATGGAAGTAATCGCTGTATCAAAATTAGACTTTGGGGCATGCACTAGTTATAGTTTTAAAGATCTTGTTAATGACTACAGCAAATGGAAGGAAACTAGTTGGGTGAACAGGTCCATTGTTTGAATCCTCTCCTTAATACCTTATCCACCTAGCCAGATATAAACAAAGTTGGCCAACAACAGAACTTACATTTCATTTATGGAGATGGGAGAACTCTACCACCTTCCATCTGCCATCACAGATACTGAGCAACTTGACTTCCTTTTAGCACTTCTTGTGAAATTTTCTTACCCTACTACATTAAACTGGCACGTTCTGTAGGTTCATACCAAGGAATCTCCTTTTGCCAAAATAGGACCTGAGCAAGAATCACTGCAGAACAGAGAATGTAACAATACATACAATGTACCTATTTTCATGAGATGCATTTTGTATGTAATGTGTTCTCTCACTGATTCCAAACTAATTTACCAGCTGTAAAATCTAGGTCTGAAGTACCATTAAGCAAGCAAACCCATCATCCCAAGCAGCAGGGCAAAGAATGGTGCTTTCACAAGCACAAGAATAAAACGGGTAAAACCAATGACCCTCATGCCTTCCTACTGCCAGTACTAAGCCTGTGTTCAAATGTACAAGGACTATTCTTTTCCCACTAATTTATTTGTTCGCAAATTCAGGGAGCCTCCTGTAGCATCATACCTAACCTGAAACAAGGAACTTCACTGCTGATGATTAGAAGCTGTTTTGAGACTCAACTTCATACAATAAACAAAGCACCACTTATAACCAGCACAACTGGGAGTTCATTAAAGCTGCTGCAGATCTGCAGTTAAAGCTGTTCTGCAGTCAGCTCTTGTGCTTAACTTTATTGCCCTTCAAACTCAGAAATGCTCAAATATTTTGAATTCATACACACATTGACATACATACTCATACAGAAAGCTCAGAAACTCAACTGCAGTATATTACAGTGCATTATGCTATATACAAAGATCAATACTTTCTTTAAAACTACAACCTCACACATCAATTTCACCTGGTTTTATTAAAATCCTTCTTTCCTTATAAATTTCCTAACAGGAACTGTGCAGGATTGTGCTTGGGTTTTATTATAATTTTCCCAAGTCTACAGCTTACATTGCAGCCCAGCACACAGTCCCATTCAATGGTACAAATTAGAGTCTTTTTTTGAGAACAAACACAGGAGAAATGTTAGCTCCACAGTTTCTCCATACACATCAAGCATAGAACAAATCCTAAGACGACACTGTGGTTAAAAAACTTGTTCAATAAACTTGAAAGGCCTGCATCCTTCAGACCATTGCCACAGCATCTCCACAGAAAAGATTTTACTTCAATTATCCTGTGCAACATCTCAGCCACGAAGAATACCACCAATGAAAGATCTTCTTTTCTCCCTTCTCCTCATAAGTTTAAGATAAAAAATATTTTATTAATTATATTGAAAAGGAACTTGTGGTATTTTCATCAGAACTGGGCTTGCAGTACAAATGTACATCCAGCTGACCAAAATCTATGGTAAGCGCTTTTACCCTAGCACTAGATTTCTTGCTTCAAACATGCCTTTTAAGGCAATATCATCTAACTGATAATATATGTAAACAAAAACAGAAAAGAACTGTCTGGTGTCTTCAAAACTTTTACTAACCATGACTGCCCTCCAAACAGAAAAATCTACTGACAATTGCTGACAGGGCTTTCTCACACAATACTTTTGCTTTTAATTTCCACATCTGTACACCATCTAACACAGCTTTAAAAAAAAAAGCTGAAGCATTTAGCTCTGTCAGCTGAGATGTATTTAACCAGCACTCTCTTACAAGAAACCTAATGAACTCTGAGGCCAAGCACAAGCAGCAATATAATATACATGGAAGATATAGCTCAGATAGCAAAGTGATGCTTCTGCTTCTTCTTTAAGTTTCCTCAAAACCTACAGTCAAAAAATAGTACCAGTGATAATGATTTATACCACAAAAAAGGTCCAGGCAAAGAGATCACTAAGAGAGCTCCACTGCATTTCCAAAGCACCCTCACTTTCACCTGATGTCAATAAAAACTCAAAAAAATTATAATCAAAGAGCACTTTTGAATCTGTCCTGCATCATGGCAAAACTTGAGTTTAACTCTGACACAGGGGAAGGGAGAGGGAGGGAGAGAACACCACGACTTGCCATGCCTAAAAAGTACTATCTATTTCTTAAAGCATCCACATTTAGAACAAAAAAGATCCAATGTTTCCATGGCCCTGGTCTCTGCAGCTGCTCTAATTACTGAGCAATTAGCTTTTGTAGAAATTCTCAAAACTAGAAATTCCATCTTGGAACCAATACCTGTTTCCCTTAAGTGTCTTGTCAGAACTGTACATTTTCTCACACTTCTATTTCAGCTAACTGGCACTTTCCAGCAGAAGCATTATGCTGGAAAATGCAACCAGCAGACAGCCCTGAAACTGCCTCCTGTTTTTAAGGTTAAGATCTACTCTAACCAAAGCAGATCAAGTACAACTTAGAATCCATTTCTTAATTAAAATTCCAGAGAAAAGCACTGCTACATTTCACTAAACATGAAAACAAAGGCCTATGCCTCCATTGGTAGGCTGGTGGACATGGACAAGCAAGTGGGTGATTAGGAATGACCTCAGTACTATACTTGGAGACAAAAATGGGAAAATAAAGGGCATCTTGTACTTTTCACAAGCCCTAAAGTATGCTAAAAAATTAACAAGCTGGATAAAGCCTTCTGAAAATTTAGAAGTTCATGTGCAAGACCTTCATTAAAGACGAAGATTCCAAATACTGTGAGTCGGCAATAAAAGTATAACCTGGAAAATGGGACACTCAAAAAATCTTAAAAGAAGAAGAAAAATAAAGATGTATATGTGTGTGTGTGTATACACTCCCACTCCAACTGAATTGCATTAAGCCTGTGACAAGTTTACAAAAGCTACAGGATTGGAGGGAACACTGACAATACTAATTCAGCAAGCTTTCTTTTCCCCTTGCACAGAATGAATGAATGGCAAAGTATTCTAAATTTGTCAGTTTGTGACATCCACTGACCCAGAATTCAGAGACACTACTTCATAGTTGGTGTATCAGTAGCAGGGACTCTGACAAAGATCCTCTGTCAAGGATGACAGTGCTGGCAGGCTCAACCTTGGTGGTAGGTCAGTGGGATACAGACTTGGCAGGCAGCACCCTGCACCTTGCCAACCCACACTGGTCAAGCGCGCTCCAGTGCCAGCCAAACTTTTCTACGTGGTCACAGGAACACGGCTAAAAAGGCTTCCAGAAAACAGTGCAGGAACCTGCATTGTGACTAATGATAACAGCAAAAGTGTTAAATTACTGCTCAACTTGCTTTTAATGAGCTGTTTATCGTTAGCCATGAAGATATCTCAAGTGCACTCAGCTCACACAAGAACAAATCTCATCCTGAACAAGAACTCCTTACCTGTTATTAAAAAAAATCAGTAAAGATCTTTAAAGAAACATTAACAGATTAAAACAAAATTAATGCCACCAAATCTAACAAGGACATTTGAAGAAATTTGAATTAAAAAAAGAAAAAAAAAACAAAACAAACAACTAACATGAATATAACACAGGGACTTGCACAGAATTGCCACAGGAGTATTTCTGCAGGTATGTAATTCAGCCAAGGGCAATAAAAGAGTTCCTACCATTTTCCTTAGAAATCTATAAAGAAAATAGAGAGGACAGTTTTCTGTAATTAAAAGTGTCCTCCAAAGCACTAAAGATCACAATATAATTTGCAAAGAATATTCAAGTAAACCCAAAAAGTTTCTTAACTGAGCATAAGTACTCCATCTTGGGAAACATATTTTTCCAGCTCAAATATTCTGTGATCATTCTGTGATCATTCTGTGATCCGCACAAATAACCCAGTCCAGGTGCAAGATTAAAAATCTGACTTCCTAACAAGTACAAAATAGTACAGGGTCAACAATTACAGTTCCTTCAAGTTCCATCAGAGGTTACAACTACAAACCTCAAAAAAAAAAACCAAAAAACACACCCACCACAGCTGTACAC